>NC_091012.1:131265430-131568460 GCF_041146395.1 Eulemur rufifrons
CGCCTGTTATGAAACTGTCAAATAGTGGCAGGAAGCCACTGACGCCTTTGAATCCTTTTGAAAAACAAAGAACAATGACCTCTCTGGTGAACCAACTGAGATTTTCCAGAATAAGCTAAAAATTGTGCTTTCCAGGATGCTAAAGGTTCAAGTTGTACCACTGCCAAGAATTTTATAAAATCACTCACAAAGTTAATAGAAATGTTGTTCTAGGAAGGCAAATGGAACAGCCTGTTGGCAAAAATTCTCTTATCAAATGATGGTATTGTACATCACCTAATAGCAATGGCATTCTGTACAAACAAGTACTTATTATGGTGTTTATGTGAACAGATACTTTGCATTACAGCCACAGTACACTTGCTCTTGGCATACGTAATGAGCATACATGAGTAAGAAGGACTCAATGTTTTCTTTTGTTGATCTCTGAATAGCCAGGTTACAAATGTGACTTTTTTATTTGGGCAAATATTATGGGAGCCAATATTGGGGTAGCACCAGCTACGCAAGCAGCAATGCAGGACTTTGCTAGGTGAGTCAGATTGGTGGTGAGTGACAGAAAAATAATTGCAACTGCCTTAAGCCATAGAGCACTTACTGGCTCACACAACGTAATTCAAATACTCAAGCAATATCATCACAACTGGTTTTATCTCCATCTCTCCTCTCTGCCTTCTGCCGTGTCAGCTTCATTTTCAGGCTCCACAGAGTGCCGCCCAGCTGTTTCAATCGCATATGCTCTCAAGTTGAAGTCCGACATGCCACTCTTTCAATAGCTCCAAATTAAAGTCTTCTTTAATTTATTAGCTAAGTCTAACTGGGTCACATGTCCACCCATGAAATCAGTTTCTGTGGCCAAGGGAATGCAATAGTTTGACTGACCAGACCTGAGTCACCATCCATCCCCGGAGCTGGAGATGAATTCAACTCTCTCCAAAGCCCAGAGTCTGATATGCGAGAATGGCTGGTCTTCCAAAGGAAAATCAGAGAATTATACCAAGAAAAAGTTAATAAATGATGGGGACAGGGGAGATAATAGATGCCAACTATAGTGTGTGAGTAAGATGACAGTTTTTTCACACTCCTTTCTTCACTCAGGACAACTGGATGTTAGCAATATGCTTCTTGATTCGGTGTGGAAGTAATCTGACTAAAATGCCACCACTCAGAGCGTGTTTCTTCAGTCTGCTGTGAAAAGTCATAGGCAGCATGTGTAAGATGGCTTTTCCATGCTGGAGTACATTAAACCAAGAAAAAGATGCTAATACAAGCATAACACTGATAATGACAGTAAAGACCATTTCTACATATTCCAGTGCTTGCTAAAGTGCAATTCAGTGATGCATTTATTAATGTTTTTGCCTTTTTTTTTTTTTGAGACAGAGTCTCACTTTGTTGCCCAGGCTAGAGTGAGTGCCGTGGCGTCAGCCTAGCTCACAGCAACCTCAAACTCCTGGGCTCAAGCGATCCTCCTGCCTCAGCCTCCCGAGTAGCTGGGACTACAGGCATGCGCCACTATGTCCGGCTAATTTTTCTATATATATATTTTTAGCTGTCCATATAATTTCTTTCTATTTTTAGTAGAGACGGGGTCTCGCTCTTGCTCAGGCTGGTCTCAAACTCCTGACCTTGAGCGATCCGCCCGCCTCGGCCTCCCAGAGTGCTAGGATTACAGGCGTGAGCCACCGCGCCCGGCCTGTTTTTGCTTTTTGATACACTATATTTGTATATATTTATGGGG
Source organism: Eulemur rufifrons (assembly GCF_041146395.1). Taxonomy (NCBI): domain Eukaryota; kingdom Metazoa; phylum Chordata; class Mammalia; order Primates; family Lemuridae; genus Eulemur; species Eulemur rufifrons. The sequence goes on from NC_091012.1 coordinate 131,267,172, forward strand.
TACATGTGACATTTTGTTGCATGCATAGAATGTGTAATGATCAAGTCAGGGTATTTAGGGTGTCCATCACCCAAGTATGTATCATTTCTATATGTGGGGTACATTTCAAGTCCTCTCTTCTAGTTATTTTGAAATATATAATACATTGTTGTTATAATAACCATAGTCACCCTACTCTTCTATCAAACATTAGAAGTTATTCCTTCTATCTAATTGTTTGTACCCTTTAACTAATTTCTCTTCATCCCCCACCCATATACTCTTCCCATTCTCTGGTATCTACCATTCCACTCTCTACCTCCATGACATCAACTATTTTAGCTCCCACATATGAGTGAGAACGTACAATATTTTTCTTTCTGTGCCTGGCTTATTTCACTTAACATAATGACCTCCAATTCCATCCATGTTGCTGCAAATGACAGGATTCCATTCTTTTTATGGCTGAATAGTATTCCATTGTATATACATACCACATTTTCTTTATCTATTCATCCATTGTTGGACACTTAGGTTGATTCCATATCTTGGCTATTGTGAATACTGCTGGAATAAACATGGGAGTATAGGTGCAGGTATCCCTTTGATATGCTAATTTCTTTTCCTTTAGATAAATACCCAGTAGTGGGATTGCATTTAATACATTGGATAGTTTGAACTTATCACTTGAGATCCAAAATACTGTGAATTCTAACGTTCAGCATACAACACTGGTCATAAATATTTTTTAAACATTTTTAAAGAATATCAGGCTGAGGTGCAAATGGCTTAATCACCAGGAGTTTGACCTTCTGTCAACCTTTAGTGAGTTTCTTCATTTGATGGAGAAAGAAATCACTGCTGTATTTGGGACTATATTTTGAAATCACACCCACTTCTAGTTAAACAAAGCAGGTTGACCTGATATATGACCTACATATGACCTCATATATATATACATTGGGCCCCTCTTCAAACCCCACTAGAAAGACTGAAAGGTGGTCAGGCGCGGTGGCTCATGCCTGTAATACTAGCACTCTGGGAGGCCGAGGTGGGAGGATTGCTTGAGCTCAGGAGTTCAAGACCAGCCTGAGCAAGAGTAAGAGCCTGTCTCTAACAAAAATATAAAAAATTTAAAAAAAAAATGAAGACTGAAAGGAAATTTTTTAAGACATAAATTCACAAGGAAACAGAAAGCCCCTCAAAAATGACAGCAGATGAGATATGATAAGAAAACTGTGAAAGCTGGAAAGTGGCTGGCCAAGTGGCAAATGACATAATGAAGCAGAATAAGTTAAGTGCCTGCGAGGTGGGAAGCCAGTAAGAAGCAAGATGATTCATGTCACAGAGCCCCAGAAAAGCGTAGGCATTAGGGGGAGAGAGCGCTCTGAAGGTCAGCCTGCAGAGTGGAGCCAAATACAGAATTGGTGAAAATCCTCTTAAAGGAACAGCTGGACCCCAGATCTTTCTCCTACTCCTCCCACATAGCCCTAAATATAAAATGAATGTGTGTAATAAAATTCACTCAATTCATTAATGAAGAAACCTGCAGCACAGCAAAGCTGATTCAGAGATCACTTGAGAAACTGAAATTTATATATTCAGGCAGGAAAAACATGCTGAAATAAGTTTAAGTTAGCAACAAAACTTTTGACATCGTACAGGACAATAAAACCATAACCTTTGGGGGTATCCTTTCTACTAGACATCTCTTTGGGGCAAAAGTCTACAAGTTAATATGTAAGTTTACAGAGTATGAACCCTAATTAATAGAAAGTAATGTGTCAAACAAAGGTACATTCTCCTAGAGGATGAAATAACCCTTGGGCAGGCCTGTTGGCCATATGACAGTGAAAGGACATTCAATCATCCTTTTGCCTTATTTATATGTTTTGGGTAATTTTTTTAAAATAAGATAAACATCTCTTTGAAAGTTATTCTTTGATTTTTTTTTTTTTTTGTAGCTTTCAACTGGACACAATCACAACTAATAAGTCTTCCCTGTTGCAGAGAACATGGCTCCTGAGAGCTGCTGAATTTCAAATTGTACAATTCCCACCACAAGTAAGGGATTGATTTAGGCTCTTTGTAATCATGAATTAGAATAGTAAAGCCAGCCAGGCGCGGTGGCTCATGCCTATAATCCTAGCACTCTGGGAGGCTGAGGCGGGAGGATCGCTGAAGGTTAGGAGTTCAAGACCAGCCCGAGCAAGAGCAAGACCCTGTCTACTAAAAATAGAAAGAAATTATATGGACACCTAAAAATATATATAGGAAAAATTTAGCCGGGAGTGGTGCCACATGCCTGTAGTCCCAGCTACTCGGGAGGCTGAGGCAGGAGGATTGCTTGAGCCCAGGAGTTTGAGGTTGCTGTGAGCTAGGCTGGCGCCACGGCACTCACTCTAGCCCGGGCAACAGAGTGAGACTCTGTCTCAAAAAAAAAAAAAAAAAAAAGATTAGTAAAGCCATATTAATACAGGTAGTAAGCTGTGTGGGAATAGATGGTTTTCATTTTCAACCACAGTCTCCGACATGGGTTTCAGAGCCTATTTTGGTGATTAAAAGCTAAACATTGACTTTCTCTTTGCATTCCTACTGTAATAGTCTTTAAAATTTTCAGGGCAATGGATGCCTCTGGCTTAATGTGGTAAGGTTCACTTTTAGAAAATACCAACATAAAAGCACATTAACATCCCTCTGGATTTTATCTTCCTACATAAATATGGTCAAGCCTCTGGAATTTTTAAAAACAAATTTTTTATTTCTCACAGTTCTGGAGGCTGGAAGTCCAAGATCAAGGCACCAGCAGATTCAGTGTCTGGTGAGGGTCCTCTTTCTGATGCATAGACAGCCGTCTTCTAGCTGTGTCCTCACATGGTGGAAGGAGTAAGGGAGCTCTCTGGGGCCTCTTTTATAAGGGCGCTAATCCCATTCATGAGAGCTCCACCCTCATGATCTAATTACCTCTCAAAGGCCCCACCTCCTAATACCATTAGCTTGGGGGGTGGGATTTCAACATAGGAATTTTGGGGGACACAAACATTTAGTCTATAGATGTGCTCATGGGGCATTCATCATTTTCAGTTATTCCCACTGTGTTTGGCTTCTCTTCATGCTCAGATACCCGCTCCTGGAGAACAAGGAGGGGCCTTACCATCTCTGCATCCCAGCAGCTCCAGGAGCAGCTCCTGTGCATGGTAGATGCACACTGCTTGAAAAATCACATTAATAAAGCAGACAGGGGAGAGCAAAAAACAAATGAACAAAAACTCAAAGCAAATAAAAGCAACAACAACCTCCAAGCTTTTTTTTTTTTTTTTTTTGAGACAGAGTCTGGCTCTGTTGCCCGGGCTAGAGTGAGTGTCGTGGCGTCAGCCTAGCTCACAGCAACCTCAAACTCCTGGGCTCAAGCAATCCTACTGCCTCAGCCTCCCGAGTAGCTGGGACTACAGGCATGCACCACCAGCCCGGCTAATTTTTCTATATATATTTTTAGTTGTTTGGCCAATTTCTTTCTATTTTTAGTAGAGGCAGGTCTCACTCTTGCTCGGGCTGGTCTTGAACTCCCAACCTTGAGTGATTCTCCCACCTCGGCCTCCCAGAGTGCTAGGATTACAGGTGTGAGCCACCACGCCCGGACCCTCCAAGCTTTTTGAAATAGAAGCCCACAGGTGCTGTTGATACTCTTTCCTCTGTCGCTTGCAATCTGTCTCCTGTCCATTCCATTCTACTACTGTTGCTAACAGCATGGATGACATCATAGCTACTAACTCAATGGTCATTTCTTATTCCCTATCTTGCCTGATCTCTCCTTGCCCATTTACAATTGAGAAGGAATTATCAGAGAGAATGAAAGATAATCTGGAAAGCACAGCATCATGGAAGTCTACAGAAGAATTTTAAGAAGGAGGGAGTGATCAACATTGTCAAATAAAATACCACAGAAAGATAAGGACCAAAAATTATCTCACACGTTTTGGCAAGTAAGGGGTCATTTGTTTGTGGAGAGACTGCAGCCACTTGGGATTCAACACTTCTCCAATGTTCCCCTTCTACTGTAGTTTTCCACCATTCAACCATGGGTTGTCATTGACTGCAAGTTCAATTGGAGGCCCGCTCTCCTCAAATCAAGGATGATGGCTGTCCTTGTTGATTTTTTGCTAATTCCAAGAAGTCTATACTAACAGAACCTTGCTTCAAGGTGTAGTTAGGGTTGTTCTTATTTTGTCTTTTTCATCCACTCTTCACGTTCTATATAGCATTGCCTTTTTCAAAGACCCCCACAAAGACCACCAGAGCCACCCTTTGATGACACAAAGCTGAGTTTATTAAACTTGCTGAGTAAGGGAGAAGCCTGAGTTCACAAAGTCTCAGGGGCGACCTTAAAGAAAGAAGTTAGAGAGCTGGGCTCAAATGGTTCTAAGGCTGGGCTGGGCAGGGAATAAACACGTGTCAGAATTTGTAAACCATGCAAGTTGCTGAACCTCAGAACACATGTGTCAAACCGGCTGGTGCTGAAACAATTTGGGCTTAAGCAGTTTTTGTTGCAAGTTTGTGGTCTGCCTTTCTGGGACAGAGGGTTATGTTATCCATTATAGGAAATTATGCTATAAACAGTGTTCTAATATGACATTGAAAGGACATGCAGCCATCATTTTGCCTATTTCTAAGTTTTGCATATTTTTTTCTTAACAGAAGTAAGAGCTACACGTTAGAGTTCTGGGAGCAATAAGATATGGTGCAGAGATGACAAAAAGATTTTACCTGTACATCCAATTCAGCACCATTGGGGGCACAGTGCTGGGTTGAAAAGGATTTTCAGGACCTCTCTGGGGTTTTAAAGAAGAATCCCATGATCTATTACAACATCCTTTTCGGGTGCTTCCTGTTCTGTAGAAATTGGAAAGCTAAAAACTACATCTTCTAGATTTCCCCAGAAACTTGGGTTTCAGGTGTGCTTTGGGTTCTGCCAATCAGGTGTCCTCAAGCCAGCAGGACCATGGCCTGAGCTGCCCTGGTTGTGACCTCTGGAGCATGGCTATGCCTGTCTTCCTTTTTTTTTTTTTTTTTTTTTTTGAGACAGCATCTCACTCTGTTGCCCAGGCTAGAGTGCCATGGCATCAGCCTCGCTCACAGCAACCTCAAAGTCCTGGGCTCAAGCAATCCTCCTGCCTCAGCCTCCCAAGTAGCTGGGACTACAGGCATGTGCCACCATGCCCGGCTAATTTTTTCTATATATATTTTTAGTTGTCCATATAATTTCTTTCTATTTTTAGTAGAGACGAGGTCTCGCTCTTGCTCAGGCTGGTCTTGAACTCCTGACCTCGAGTGATCCACCCGCCTCGGCCTCCCAGACTGCTAGGATTACAGGCGTGAGCCACCGCGCCCGGCCTGTCTTCCTTGAACTCTGTGAGCCAAACCAAAACCCTGCCATGAAATCCCCTTTGCTACTTAAGTGAATCCCAGCTGGGCTTCCACCACTTGCAATCAAGGGTCCTGAGTGATATATCTATTTGCACATAAAATTTTTTTTTTTTTTTTTTTTTATTTTTTTTGTTGTTGTTGAGACAGAGTCTCACTTTGTTGCCCAGGCTAGAGTGAGTGCCGTGGCGTCAGCTTAGCTCACAGCAACCTCAGACTCCTCGGCTTAAGCGATCCTACTGCCTCAGCCTCCCGAGTAGCTGGGACTACAGGCATGCGCCACTATGCCCGGCTAATTTTTTCTATATAGATTTTTAGTTGTCCATATAATTTCTTTCTATTTTTAGTAGAGATGGGGTCTCGCTCTTCTCAGGCTGGTCTCGAACTCCTGACCTCAAGCGATCCACCCGCCTCGGCCTCCCAGAGAGCTAGGATTACAGGCGTGAGCCACCGCGCCCGGCCTTGCACATAAAATTTTGAATGTAATTTCAGGCCATCATAAAATCCATCCACAAAATCCCAGATTAAACAGCCCTACTTTAAAGACTTAATTATTTATCATTTTACTCTGGGTGTGTCTCCATAATACTGAAATCTACTAGAAAGTTTATAAAATCCCTTTTCATACACCTGTAGTCAAATGGTTATAAATAATACCTTTGGAAGTTCCAGAAAAAAAGTACTATTTTTTCCTCCATTTGCTCACCATAGTACCTAAAATCAATTCGTGAGACTATATCTCTCAGTGTTAAACGATGACATCTTATTTATCCTTTTTTTTTTTCAACAAATAGGTACTACATCCCTACTACAGTAGGCACTGCACTACATGAAGAAGACAGATATGATTCATGCCCCATGGAGCTTTAAGTCAAGTGGGTGAGAAAGACAAGTAAGCAGGGGTCTCTCACATAAATGCCCCTGAGGTGCCATTATCAGTTATTGAACTATATAAGAAATTTATTTACAAAATGTTCAGTCAGTTTGGCATTATCTACTAAAGCTAAACATACGTCATACCTTGACCTAACAATCCCACTGCTAGATATAGACCCAAGGAAAATGTTGCATATTTCTTCCCAAAGACTTATACAAGAATATTTAAAGCAACTTCATTCGTAAGAGCCAAAAACCAGAAGCAACCCAAAATATTCATCAACAGGACAACAGATAAGCAAAGCATGGTATATTCATATAAATAGAAACTACACAGCAATAAAAAAGAACAAATTCCTGTTGCACCCAACCACGTGGATGAATCCCAGCCATAATGATAAGTGATAAAAGCCAGCCACTAAGGAGGACACGCTGCATAATGCAATTGAAATGAAGTTCAACAACGTGTAAAACTTACGGTGATAGAACTCAGGAGAGTGGCTACCACTGGGTTGGGGAGTAGTATGTATTGGGAAGAAAGCACGAGGGAACATTCTAGGTTGCTGCAAATGTTCCATATCTGAGTGAGCTTTACATATGCAAAAATTCATTAAGCTGTATACATAAGTTGGAGCATTTTAGGCACTTTACTGTTGCTTTGGGTATCTATTGTGGCATAACAAACCACCCCAAGACTTAGTAGCTTAAAGCAATGACAACCATTTATTATCACTCACAATTTTGTGGGTTGGTTGGGCAGCTCATCCTCTGGAGGTTTCAGTCAGATGGTGGCTGGAGCTGGAGTCATTAGAGGCTCACCTAGGATGCTCGAATTCAGACCAAGGCCCTCTAGGTAGTACTTTACCAACTCACACTGTGGCTCTAACCTATCTGAACCTGATGATCCTGTGGTTTAACTCCCAAATTCACTTTGGTATTTTAGTAAAAGCTGTCCTTCCTGCCTCAACTCTGGGCCTCACTCCTTCTCCATGCAGTCCCAGGACCTCTTCTCACCATATGGCCAGTGGGGTGGCAACTTGTGGTGGCCACACAGAGCATGCCACTTAGACCTCCCTTCCAGAGAAAACCTGCTGCAAGGAGTGTAGTTAATGGACAGCCTCCGGGTGCTGCACCTTTAGAATCCACTACAGCCTTCACACTGAGGCCGTGTTCTCCCTGGGCTTTCCTAGCCAATGATTGAGCACAGCAGGGATACTGGAGCCGGGCCATCACTGCCCATCACAGGACTTCTCTAATGAGCAATCTTTTCTCTGGGGCTCCCCATCAGCCTGGCCAAGAACTTCCCAGAGCTGCCTGCTTCCTACCCATGCCTCCTTCCTTCCCTCTCTCCTTTCACAAGTGCCAGACCCGCAACACAATCTGAAGGTTTTCCCAAGCTCCTCTTGCTCTCTCCCCCTTTATCCTTCACTGGCATTGCCCCCAATAAATCTCCTGCACATATAATTCAGTCTTGGTGTTTGCTTCATGGAGGAAACTGACGGGGGCTCCCCAAAACAGGTGTTCCAAGAGAAAGGAACCAGAACATACTAGTGCTCTTAAAGCCAGGCCCAGAACTGGCCCAGGGCCACTTCTGCCACATTCTATTGTTTAACTCAAGTCACAGGCCAGCCTGACTCAACATAGGAGGAGACTACCAGAGCATGAATATTGAGGCTGTCTTTGGAAAGCAGCTACCACAACACTATGTATGTTAAACTAAAGTTTAAAGTAAAAACTTTAAAAAGTTTTTCTAAAAAACCCTGCCATTTGGATAGGCCTTGGACTCTGGAGCTGGAGATGAGGAGTGTACTGTGGAGGTCAGACACCACACAGGGACATCTCTTGAGGACACCACATGTGTTCCTGCCGTGAGGCAGCAATGAAAGAGAGACATTTGCAAGTGCCACTGCTCCTATTTGGCTTTGCCTGTGGACTTAACGGTGAACTATATGGACTTCAGTAACAGGAGCCTTTCAGCTGTCAGCTCAGCCTCATATACTTTCTGGTGGCTGAGGCAGCACACGCAGTCAAGGATAGGTTAAGACAAGCACTAGCTGATTTTGGCTGATTTCACCTGTGTGCTTTTGTCATGAAATTTTTCAGTTTAATCATTATTTCAGTTTAATATAAACAGTAATCTGATCTAATTAAGCAATTACACAGCATCAGATCTGGCAGTTAGAAAAGTCAAACACACCATTGTGCTTTCTTTCAAAATTTTGGAGAGGAAATAAGATTCAAAGGAGACAACAATTTTTTTTTTCATATATAATATGCTTTGCCAACAAACGCCTGAGTCAAAAGACCAAAGAAAAGCTAAGAGAGAAAATAAAAATAAAAGTTGAGGCAGGAAGGACAGCTTTTACTAAAACACCAAAGTGAATTTGGGAGTTAAACCACAGGATCACTAGGTTCAGATAGATTAAAGCCACAGTATGAGTTGGTAAAGTACTACCTCGAGAGCGTTAGTTTGAAGCAGAATCTTTTGTACTGAAGGTTATCTGGGCAGATGTTTTCTTGGATGAGGTGGGGATGGAAGGGGCTCTTGTTTTTTAAGTCAAAGTGTAATTGACATAAGACATATAGATCTTAAGTATACCATTCAATGGATCTTGACAATTATGTACTTGTGTAACCACTACCCAAATCAAGACGTGGAATATTTCCTTCACCCCAGAGGTCCCTTTTGCCTCTTTCCAGTCAATCCCCAAGCACCCACTCCCCAAATCCCCACCAACCACTCTCTGATTTGTATCACCATAGATCACTTTTGCTTGTTCTAGAATTTCACTTACATGAAATCTGACAGAATGGCTTCTTTCATTCAACATGATGTTTTTGAGACTTGTCCATGTTGTTGCATGTATCCTGTTTATTTATTTCCTCTTTATTACTCAGTAGTAATCCATTGTGTAAATACATGCTATTTGATTATCCATTCTCCTGCCAGTGGATATTTGAATTGTTTCCAGTATGGGGCTCTTAATGAAGAAAGTTGCTAATGAACATTTTTCCACAGTTTTTTTGTGGATAAATGTTTTCATGACTCATGAGAAAATACCTAGGCATGGTATTTGTGGGTTCTAGGGTAGATGTATGTTTAACTTCATAAGGAACTGACAGAAAGTTCTCCAAAGTTGTGCCATTTTACACTCTTACTGGCAGTTCAAGAAAATTCCAGTTGCTCCACATCCTTGCCAATAGTTTTTTAATTTTAGTCACCATAGTGATATCTCATTTGGGGTTTAATTCCATTTTCATGATGACTAATGATGTTGAGCACTTTTACGTGTGCATATTGGACCTTCCTATATCTTTTTTTGTGAAGTGTCTGTTTTTTAAGCCTTCTAGCTACCTTTTTTACAGCCTGCTTTAATTTCCCTTAAAGAAGCAATTATCCAAGTTTGCTTTCTGAAACAGTTCCGTGATAAAAACAGATCAATTCAAGCAGTACATTTAGCCAAAATAGCTTTTTATGCTGGTCTAGTTTCACGGTTAAAAAGCAAATACCCTTGCTCAAATAAATTGATCTGACCTTCCCAAAGTAAAATGCTGACTTTAGTGTTTTATTTCCAACTTTTGGGTATATATGTACTCTAAATAAACAGTTTTACCACAAGCATGACAGCTGGAGACTATGGTCTATTATAAATAATGTTTTTTAAAAGCAAATGTATTTGCTTTTAAATGAACTCTGGCCTGAGTGAACACTGCAAATCATAAGTATTTGTATTCTCAGAAAATGAGGCTGAGGCCACAAGCACGTATATATTAATCAATGAGTCTTAAAATGCTTTAGAATGGTTGGCATGAAATGAACTGTAGGATCTCATTAAAGGATGAATGAGAAAACTTCATTTTCACTCACTACAAAGTGTTTCAGTAAAGAATCAAAAGCTTACAGAAAGGAAGTCTTGATTTCTGAGGTAGGTTTACAGCAATTCATCTAACTTTAATGTTGGATATCACTGGTGACACCAGATTCGTCTTTGTACTTAAGGATTAATCAGTTTGAATGCTTGACTAATCTGCCTTTGCCAGGGAAGACTTATTAAATGGTATTTTTATATGCTGCAAGGAACTTGATATTACTGAATGTAATCATAAATGTGATGCTAGGGCGTAGTAAGTACAATGGTCATCAGGTATACCTCATTCCACTTAAACTTGACTGAAAAAATCTTTTTTCTTCTTTTTTTTTTTTTTTTTTTTGAGACAGAGTCTCGCTCTGTTGCCCGGGCTAGAGTGAGTGCCGTGGCGTCAGCCTAGCTCACAGCAACCTCAAACTCCTGGGCTCAAGCAATTCTCCTGCCTCAGCCTCCCGAGTAGCTGGGACTACAGGCATGTGCCACCATGCCCGGCTAATTTTTTCTATATATATATTTAGCTGTCTATATAATTTCTTTCTATTTTTAGTAGAGATGGGGTCTCGATCTTGCTCAGGCTGGTCTTGAACTCCTGAGCTCCAACGATCCACCCACCTCGGCCTCCCAGAGTGCTAGGATTATAGGCGTGAGCCACCGCGCCCGGCCTCTTTTTTCTTCTTGTATATCTATTACATCATGCTCACATTACAACATTGCACAGTCTTCTGATTTTTGCCTACTATTCTTATATTTGGATTTTTATTTTCTGTGCTTATGAGTACTGATGCCAATTTGTTCCTGTTTCGCAGTAGCAATTTGCTTTATCTGGACGAGTTTAGTCATATTATACTGAGTTGCCTAGACTAGTGCTTCTCAAACCTTAACGTGCATAGGAATCACCTGGAGATCTTGGCAAACTGCAAATTCTAATTCAGTAGGTCTGGGTGGAGCCCAGCATTCTGCATTTCTAACAAGCTCCCAGGGGATGCCCATTCTGCTCACCCTAGGATCCCACTTTAGTAGTAAGGGACTACAGTCATCATTGTCACCGTTCTAATATTCAGATGTAAGTTACCATAACAAATTTTTATTGATACGTAATAATTTATGGGCTACATGTGATAATTTGATACATGCATGCAATGTGTAATGATCAAATCATTACATCAAATCATATTTAGGCTATCCATCACCTCAAACGTTTAGCATTTCTTGGTGTCGAGAAATATACAATGAATTATCATTAACTACCTAATTGCCATCTCTTACCCCCATCCTCCACAAACCTGTTTGTTGCTAGAACTCCCATTTTATTCAGGGCAGTAATCCTACATTAGCTATTCTGCTCTTCCTTGCTAAAAATCCACTTTCTCAGACCCTCTTGCATCTAACAGTGGCCATGTGACCCAACACTGGCCAACAAGATGAAGGGAAGAAGTCTTCTAGCAGGCCTCTGGAAAAGCTTTTATTTTCCTGCTAAAAGAGACTGTGATGCAAGAAATGCTTTTTCCTCCTTCTAAATCAAATTAGAAGCATTTCACTGATACTGGTTGGTTGTGCTAGTTTCCTAGGGCTGCCATAACAAATTACCACAAACTTGGTGGCATAAAACAACAAAAATATATTCTCTCGAAATTCTGGAAGCCAGAAGTCTGAAATCAATGTGTTGCCGGGGTTGGTTCCTCTCTCCTAGCTTCTTGTGGTTGCTGGAAATCCTTGGCATTCCCTATCTTGTAGATGCATCACTCCAATCACTGCCTCCAATGTCACATGACTTTCGTTTTCCGTTTTGGTTTTTTTTTTTTTGAGGTAGAATCCCGCTCTGTCACCCTGGCTAGAGTGCCGTGGCATCGGCCTAGCTCACAGCAACCTCAAACTCCTGGGCTCAAGCAATCCTCCTGCCTCAGCCTCCCAAGTAGCTAGGACTACAGGCATGTGCTACCATGCCCAGCTAATTTCTTTCTATTTTTTAGTAGAGACCGGGGTCTTGCTCTTGCTCAGGCTGGTCTTGAATTCCTGAGCTCAAATGATCCGCCCGCCTTGGCCTCCCAGAGTGCTAGGATTACAGGTGTGAGCCATCGTGCCCGGCCCCACATGACTTTCTTATCTATGTGTCTCTCTTTGTGTCTTCTCCTTTTCTGTCTTTTATAAGGACGCCTGTCATTGGATTTAGGGCCCATCCTAATCCAGGATGAGGTCATCTTGAGATCTTTATCTTAATTACATTTACAAAGGCCCTTCTTCCAAATAAGGTCACATTTTGAGATTGCAGGCAGACATATCTTTGGGGGGATTCCAGTCAGCCCACTACATAGGCCTAATCTGTCTTTTTGGAGGGAGATCCTCCTTGACCTCAGACTTAAAGCCTGGGGCTTGTGAAATCCAGGACTTTGGGAAAGGGCTTCTTTTCAGTCCACCACAGTTGCTGTTCAAGCTCTTAATATTTCTACAAAAGCAAGGGCTTCCCCTGGTAGATCCACTTCTTCATTGCCAACCTCAGCTTTGGGGAGCCTCACAGTGTCTCCTGAGGCTGCCTCCACAATGGTCTGTACTCAAGTATCCCTGTGGCCTCCCTGTCAGAAGAGGAGAAAGTCCCCACCACACTGCCTCCCCTTACCCCTTGGTCTTCCCGGCAGGCCTGGCTACATGATTTGTGGGACCCAGTGCAAAATGAAAATACAGAGCCACTTGGTCAAAAATTATGAAGAATTTGGCCAGGCGCAATGGCTCACGGCTGAAATCTCAGCACTTTAGGAGGCTGAGGTGGGAGGATCATTTGAGACCAGGAGTTCGAGACCAGCCTGAGCAACATAGTGAGACCCCCATCTCTACAAAAAATAAGAAAAATTAGCCAGGCATGGTGACACATGCCTGTAGTCCCAGCTGCTCTGGCGGCTGAGGTGGGAGGATGGCTTGAGCCCAGGAGTTTGAGGGTGCAGTAAACTATGATGACGCCACCACACTCAAGCCTGGGTAACAGAGCATGACCCTGTCTCAAAGAAAAAAAAAGTATGAAGAATTTCAAGAGGGTAACAGCAGATCATTAAATCAAGTACAGGGCCCTGTGCAACTGCATGGATCACTCACCTATGAAACCAGTCCTGTTTCCCAGCCCCCAAGAAGCCAACTGTCCCTCTGGGTTTGACTAAATCCAGCCAAATTCTCCCCTCTACTCCCTGTCCCTCTGGGAAGATGAACAAAACACAGAAACCCTCGGCTCCCTCTGGGGCCTGGAGATTGGAATTCAGAACGCAGGGCCTGGCTGGCTGGAATGAGAGACAAGAAGAAGGTTGTCTTTATAGTCACCTTTCTGATGAGTTTACAGCATAAAAATCAGATAACAGTCAGTATACAATTTAATTTGTTAATAAGTTACTCTGTTACAAAAGACTGGTTTATTTAAAAAAGAAAGGCCACCTACATGTTCTGAGAATCCTGGAAAACACTAGGATAGGTCTAGAAGTTTAAAAACAAACAAAACAAAAACAAACACCTACCAAAATATCAAATTACTTTATCTTCTTGGTGCAATTTAAATAGTATTTTTTTTTTTTACAACTCGAGGAGGGTGTGGAATAAATACTATTTTTTAAAAAGTTCTCAAATGTTCTATGGAATGGGGAAGTTACTGACCAAATTGTTGTTCTGGCTTGTGTTTTAAAAACTGTCACCAAAGAAAATGTTAGCTTTGCAAAGCCAACCACAAGCTGAAATGTAAAAAAAAATGAGAACTAAGCAATTTAGGGTGTCAAAAATAGAAATTGTAACTAGTAATAGTATCACCCTGCTTCCTGGGTTTTTCATTTTCATGTATTTCAGAAACATGACTATAAAAAATATGTAGGCTGTTAAAATTTTTTGAGATGATTGGTTTTCTGAATTTAAGTGGAAATGGACAAAATGTTTATTTTTCCACCTAAGTAATGATTTCTACATTTAATATGTCATGTCAAGCTGAGTTTTATTTCTGTTAGGGCTGAAGAGCTATATACTTCTGCCTTCAGTGTAAGTAGTAGTGGCTTTTTACCCATAAAGTTTGCTATGAAGTTTTCAGCATTTCAAGTTTGTTGTTTTACAAAGTAGATAAAACAGGGAGGGAGGGCAGGGCAGGATGGTGGAATAGGACCCTCCAGCGATTGTCCTCCCACAGAAACATCAATTGGAACAGCTGTCCATGTACGAAAATACCTTCACAAGCACGAAGGAAACCGGATGAAAGTTCATAGAACCTGGTTATAGCAAAGTAAATAAAACAAAGTATATGCAATTTGCAGAAAATACCTTCACAAGCTCTAAGGAAACCGGATGAAAGTTCATAGAACCTGGTTATAGCAAAGTAAATAAAACAAAGTATATGCAATTTGAAAACATGTTTCAGTCGCTTCATATACACAATGCTACAATTATGTATAACTCACTGAAATAAAAATAAATTTTTATCCCATGGGAAAAATACAAATATAAATATGTATATGAAAAATTATTAATCTCACCAGTGATTAAATTATCCCATGAGAAAAATGTGTATATGAAAAATGCCTGATTTCTCTAGTGACTCAATATATATTAAACTAAAGCAGTGGCACATGTTTGTAGTTCCAGCTACTCAGGAGGCTGAGGCAGGATCGCTTGAGCCTAGGAGTTCAAGGCCAGCCTGGGCAACACAGAGAGACCCCATTGCTAAAAAAATTAAAAAAATGTATGTTCAAACTATTTATCCCAACATTCATTATCCAACAATTTCCAGCTACCAGACTCTAGAGATACAAATATAAGAAAGATGTAAGAAAGATATAGTTCCTACCTTTGTGGATCTGACAGTCTACAAAAAAGGAGATGGGCATGTTAACAAATGAGTACTGGCTGGGCGCGCTGGCTCACGCCTGTAATCCTAGCTCTCTGGGAGGCCGAGGTGGGTGGATCGTTTGAGCTCAGGAGTTCAAGACCAGCCTGAGCAAGAGCGAGACCCTGTCTCTACTAAAAAAATAGAAAGAAATTAGCTGGACAACTAAAAAATTAGCCGGGCATGGTGGCACACGCCTGTAGTCCCAGCTACTCGGAAGGCTGAGGCAGGAGGATTGCTTGAGCCCAGGAGTTTGAGGTTGCTGTGAGCTAGGCTGATGCCATGGCACTCTAGCCCGGACGACAGAGTGAGACTCTGTCTCAAAAAACAAACAAACAAAAAAAAAAAACAAACAAACCACAAATGAGTACTGAAGTTATGTAGGTGCAAAATTAAAAATCTGTATGTGGTTCTATAGATTCCACAGAAGGGAATGTTCAATTGTATTCAAAGGGGAAGGCAGGCTTCCTTGAGGAGGCAAACCTTGTTCTGTCTTGAAAGATGTTCAAAAATCAATGGTGGGTTAGGCTGTGGGACTTAGGGTGGGGGACTATATTCCAGTTGAAGCAGTAGAAGCAATGATATAGGGTGTGAAATAGCAGGGTACCTTCAGATAACCACAAAAAGCACAGTGTGCCTGCTGTCTGTGGTTTTAAGGTGGGGGGAAGGAGTATAGTGAGATAAAATGTGGCAGGTAGTCATGTGTCAGAACTAAGGACTTTGAACTTTATTTCATGGGGATTTATAAGCCATAAACTAGTCATTTCTATTTATTTCCTAGCCTAGACAATCCTAATTCAGAGCAGCTACGATGGTCAATGATTACTGTGGTAGATTATTTGCAAAATGGTTGACATCATTTTCCTCCCTGTATCCATGCCTTGTGTAGTTCCATTCACTCTGACTTTGGGCTTGGCTATATGACTTGCTTTGGACAATGAGACAATAACAAACATGACACTTGAAAAGTGCTTGCACATTGGGGTTGTACCTGGGACCCATACAGCCATCACCATGTGAATAAGGATGGGATGGCCTGCCAGAAACATGTGACACAGTCACCCTCATCACCCAGCCAACAGTCAGCACCCACTCCACATATGTGAGTGATGCTTACTAGACCAATCATTTCTATTCATGCATGCTCATTACGGAAAATCAGAAAGGTCTAAAGAAGGAAACATGTCACCCATTATTATACTATCTAAATACAACCATTATAAGCTTTCTAGTATCTTTATTTCCAATCCTTTTCTCTGCAAAGATTTGTTTTCTATATGGTTATAATCATTCTATACTGACAATTTTGCATCCTACTTTTTAATTTGTATTAAAGTATATTTTCTTATATGCTACTCTTTAATTGTACCATGTTTAATGACTGGATAATAGTCCATCCAGTGAATGAACTATAATTTGTTTGCTGTTGTTGGACAATTAGGTATATGATGCAATAAACCTTCATAAGCACAAAGGTCTTTCCAAATTTAGGATTATTTCCTTATTACATTTACTTGAAGCAGAGTAATTAGATCAAAGGGTATGAATATCTTTTAGGACCAATACATAGTGACAACTTTCACAAAGGATTTCATACCAGTTTACACACCCATCAACATTAAGTACCCTCAAAGGCCACGTGGGTTTTTGTTGCTGTTGTTCATTTTGTTTTATTTTCCATCTTTGTTAATTTGGGTGAGAAATGAATTCTAGCTTTCATTTAATTGTTTCTTCAATGATTAATAAGGTTGAAGAGTTAGAAAGTCACATCTTCTCAGTGCTTATCAGAACACTAGGCTAGTTGATTTCTTAAAATAACTTTCTTTATATAATCCACACAACAGCTGCTTCTGAATTTCTACATAGGAAGTGACTAGAAATAGCTATCTGTTTGAATCTGTGTTTGCACAGCAATTTACAAATATTGAGAAAATGTCCATTGTCCATATCTGAGAATGAGCCTATTCACATAAAGACTATTGGTGGGAGACCTAAACTCCCCACAAGCTACCCCTTAGCATTGCCAGGAAATCCACACCACAATATTATTCCAATTTACAGATAAGTACCCTAAGCCTTGGAGGTTTTAAGAAACTTGCTCAAGAGTCCCATAGATATATTAACATCAGAGAATGTAAGCAGGCTATTGGGGCAGAGTGAATAAGGGTCCTCAGTTTACAGAACAAAAATCAAATGAAGTAGCAAGAATGATATAACGTCATAAAAGATCTTTCTGGTATATCTCAAATACAACCACTTCCCACATCTTTACTGCTACCACCCCATCCAAAGCATGGTCACTCTCACCTGGATTACCACGGCAATCTGCCGACTAGCTTCCCAATTCCATTAATACTCCTATCCAGCCTATGTTCCATGTCTCCTAAAGATGACAGCAATCTTCTTTTTCCTTTTATTCATTTGGCAGAGAAGGAAACTCGCATAAGTGACTCTGGTCCACCTCCTCTCACGCCTTTATAGTTTCTCCCCACCTCCGAGGGAGAAAAAGAACCATAAGCACAGGAGCCCAGGCTGACCCATTCCCCACCTGTAGTACTTGGGCCTTGCTCATACCTGGACGGGAAGAGCAGCCTGACCATTGTTCTGGCCACCTGAATCAGGCCAGCCTCCCTCGCTCTCCCTGCTCAATTTCCAGCCTGCCTGACGGAGGGAAAAAAACCTTCCTTCCTTTGGTTTGGTCATTCCATAAATCTTGAGTATCTGCTATGGGACAGGCACCATGCTATGTATTAGTTACAGGAAAGTAAACAAGACATAAATGGTTCTAGTATCTTGGCACATACATTCTAGCCAGGGATACTGGCAAAAGTAAACAAACAAATAAAGAGAAAATTCAAGCAGTGTGATAAGCACTAGTATGAAAGCAGAGTGTTATATTAGCCTAGAAAGTAAATAGGGATGGTGGCCAACTTAGATTGGGTGGTTCACAAAGACCTTCCTGGGAAGATGACATTTAAGCTGACACTCGAAGGAAGAGAAGGAGGGGTGGGATTGAGGGTGTGGAGAGGTTGAAAGAGAACAATAAGTTCAAAGGCCCTGAAGTGGAACAAAAAATGGGCAAGTTCAGTGAACTGAATGTTCTTGGTGCACAGTGAACAAGGGGAAGTTTGATATGAAATGTGCCTGAGACGTAAGCAGGGGTCCAATCATGTAAGGCCTTAGAAACCATTATGGTAACGAGTATGGATTTCATTCAAGGTACAATGGAAAGAAATTTGAGGAGTTAATGAAGGGAAGAGAAATAATCAAATATCCCTTGATGTTTTGTGAGAAATGGATTGGAATGTTCATGGATGGTGGTGGGAAGACCAAGTGGGAGGCTATGGCTCTGGTAAGATGAAGGATAATGCTAGTTAAGACTGGGCTGATGGCCATAAAGATGGAAGGAATTGGAAGGATCTAAAGATACACTTTATTGGTAGAATAAAGAGAAATTGTTTTTTAAAAATCCACCTTCACCAAGTAGTAATAGCCTCATTTGTTTCCTCAACAATAAAAACAATCATTAAATATCCCTAGTTCAAAATGGCAAAAAAAGATAGGTAGAGAGTATTCTGGAAAGAAAAGGTAAGTTTTACTGCCATTTGTGATTTAAATTTAAAGAAATTATTCTGAAGGACTTAGATGAAACAGGCACTTATAATTAGATGACCAATAACTCACAAAATGTGTAATCACTTTAAAAATAAACTTTTTTAAAAAGAAATTACTGACAGATTCAATGTAGAAGGTAGAACCAAGGATGACTCCGAGGTTTCCAGATGAGCAATGAGTTGGTTCATGCTGCCTTTTACTGAGACAAGGACAACTGAGCAGGGAATAAGGCAAAGGTTGCACATAGGGATTAAAAACTCAATTCTGGACATGTTAAGTCTGAAATGGGCTTAGTCTTCTTGACTCTGGATAAGGTAAACACAAGATGGTTCTTTACGAAACTAAATGTGACCTAGATTGATACAACAACATATTAAGAACTAATAACAGAGGGGGAAAAAAGAGGGAAATTTATAAAAGAACTTCCAAAAATAAAAGCACCCAGAACTGTTGTATTTCTTAGAGAATATATATGAAACTTGTAAATAATAACACTATGAGGTGGGTACAGGATTATTGCTCTCTTATTATAGATGAGCAAACAAAGAGAGTAGAAATCCTAATAACTCATTTTAAAATACACAGCTAATAAGGGGAGAAGTTAGGATTACATAAATTGTAATGATTTATGGTAAATGTAGGAAAAGATTACCTGGTTTTTCTGTGACTTTGTACCAGACAGTAAGTTACTGTCTCCCAGTTCCAAACTGGTCTTCCCATGATCTGTTTGATGACGCCACAGCGGGAGCTCTGCAAACATCTCTGCTTTGCCAGCACTCTGCCAGTAGGGGGAGCTAGATAGAGACCTTAAGTCTGGAGAAGGGAAAGGAGATTTGCTCCTCGCTCCCTGCTTCCCGCACCCTGGCTGAGGAGGCAGTTGCTTCCCCGGGGAAGGAAAAAATGGTGTGGCTGCTTTGGAAAAGAGCTTGGCAGTTTATTATAAAAGTTAAACATAAATTTATCATATGACCCAGCAATTCCACTCCTAGGTATGTACCCAAGAGAAATTAAAACATATCTATACCAAGACATGTATTTAAATGTTTATAGAAGCATTATTCATAATAACCGAGAATTGGAAATAACCCAAATATCCACCAGTTGGTGAATGGATAGACCAAATGCAGCATTCTGAGGCTCAGTTCACTGAGGAAAGCTGCATATTAAATAAGTGATTCTTTTGCTTTAAAAATACCATTTGATTTTCTAACATTTACCAAAGATAACCAGTGAATTTTTCAGTGTTTTTTTTTTGAGTAATCATGATGAATTCATTGATTGAAGCATATTTGGTGTATTTAGCTTCTATTTGTAATATCTTTTAAATTAATGCATATCATGTAAAATACAGAAAAGAAGAAAAAACACCCATAATCATATGCCTCAAAGGTAATCACTGTTAACATTTTGGCTTGCTTCTTCCCAGTCTTTTTTCTACTCATAGTTTTGTTTTGTTTTTTGTTTTTTTTTTTGAGACAGAGTCTCTGTTGCCGGGGCTAGAGTGAGTGCCATGGCGTCAGCCTAGCTCACAGCAACCTCAAACTCCTGGGCTCAGGTGATCCTACTGCCTCAGCCTCTCAAGTCACTGGATCTACAGGCATGCGCCACCATGGTTGGCTAATTTTTTATATATATTTTTAGTTGTCCAGATAATTTCTTTCTATTTTTTAGTAGAGACGGGGTCTCGCTCTAGCTCAGGCTGGTCTTGAACTCCTGACCTTGAGCGATCCTTCTGCTTCGGCCTCCCAGAGTGCTAGGATTACAGGTGTGAGCCACCGTGCCTGGCTTTCTACTCATAGTTTTGTTGGATAAGAACATACTAGATTCTGAACATTTTAGCATTTCTTCAACATGTATGTGAACATCTACCACCTACACTAGGAAAGAGCTAAAAAAAAAAAAAAAAAAAAAAAAAAAAAAGGCCAGTCTCTGGCCTTCCAGGAGTTCAGAGTAGGGGTCCTGTTATCTTCTTTTTTTTTTTCAGTTCACACAATATTGTTTTATTTTTAAAAATACTTTAAGACAGGGTCTTGGCCGGGCGCGGTGGCTCACGCCTGTAATCCTAGCACTCTGGGAGGCCGAAGCGGGTGGATCGCTCAGGGTCAGGAGTTCAAGACCAGCCTGAGCAAGAGCGAGACCCTGTCTCTACTAAAAATAGAAAGAAATTATATGGACAGCTAAAAATATATATAGGAAAAATTTAGCCGGGAGTGGTGCCGCATGCCTGTAGTCCCAGCTACTCGGGAGGCTGAGGCAGTAGGATCGCTTAAGCCCAGGAGTTTCAGGTTGCTGTGAGCTAGGCTGACGCCACGGCACTCACTCTAGCCCGGGCAACACAATGAGACTCTGTCTCAAAAAAAAAAAAAAAAAGACAGGGTCTCACTTTTGTCCAGGGTGGTTTCCTGGGCTCAAGCCACCCTCCTTTTGATGGCTCAGCTCCGTAGGGCAGTAGGCAGGGCAGAAACCAAAGAAACCCAGGTCAGAGCTGCGGTGGGAGCAGCAGGTGGGGCCAGCAGGCTGTCTGGAGGAAGCATGGGTTAGTGAATCCTAAGTGCAAACAAGTTGTCCTTGGAAGATGCCTTCCTCAAACAGCAACTTTTATCTTAACTTTATGATGCCACACAATCATTTTCCCATGAATCCTCTGCTCCAGGAGTCTGCAGTCCAGTAGGGAGGAAGCTATGAACATAAAGAATTTTAATTGAAGGTAAAAAATAAGTGCCACAAATGGAAAATTCTATGGGAGTTAAGAGGAAGGAGAGATGATTTCTGCTGATCATGTCACCTTCCCAAAATGCTGCCTTCCCTGGCTGAGTCATCTCTGTTTGGTGGCATCTCTTAAGATGTGACTATGATTATTCAAAGAAGAAAAGAAGGACTCTAGATCAGTTCTTCTCCTTGGCCTCATGTTAGACTCATCTGGGGTGCTTTTAAAGATGTCATACTGCACTGCAGACCAATTATATTAAAGTTTTGGGGAAGAACCTAAGCATCAGCATTTTTTTTAATTCCTCAAGTGAAAGAAGACATAACCTTAAGTGCGTATGCACCTAACAACAGAATTTCAAAATGTGTGAAGCAAAACCTGAAAGAGCTGAAGTGAGAAATAGACAAATCCACAATTATAGTTGGAGATGTCAACACATTCTTCTCAGTAATGAATAGAAAAAGTAGACATAAAATCAGCAAAGCTACAGAAGACCTGAACAACACTATTAACCAACTTGCCCTGAATGATATTTATATAGAGCACTTTACCCAACAAGGACAGAATATGCATGCTTTTCAAGCGTACATGGAACATTTACCAAAATAGACCATATTCTGTGCTATAAACAAACCTTGGCAAATGTAAAATAATTGAAAGCAAAGTATATTCTCCAAACATAATGGAATTAGTATATAAAGATATTTGGAAAATGCTAATATTTTTAATTTAGTTGTTGAGTACCTATATGTTTATATATTGCTTTCCTTTTGGTATATTTTAAACATTTTACAATAAAAAGATAAAATAAAACTTTAAAAAATTCCTCAAGTGATTCCAATGTGCAACCAAGGTTGAGAATTGACTATTATTGTATCCAAAGTCCTACGCTAAATTCTAGTGCTATAAAAAAACCATAAATGCCTGCCTGTATATGGAGGTGCGTGACTTATTAATAACATGCTATTCTTGCATAAAGTAATTTTTCCTTGTGCATTTCTGTCTGTTCGAGCAATTACAGATAAAGAGGTTGGTTAGTCATTTGAACTTATAACTGTTTGTACCTTATTAATTGCCCACTCCAACAGAACTAGTGGACTTAAGATGCAAATGAAAACTGCAGGTTCAAAGCTATCAAAAAGTTAATGATTTATCTTCCCCGTGTTGTTGCAGAAAGATGATTATTTGATAACACTCCTGTTTATTTCAAAAGCAAAGAAGATGCCTGCTATAAAGAATGATTCTGATCTCCAGTCCCTTCATCTAGAATTCTAAAATTGTAGCCACCTTTTTGAAAAAGTTTTTATTGTGAAATAATTTCAAAGTTACAGAAAAGCTGCAAGAATAGTACAAAGAATTCTCATATACCCACTTCACCCAAACTCATCAATTGTTAACATTTTACCACATTTGCTTTATCATTCTTTCCATAGATATATAGGCAGATAAATGGATGCAGAGAGCTATAGACAGCTTTGATCCATAAGAGAGTGAGTTTATCATGCCCCTTTACCCCTAAATACTTCAGAGTGTGCTTCCCCAAAACAAGAACATTCTCTTATATAACCACAGTTCAATCACAAGAATTAAGAAATTTAATGGTGATATAATGCTATTACCCAATGTACAGCCCATATTCAAATTTTTCCAGTTGTATCAATAATGTCCTTTCTGTTTTTTTCCAGTCCAGGGCCCAATCCAGGAGTGCACATGGCATTTATCATGTCATGTGTCTTCAATCTCCTTTCCTCTGAAACAGTTCCTTGCCCTTCGTTGTCTTCTTCACATTGACAGTTGTGAAGAGTACAGACCAGTTGTGTTGCAGAGGGTCCCTAGATCTGGGTCTGGGTAACGTTTTCTCACAAGTAGATTAAGTTATGCATTTTTTGATGGGGATACCACATAAGAGATTGAGTGTTCCTCTTGGTGAACCACATCAGAAGATTCATGAAGTCAGCTTGTCCCATTACTGCTGATGTTCGCTTTGATCACTTGGTTAGGATGGTTTCTGGTGTCTGCCAGGTTTCCACTATAAAGTTACCCATTTCCTTCTGTCATGTCATTTACCTGCAGGACCGGGACTGATAAGGAAAACCCCCATCTATTACGTGGCATAGCAGCCACCTGAGACCCCCACCCCTCACGAAAGACCCGCATCAACATAATACTAACCTAACACCTGGCCCATCAACTAATCTATTACCTGGTGTATCAGCATAACACTAAACCTATTACCTGGCCCATCAACTAATCTATTACCTGGCCTATCAGCATAACACTAGATCTATTACCTAGTGCAGCAACTACCCTGTTACCTGGTGCATCAACATACATAATACTAACCTATTACCTGACACATCAGCTAACCTATTACCTGGCGGGCATTAGTCACCTGAGACCCCACCCCTCGGACCACCCCAATTTAATAAAGTGGGAAAAATTGGGTAACAGGGCTCAGAATTTGGTTGCGAGACCCCTCTGAGCCCGCCGGCAAATAAACCTTGATTCTCCGACTCTCCGTGTGCTGCTCGGTTTGTCCTCGGGACCACCCACTGTAACACTTGCTGCAACAGGACCAGGCTGAGGTGAGTGAGGCACTTAGGGATATGAGCACTAATCTGGGCCCTGATGGGGAGATACTAGCCTCCCTTTTTGAAAACACCTTTGCCATCTCTTATCGGGTTCAGGAGGAAATCTTGCAAAAATAAAATTATGCCATCAAATTTTAAAAAGAAAATTTCAATCAAATTATGACATCAAATTTATTATCAATGATAAGGGAAGTGGGAGCAGGAAGAGCAACGTAGGTGGATGGGGCGGCAAAACGACAAAAGCAAAGCAAGCATGAAGGGGCAGAGTGTGCTGGGAAAACATCCCTGGTGCTAGGAGCAGAGGTGCTGGTTGGGATTACTTGTGAAGACCTCCTAACTGGGCCACCTAAATCTGTCCTTGGCCCCATTCAGCATGTCTCAACAGAGGAACCGAGTGACCCTTTAAAATTCGATGTTGTCCTCAGAGGGAGGGAAAGGCTAACAGCTGGCAGAGCACTGCAGGAGCCACCCCCGCCCACCTTGCTGATCTCCTGGCTTGCTGTTCTGCTATCTTCCTGCCAGAACAGAGCGAGCTCACCGCTTTGCCTCACCTCCCCTGCCTAGGGCACTTTGGGCCAGTTCCCCCAGGGCCTGGGACATTGTGGCCCAGATAGCCACACCTTCAGATTTCTGCTCAACCTTATCAGTGAGGCCTTCTCTGAGCAACCCTCACCTCCCCCCCCCAAAAAAATCCTCGCTGCTATCGCTCTCTCTTCTCTGCTTCACTTTTCTCCAGGGCACTTGGAATCATCTGACATTCAAACAGGGTTCTTTGCTTTGTCTGCTCCACCCCACTGGAATGTAAGCTCCACAAGAGTGGGCATCTTTCTCTGTTGCTCACTTCTGGATCACCAGTGCCTAGAACATGCCTGCTACATAAGGGCTCAGTACATGTGTGTGTGTGTGCACATGTGTGAGAGAGAGACAGAAGGAGACAGACAGAGACAGAGGGAGAAAGGGGAGGAAGTTCAGATAAGGTTGAGAGGTAGATTGAAACTAGATTCTACTTGCTGTCTGACAGGATGAATAAGCAGGATCAGGAATTTACTGAATCTTCAGGAAAGGTCCTAGCAATGTATCCAAATGTCCATATGTTTAAATTTGCAAAAGTAAAATGCTTAAGCTGTGATCGGTTAAGAACACTGTCTCTTTCCTTTCCGACTTCCCCTCCGTCACACGTGCTACGGTGGCTTTGTGCTGTATTAACTTAGCTAAGCTGGAACTCTTGCCCCGAATTCTCTGCCCTGTATGGTTCCAGGTTTGCGCTGGCTGCTAGAGACAGTCTGTAGGTGATATGGAAGGCAGGTCTACACCAGCAGGCATATTTTTGAAGTTCTGAAGGTTAGTCCAAGGGGCCAGCTACTGTGGCAGCTTGAATGCAGTGTCACTGACTGGATTTCTCACTTAGGTGGCACTGGGCAGCACTCAGGCCCGCAGCTCCTTCAGTGACTCCCAAGCCTGTGCCAAATGCACGCGCCACTCCATAGCAGAGTACCAGCTTCTCGTGCAGGTCACCCACAACATCGCAGTGAGAGGCAGTAAGAGATTAGACACAGGTTCCAGTTTGTCCCCAAGCATTCCAACTGTGGGTCCCAGTTCATCTTTGCTCTTGTCCACATTCAGTTCCCCTTCCTAAGTGCTGGTCTGGCTGACCTATAGCAACTTTAGGCTCAACAATAGACATGGAGCAACAGCTTGCACACACTCTTCCACCAGCTACCACAGTGGTGTAAGATCGAACCCCTATAACAAAGCCCTTATTCTAGATCATTCATAGCAGTTCTGCTTGTTGGATTGACCACTGACAATCGTGCTCAGTGGCATTGGAGTGGCCACAGGCATTTTGGGAACCCAGCTAAGGGGAAGTTGAGTTGGGGGTATGTTTGGCTACGGTTCAGAGAGACATACATGGTTGGCAATCTCCTCTATGAATGGTTAAGTCATTGATTAGCCATCCAAATAGGAACGGCTCCCAGGAACTCGCCTACAGCCCCCTGCCAGAGGGCTTATCGCAATATGATCATGTCCTAAGGCACCTGGCATCAGATGTGTGTAGTGGACAAAAAACAAAGTTTAAAATGCACAGAGCTAAGCTGACTCTACTTTTAGCCTCTGAAATGAAAAGGTAGATAGAACAGGTCTTGTTTGCAAAATAAATTCAAGACCTACTTATCTACCAACAGAAAAAAAAAAAAAATGCACAGAGCCAGGAGTAAGTCTGTGGAAAGTTCTCCCAATCACATGACCCAGTTTTTCCAGAGTTTGTGATGCTTCTGGTATTTGTCAGCTTTTTAACATTTGTAATTTATTATTTGTTTTCTCATTCCAAATAATTATGCACTTTTGTATCTACTGTCGTACTATTAAGTTTTTATCATTGCTCTTAAAGAAGGCCCCCAAACTGCATAAACTTCCGCACCCGTGAGACTTAGATCATCCCCTGCTCTTAAGTATCAAGTTGGAAAAGTTGGATTTACCTCTGGAGGCAATCAGGAACCATCACAGGATTCTGGCAGAAGGATGGAATAATCAGATCTGTACCGAGCAGTGGTGTGCTGGAGCAGGGTCACATTGGCTCATGAGAGCTAATGGTGACATTTTCAGGAGTTTTAGGAGGAATTGACATCATATCGCAGTAGCTTGAAATTAGTCACTGTGGGAGTATTTATACCATGGAAATTGGCAGATCCTATAAATCAGGCCTCCCCCTCTTCCCCCAGAGAGCCGGTTGTTAAACATATACCAACACACCACTGGTACCAAGTGATTTCCTCGGTCATAAATCTTCATGAGAAAATATCCCTGGAATGAATTTACTCTCAAGTGAGGCTGATAGAGATGGGGGTTAGGGAGGGAAGAAAGGGTAGAAGGCATCACAGAGGAGAAGTTGCTTAAAAGCTTTGAGTACTGAAGAAGAGAAATAAAGAAAAAGGATGGGAAACTCTCAAAACAAACAAAACTGTACTCACCCTTCAACTTTGCCCAAGATGAACCCTGCTGACCTTCAATTCTACATGGGGGTGAGGGGCACTGCAGTGGAGATTTCTCAGTTTGTATGTTACATGTCATGCCTTGGACACTCAGGGAAGCACTGATCATGGCATATGCAATTTAATATTCTAAACTAGATTTAGAATCACAATAAAAGGTCATTGTCTTTGCCGCTGGGGGAATTTCAAGATGTATACTAAAATAAATATAAAGATAAATACTTTCGCTGATATTCTTAAATTACAGACCATATTTCATCTAGTCTAAGGTGTCATGATTATAAGATATATCATTATTTAATATATAAAACTAAGAAAAATGCTGCCAACTATACTATGACATGATATTGACCATCAGATGAAACCTGAATTCAGAGATGTTAAAATGTGAGGGAAAAAAGAGTGAGTCTCAGAATCAGTGAAATATGAAATAGCCCTTGAAGATCTTTTAGACTAAAAGCATTGTTTGAGAAATGAGGAAATGACAGCTCTGGAAGAGCAAACCATCTACTTAAGAGCATAGGCCTAGTTACTGACAGAGTTGGAAATGGAACCCAATTGTCTCCCTGCCTAGATCAGAGCTCACAGGTATTAGAGAATTTCATACATCAGAAATGATGATAAGGGTTAGTCTGTAAGTTCTTTTCACCTCTGAGAACATGATGTGCTAAAATATACAAATTATCCTCAGATAAATCAGAAAATGTTATATAAGACAGAATGACAGACAGCATCTGCTAAAAAGGTCCCCATATCAAGCATTGGTTTCTATTATAGATTTCTGTGTCTGTAACAGTGCCTAGCCAATATGTGTATTGGCATATTGTAGGTTCTCAATAAATGTCAGATGGGTTTATCTGGCCCAAGGACTATCTTGATGACTTTGAGCCAGTTACTTTCTCTCTCTGAGTCTGCTTCTTCATTCATAAAATGGGCATACTAATATCCATCTCCCAGGTGCATAGTGAAGGTTAAATGAGATGGGAATATAAGTATGCCTGATAGAGAAGCTGGCCAATGGTGGAAACATCAATGTTAGTTACCTTCACCTTTTAATTTATTGTTAGATTCAAAGTCGTTTAAATGCCAACTTTGTAAAGCCATTCAGAAAAACCAATGTTCCTATAGACTCTAATGCTCTAGATTTGCACAGTACAATATGGTAGCCACTAGCCACATGTGGGCTATTTAAATTTATAATTAAATTAACTAAAATTAAAAATTCATTTCTTCAGTCACATCAGTCACATTTCAAGGGTTTGATATCCACATGTGGCTAGTGGCTGATGTGCTGGACAACACAGATACCGGACTTTCTAGCATCGCAGAAAGATCCACTGGACAGTGTTGCTCTGCACTAATTGGAGGAGTACAACACTGCCCGTGATTCTTTCCTCAACCCAAGTAATGATGTCCCCCATTTTATACCAAACTTCACTTGATTAATGTATTTGTGCGCCCTCCTGTGGCTAGAGGTGGAAACTACTCTGTGTTTAACTGAGGTGAAGCAGCACATTTACAAAAAGAATAGCTTAGACATTTTTAGTAATCCAACCACTAGAAGGAAAAGAAACATAAAATAGTATATGCATTTTGAATGCTCTGAAGACTACTAACGAAAATCTATTTGAGGAGGTTTGACCACGTAATCATATTATTCCTGTATCTCAGCATTTTCTGAATTATTTACACTCATGAGATAAAGACATTCTCTGTTTAAACAAAGGATGGTACTATATAGCTGTTTAAAAGTGTGAAAAGAGGCCGGGCGCGGTGCTCAAGCCTGTAATCCTAGCACTCTGGGAGGCCGAGGCGGGTGGATCGCTGGAGGTCAGGAGTTGGAGACCAGCCTGAGCAAGAGCGAGACCCCCCCTCCCCCTCCTAAAAATAGAAAGAAATGATTTGGACAGCTAAAAATATATACAGAAAAAAATTAGCCAGGCATGGTGGTGCATGCCTGTAGTCCCAGCTACTCGGGAGGCTGAGGCAGAAGGATTGCTTAAGCCCAGGAGTTTGAGGTTGCTGTAAGCTGGGCTGATGCCACGGCACTCACTCTAGCCTGGGCAACAGAGCGAGACTCTGTCTCCAGAAAAAAAGAAGTGTGAAAAGAGAGGCAGGATTATTCGATGAATGATCCCAGGCGCTGTCTCAGTGGCACCTGACAACAAACAAGCTGGAACCTGTCCCCCCCCCCCCCCCGCCCCAGTAGCGTGTGAGAGGTGAGAGGACTAAACTGAGACGCCACTTCCCACCGGATAAAGGGGACTCCTGTTTCTGGGCGCCAGGCACCTGGCCCTTGCCGACACTCCCCTGCACAGCTGGCACCTAAGCTTAGCCTGCCTGGTGCCTGAGCCCAAAACTTTGTGCCTCACCTCCTCACCCCCTTGCAAGGTTGTTCTCAGGCTTATGTAATGAAAATGAACCGTGGTGGCCGGGTGGGGCTTCCCGTGGAGCAGTCGGCGCCTGACTTCTGTGGTCTCCAAGCATCCTCTCCACAGCATGCTCAGAGCGTGAGGGACCTGGGGGACCGCTGACTCTTCTACCCAGGATTCCAGCCTCACCTTGGGGGTGGTGGGAAACTAAACCTTTTTGTACAGATTTATTTTTTTCTTTTTTTCTGAAGACGTTAATATATCATGTACACACACCAAAAAAAATCAGAAAACACAGAGAAATACAAAGAATATAAGGATCACCCATAATCCTATCACCCAAAAAGAATCACTTAACAAATACAGCTTAATATAGGGTTGTTCTATACATAGTGAGTGGTATTTCCCCCCTCCCCCATACTAGTTTACTTAGCTTTAAAAGATATGCAGCGCCGGGCGCGGTGGCTCACGCCTGTAATCCTAGCACTCTGGGAGGCCGAGGCGGGAGGATCGCTCTAGGTCAGGAGTTCGAGACCAGCCTGAGCAAGAGTGAGACCCCATCTCTACTAAAAATAGAAACAAATTATCTGGACAACTAAAAACATATATAGAAAAAATTAGCCGGGCATGGTGGCACATGCCTGTAGTCCCAGCTACTCGGGAGGCTGAGGCAGGAGGATCGCTTAAGCCCAGGAGTTTGAGGTTGCTGTGAGCTAGGCTGACGCCATGGCACTCTAGCCCGGGCAACAGAGTGAGACTCTGTCTCCAAAAAAAAAAAAAATTAATAAATAAATAAAAGATATGCAGCGAGCAATGCGGTGGCCAAACAGCAGCTGCCTCCTGGAGTCTGGCCAAGAGGTTCCCAGCACAGCTCTGGGACCCTCCGCCACGCAGGACAGGCTCACTGCAAAAGTTGGGCTGAACCCAACACGAAGTCCTTCAACTCAGGACAGCCACCTCCTTCGACTGGACACCTACGTGTGTACTGTGCTCCGAACATTGTCTCTGTCTGGGAGCAAGTGCCAAGTCATATCCCTCCCAGTGCAGCTGCAACTCATCAATCAAGGGTTTCACAAGGAATGCTTCTGGAAACCAGGTACAAGATGACCCGCTAGCATTCCACATTTATCTGAGCTCATGGCATTCTGGGGAGTAGATACACACAATGTTGCTTTTTCTTTTCTTTTCTTTTTTAAAAAATAGCTTTATTGAGATATAATTCACATACTACACAATTCAATCATTTAAAGTGTTGCTAGCTTTTAGTATATTTACAATCTAATCTTAGAACATTTCATTCCTCCTAAAGGAAACTCGGAAAAATTAGCAATCATTCCCCACTTTCCCACAAACTTCCCAAAGTTAGGCAATCACTATTTTATGGCTCTATGGATTTGCTTATTCTGGCCATTTCGTATAATTGGAATCATATTATATTAATACAATATGTGTTTTTTTGTGTCTGGCTTTTTTCATTCAGTATGATGTTTTCAAGGTTCATCCGTGTTGTAGCACATATCAGTACTTCATTTCTTTTTATTGCCAAATAATATGGATAGACCACATTTTATTTATCCATTTATCAGTTGATGGACATTTGGGTTGTTTCCACTTCTTGACTATTGTGAGTAATGCTGCTATGGACATTCATGTACAATTTTTTGTGTGAATATATGTTTTCATTTCTCTTGGGTACATGCCTAGGAGTGAAATTGCAGAGTCATATGATAACTCTATGTTTAATATTTTGAGGAACTGTTAAATTGTTTTCCAATTTGTCTGCATCATTTTACAGTTTCACCAGCAATGTATGAGGGTTCCATTTTCTCCACATCCTCACCAACACTTGTTATCATCTGTTGTTTTCATTATAACTATTCTTGTGAGCATGAAGTGGCATCTCATTATGGGTTTGTACATCTTCATCAGAAAAATGTCTATTCAGATCCTTTGCCCACTTTTAATTGGGTTATTGAAAAATAAATTGGTTTATTGTCTTTTATGATTGAGTTATAAGAATTCTTAATATTTTCTGGATACATTCCTTTATCAGATATATGATTGGCAAATATTTTCTACCATTCTATGGAGTGTCTTTTCACTTTCTTTTTTATCAATATATAATAGTTGTACATATTTTGGGGAAATGTGTCATATTTTGATACATGCATTCAATGTATAATGATCAAATCAGGGTAATTGGGATATCCACCACCTCAAACATTTATCTTTTCTTTATGTTGGGAATGTTCCACTTCTTCTCTGCTAGCTATTTTGAACTACACAATAAATTATTAACTATAGTCACCCTACTGTACTATCAAACACTAGATCTTATTCCTTCTAACTGTATTTTTGTACCCATTAATCAACCTTTCTTAATGGTATCATTAGTAGCACAAAAGTTTTTAATTCTGATGAGTCTAGTTTATCTTTTTTTTTTTTTTTTGGTCACTTACGCTTTTGGTGTCATATCTAAGAAATCCAAGGACATGAAGATTTACTCCTATACTTTATTCTGAGAGTTTTATAGCTTTATCTATTACATTTAGGTCTATGACCCATTTTGAGTTAACTTTTGTGCATTGGAATTGAGGATACAACTTCTTGAGGGCATCTAATTGTCAAAGCACCATTTGTTGAAAAGACTGTTCTTTCTCTCTTTGAATTGTCTCAGCGCCCTTGTCAAATATCAACTGTCATAAATTTAAAGTTTTCATTTCTGGAATCTCAATTTTATCCCACTTATATATGTGTGTATCCTTATGCCAGTATGACTGTCTCAATTACTGTAGTTTGTGGTAAGTCCTGATATAAGGAAGTG
Organism: Eulemur rufifrons; assembly: GCF_041146395.1. Classification (NCBI taxonomy): domain Eukaryota; kingdom Metazoa; phylum Chordata; class Mammalia; order Primates; family Lemuridae; genus Eulemur; species Eulemur rufifrons. The sequence continues at coordinate 131,299,256 of NC_091012.1, forward strand.
TGAGTCCTCCAACTTTGCTCAAGTTTGTTTTGGCTTTTCCAGGTGTCTTGACTTTTCATATGAATTTGAGGATCAGTTTGTCAATTTCTTCAAAGAAGTTAGCTGGGATTGTGACAGGGAGCGTGTTAAATCTGTAGATCACTCATACTGTTTTATAACCTGCTTGTTTTTCAGTTCAATATATTGTGGATGTCTTTCCATTTCAATAATTACAGAGTTCAGGCCGGGCGCAGTGGCTCACGCCTGTAATCCTAGCACTCTGGGAGGCCGAGGCGGGAGGATTGCTTGAGCTCAGGAGTGTGAGACCAGCCTGAGCAAGAGCAAGATCCCGTCTCTACTAAAAATAGAAAGAAATTAACTGGACAACTAAAAATATATAGAAAAAATTAGCCGGGCATGGTGGCACATGCCTGTAGTCCCAGCTACTCGGGAGGCTGAGGCAGGAGGATTGCTTGAGCCCAGGAATTTGAGGTTGCTGTGAGCTAGGCTGACGCCACAGCACTCTAGCCCGGCAACAGAGTGACACTTTGTCTCAAAAAAAAAAAAAAAAATAATAATAATTACAGAGTTCATCTTTTTTTATGTAATAATTCAACAAATATTTATTAAATAATTATAAGACACAAGGTAGTCTGGTTACTGATTATACCAAGATGAATCAGGCATGTATCCCACCTAGAAAAAGGACCTAGGAAGAGAAATAAAATATGAATATAAATAACTGTTCTCCAAGTATCAGAGTTATAGATAAAATGCTACAAAAAAGGTTACTTACAGAAATGAGGAATGAGGCTATAGATATAACCATTTAGCTAGACTAGGGTTTCTCGGTCTCAGCATTATTGATATTTGGGGATTATTCTTTGTCACGGGGCATGACGGGGGCTGTTCTGGAGTATGTTTAGCAACATTTCTGGCTTCTACCCACTAGATACCAGTAGCACTCTTCTTCCCTAGTTATGACAACCAAAAATGTCTCCAGACATTGCAAAATGTCTCCCGAGAGGCAAAATCATCCCTGGTTGAGAACCACTGAGCTAGACCTTGCACAATCATTTTTAGTGGTTGCATAGTACATTCCAATAGATAATCTACAATTTATGCAACTAATACCCTATAATTGCACATTCCTGTTGTGCATAATTTTTTACTACTTTTTATAAAACATAACTTTCAGAAAATATAACATCAACTCCTTAGGGTAAATAGTTACATCATGCTAGGTTTTTGTTTTTTTTTTTTTAACTATAAAAGTTCTATGGGAAAATTATTATTTCAAACAATTTAGAAGATAAAAAGGCTATGTCTCTCAGTCCTACTCCCCAGAAATAGTCTATGGTATGTCAGTTTAAAATTTTTACATTTATTTAGAAGTGGTAAAAACCTTCTTTTAGTGCATTTTTATCATTACATGTGATAATTCGGTCTATTCACTGTACATTTTATCTGGAGCTCTCCAAGCCACAATTTTCAAACTGCCAGTCTTGGCCCATTCCTGGAATCAAATTAGAGGGTCATGACCAACATTTCTAAAAATGAAATAGAACAGAATTGATTATATCAGAGCATACTATACATAGCAAAGATAGGTACTACCTTGTAAAAAAACTGTTTCAGAGTATCACATAGCTAGATGATAGATAGATGGGTAGATAGGTGGGTTTAAAATGCATGTGTTGCTGTGGGTTGCAGCCAAGAAAAATTTAAAAGCCACTGCTGTAAGCAATCTAAATATATATTTAACATTCCTTTCTATAATGGGAGTGGAGTAGTGGATGGGGGGCAAGTCTCTTCTTTCTTGATTAAAATAGAACAATTAATATAACATAAGCAAAAACACTTTGTGTTAACAATTACTCCCCAGAAAAACAACACTAAATCCTATACAAAATAGTATTTAATGTAAAGTTAAGATCAGGGCTCCATTGATTCAAATTGCCCGGACTCCTTAGGAATTAAATGATTCAATAGGAATCATTCACGATGCTTTTATACATTTATAATTGAAATTACACTACTGTATACATTAAGATAGTTGCTGACTTTTTCAATGTAGTTCTCTTGTACCTTGTTCTTCACCCAGTTTGACTCAATAAACATCATCACCAAACAGTCCATGACTACTGGTAGGGAACACGGGACACAGTGGCTTATATAAATGTTGTCCTTCCCCTCAGCAAGAAGTGAGAGAGGAAGGTCAGTTTATACGGACGTGATGCTCTTGAATATCTTTATTTCATACCAGGATAACACAATAAGGTCCACGTGACCAATTTACTTTATATTATTATATTAATCTTTATGTTTGTTTAAGACAAAACTATTGTGAAATTTGGCTATAAAGCACGTTTCACAAAGGATTTCACTAAACTCATAATATAATTAAGATTTCTGGCCGGGCGCAGTGGCTCACGCCTGTAATCCTAGCACTCTGGGAGGCCAAGGCGGGAGGATCACTCGAGGTCAGGAGTTCAAGACCAGCCTGAGCAAGAACGAGACCCCATCTCTACTAAAAATAGAAAGAAATGATCTGGGAAGCTAAAAAATATATATATAGAAAAAAAAAATTAGCCAGGCATGGTGGCACATGCCTGTAGTCCCAGCTACTCGGGAGGCTGAGGCAGAAGGATTGTGTGAGCCCAGGAGTTTGAGGTTGCTGTGAGCTAGGCTGATGCCACGGCACTCTAGCCCCAGCAACAGAGCGAGACTCTGTCTCAAAAAAAAAAAAAAAAAAAGCAGAGCACTTTTTAAAAATGAAGAAAAAAAAAATATTTCCCCAAGTTAGAATATTTACTCTAATTTGAAATGATCATATTTTCAAGGTCACTGAAGCCAAAATTGTAGATGAATATACAAAATGACCTTCAGCCTAACATAGAAAGGAAACATTTGATAGGCCTGAGAAACAAGTTTTTCCCCAACATTTTATTTAAAAGATTACCAAAAACATTTGATAAAAGAAAACTTTTGAATCTTCTGTATGAGCCTATTCTTTTTCAGAACACCAACAGCCAAATGATGCCAGCTTGGCTGATCTATCAATGCAATCATTGAAAGCCACATGGCAGGGAGAGAAAAATAATAAAGTGAACCCTTTTGGAAATGTAAGGGGATTAAACAAAAAACAATTTAGATCTACTTAGGAGAGGATTTCATTCTGAGATCTAGTCCAACTCTTCAGAGATGAGGAAACTGAGTCTTAAAATAAGACTTTTTTAGTTAATAGACTTAATTTTTGTGAGCAGTTTTAGGTTTACAGAACGGTTGAGTGAAAAGTACAGAGTTCCCATGTGGCCCCTCACCCCACCAATATACAGTTCTCCAGGTTAATTCACACATGTTACTCTTGGCACGTTTGTTATAATTGATGAGCCAATATACATACATTATTATTAACCAAAGTCCATAGTTTACAGTAGGCTTCAATATTTGAGTCCTACATTATATGGCATTTGACATTAAAGTATCATACAGAATAGTTTCACTGCCCTAAAAATCCCTGCGCTCCATCTATTCATCCCTCCTTCTCTCCTCCTGAATCCCTGACAAGCACAGATCTTTTTACTGTTCCATAGCTTTTAGCCATCGTAGAGGTGAGGGGAAACTTCACCCCAAAAGTTCGCTGAAATATCAACTCACAATTAAGGCAGATTAATAAAAGAAAGGTTTATTTACTACTGTGTGCTCGGGGAGAATCATGGAGTGATTGATTACCCACTATCCCAGTGAAGTTCAGATATTTTTTTATCTGTCCTTTTGGGGGGGGGAATGAAGAGTACAGGTAATTCTGTTTCAGGGCAACAAATAGTGCTAGGGAGGACAAATGGATGCAGGAGACAGATTGACTTGTAAATGATTCTCTTTGCAAATTAAATTAACCTGAGAGACAAGTATTATATTTAAATGACTTGGGCCAGGTCTAGTTGCATCCTTGATTTTCTTTCCTGCAATACATTGAGATAACAGGGAGAGGAAGGGAGTCAATCGCCCTTTTGATCTTTTCATGGGTCAGTCTGGTCAGTCCGGTTTATGCAGATAGAGGGAAAACCTCCTCCAATGCTTTTTTATCTTGAATATCAAAATACTGTTTATACCACGGAGTCATATTTTGGGTTGAAATTTCCTGAGCTCTTTCAGTAACAGGTGTATAGTGGTATCTTATTGTTTTCATTTGCAATTCTATAATGGCATATGCTGTGGAGCATCTTCTCATGTGCTTGTTTGCCATCTGTATATCTTCTTTGGTGACATGCCTGTTCAGATCCTTTGCCCATTTTTAAATTGAGTTGTTTGTTTTCTTATTGTTGAGCTTTAAGAGTTGCTTATATATTTTGGATGCCAGTCCTTATTAGCTAAGTGTTTTGCAAATATTTTCTCTATGGCTTGTCTTTTATTCTCTTAACAATGTCTTTTGCAGAGCAGAAGTTTTTTTTTTTTTGAGACAGAGCCTGGCTCTGTTGCCCAGGCTAGAGTGCCGTGGCGTCAGCCTAGCTCACAGCAACCTCAAACTCCTGGGCTCAAGAAATCCTACTGCTTCAGCCTCCCAAGTAGCTGGGACTACAGGCATGTGCCACCATGCCCGGCTAATTTTTTCTATATATTTTTAGTTGTCCAGCTAATTTCTTTCTATTTTTTAGTAGAGACGGGGGTCTCGCTCTTGCTCAAGCTGGTCTCGAACTCCGGAGCTCAAATGATCCACCCGCCTCAGCCTCCCAGAGTGCTAGGATTACAGGCGTGAGCCACTGTACCCGACAGAAGTTTTTTTTTTTTTTTTTTTTTTTTTTTTTGTTGAGACAGAGTCTCACTTTGTTGCCCAGGCTAGAGTGAGTGCCGTGGCGTCAGCTTAGCTCACAGCAACCTCAAACTCCTGGGCTCAAGCGATCCTACTGCCTCAGCCTCCCGAGTAGCTGGGACTACAGGCATGCGCCACTATGCCCGGCTAATTTTTTCTGTATAGATTTTTAGGTGTCCATATAATGTCTTTCTATTTTTAGTATAGACGGGGTCTCGCTCAGGCTGGTCTCGAACTCCTGACCTTGAGCAATCCACCCGCCTCGGCCTCCCAGAGTGCTAGGATTACAGGCGTGAGCCACCGCGCCCGGCCGACAGAAGTTTTTTATTTTAATGGAATACAAACGTATCAATTTTTTCTTTCATGGATCAGGCTTTTGGTGCTGTGTCTAAGAAGGCATCACCAAACCCAAGGTCATCTCGATTTTTTCATGTGTTATCTTCTAGTTTTATAGTTTTACATTTTACATTTAGGTCTCTGATCCATTTTGAGTTAGTTTTTGTGAAAGGTATAAGACCTATGTCTAGATTCAATTTTTTGCATGTGGATGTCCAGTTGTTCCAGCACCATTGTTGGAAGGACTATCCTTTGTTGAATTGCCTTTGTTCCTTTGTCAAAGAGAAAGACTTTTTAGCAACACATCTAGGTGTTCTTTTCATGTCAGTTCTTTTTACTGGCAAACTGATTATAGCTTAATTTAAGGGAATTGTCTCTGGAGTCAGATGACTTTTGTTTTTTTATCTAAGCTTTTTCAGTTAAATGCTGTGAGATCAGGTAGTTTATTGAACATAAATTATACCTCGATATAGTTAAAACACATACCCTCATTCATGAGACAAGCCAGGAAATGTAAATACTATCTGGATATTAATATCAAGGAATTATTGTTAGTGTTTTTTGTGTGTGAGAATGTAGTTATTTTAAATTTTTAAAAAGTTCTTATCTCTGTAGAATGAGATACATAGAGAAATGCTTGTAGATAAAATAGTACGATATGTGATATTTGCTTCAAAATAATGAGAGAAGGGAAGAGTGGATTGGGGGGAGAAATGAAACACACATGGCCATGAGCTTATATTTATTGAAACTGGATAGTGTGTACATGGCGGGTTCATTCCACTATTCTCTTATCTTTTGTGTTTGAAATTGTCCATAATTTAAAAATTTTAAAAAACTCTGCACATAAACTATTGTCTTTATTTCAGTTGATAAATGGAACAATACTGAAAGCATCACAAAGGTTTTTTGATTGTTGTTACACATCATTTTTCATTTTAATTTTCAATTAAAATTTTGGAGATAATTATAGATTCACATATATTTGTAAGAAATAATATAGACAGATCCTGAATACACTTTGCCAAGGTTCCCACAAAGGTAATATCTTGCAAAACCATAGTATAATATCACAACCAGGATATTGATATTGAAACAATCCATTCATCTGACTTAGATTTCCCCAGTTTTATTTGTGCTTTTGTGTGTGTGTGTTCTATACAATTTTACCACCTGTGTAGGTTCATGTATCCTCCACCACAGTCAAAATACTGAACAGTTCCAACACTACAAGCACAAGGATTCTTCATTTTGCCCTTTCATGACCACACTCAACTTCCCCCCACACCATGCTCCCCAAACCCTAAAACCTGGCACCACTAATCTGTCCTGATTTCCAAAATTTTGCCATGTCAAAATGTTATACAAATGGAATCATAAAGTATGTAACCTTTTGTGATTGGCTTTTTCACTCAGCCTAATTCCCTGGAATGTCAAGTTGTTGCATGTACCAATAGTTTCTTCCTTTTTATTTCTGAATAGTTTTCATGGTATGTATATACCACAGTTTGTTTAACCATTCACCAGTTGAAGGACATCTGGGCTGATGTCAGTTTTGGGCTATTACAAATAAAGCTGCTATGAACATTCACAGATGCATTTTTCATCTAACATTTTGTTTTGCTACTAGTATATAATCTCCCCTTCCATTGATTAATTGCAGATAATCAGTAATTTTGCAAACTTTCCCACTAAGGTCTATTGGCTTAATTGATCTATACTTTTGAAGAATGTATAATTTCCCTTTAGAGATTGTGAAGTATTTTTTTCAACAATATAATGAATTTTACTGGTTTTTCTTCTAACATATTTTGCAAAGCAATTCTCAATAGGAATCTGTAAATGACCTTATAGTTACAGACCTTTCGATGACTATGATAGCTTTACATCAATGCCAGTTTCCTCTTTGTAATAATCAAACTAAACAATCTTGCTGTACCTCCTGCGCCTCATAAATATGTATTGGGAGACAAATTTTCCATCGGATATATCTATATGCCTTCACTAAGGGCCAGAGAACATGTTACAGGTTTGAAATTTGTGCCCTTAGGTCTTTCAGCATAGTATAGTAACAAAGTAATTTACATTCAGCCACAGATATACTGCAAATTTCCAATTTAATGGGGAATTCTATTTTCAAAAACCATTACTAATCCTCTTAAAAGTGAAGCATGCTTTTGCCGTGGTTATTCACCTGCCGTCTCTTGGCTCTAAGCTAACCCCCTTTTGGGGTGGGGGTGGAAGAAAAAAAATAATAAGGTAACCCCTTTTTACTCTGTCCTGTGACACTGGGGCTGGTACTCTACAAACTGTTTTTTCTAATTCCTGTGCCAGTTGCCTTCCTGTTAGGTTCTTTTAATGCAAGTTTCTAATGGGAGATTGAAAGAGGGGAGAAAAGACTTCTTGTTGCCAGCTTCCACCACCAGCCCCCCCCCCCACTCTCGATGCAGCCTCCACCTTCTTTCATCCTTCCTAACATCACCAACCCATATTCCCACAGAGCCACCAGCACCAACCAGCCACACCTTCCTGGGTGGTCTGAGCCTGAGCTGAGCAGTGCACCCCTCAGACATCTGAACATCCACTGTAGGGAGAGCCAGCCAGCCAGGTGAGGTAGCCACTATGTACCAAATTCCCTGTATTGAATCAGCTCTATTTGAAATACTTAGCATGGCTTCTGTTTTCCAGAGTGTCATAGCCTTTTTATACAATTGCAAGCAAAATTTTGCAAATTTTTTAGTATCTTATCTATGCTCTCCAACTCTCCAACTACAAAGGTCATGTTCTTTATTCAGGGTAATCTGTGGTTGAATTCAGGACTTGGAGAGGGAAGGAGGTAGGGTTTTAGGCAAATATCAGAGTTTTTTGTTAGGAAGCAACAAATGGACTCCGCCTAACTTAAGCAAAAAGGGAATCTATGAAAGCATGTGAGGAGAGCACAGAATCAAAGGAGTCAATTTGGAAAGGGTGGGAACCAGAGCCATTCCAGAGATCTAGGATACAGGAACCAATGGATTGTACCTTTAGGGACTGTATCTTCAGGGTGCTTCACCAGCAGGAATCTAAGGAAGCCACATTCCAGGAAGGGCATGGCCCCCTGCAGTCAGGTGCCTACCTCTGGGTGCTGGAAAGCGGGACATCTCGATAGACAGTCCTCCCAAACTGTAATTGGTTGAGGAAGACTCGTTCACCCAAAAGAAATCTATGTTGTTTCCTGGAGAAGGAAGAATGGATGGTGGTCAGCAATTACAATAAACATACCCTACAGTACACTTCAAAAGAGGTCTTCAGTTATAAATTAGAACGCACTGTATACAAAAGCTTTGACTAAAAGAACACTGTATTTGGGGTGGAACACCCAGGGCAATGTTTCTAGGGGAAGTTTCCACGGTTAGGAGAAATAAGCTTTAGTGGTCTAGTGCACAGAATGGTGACTATAATAAATGGTAATATATTGTATATTTCAAAATTGCTAAACAAGTAGGTTTTAAATGTTTTCACCACAAAAAACAAGCATGGGAGGTGATAGATGTGTTAATTAGCTTGATTTAATCATTCCACAATGTAAACATGTATCAAAACATCACATTGTACCCCACAAATATATATGAGTATTCTATCAATTAAAAATAAAATTTAAAAAAAAAGAAGGTTCTGAATGTGAAGCCTTCTCATCACTGCTTATGGACTGGGACAAGCCCAGGAAGAGTTTCTTATTCATTATTTTTCGTTTGACAAATATTTATTTACTACGCCCCAGTGAATCTAAGTCCAAGCCTCAGTGATTCTGGTCTAGGTCATTTCCTTTATTCACTGTAACCAATGCGGAGCTCATGTTGCTTAACATTAACAGCTAGCATGGCAGGGTAAATTGGCCTTTTAGAAACCCAGAAAGACACCCCACAAACGTTCAATGTCAATGCATTCATAAGCATAAAGCAATTACTTCACTTTACCTAAGAAAATATCATAGTAAATAAAAACAAAGTACAAGTTCAAACAAATACAGTATGTTTTCTATTATAATAATTTTCCTTCAACTCCCTCTTGTACAATTGCATTAAACAATATTTTAAGAGAAATTACTTAGAATTCTATCACACTAAGACAACTTTTCATTTGTATTACTCTACTACCATTTATTTTTATCTAACATACATGTTTTTTCCTGTTTATATGAGTAATGTGTGTCTACTGGAGAAAATTTTTTATGAAGATAAAAAAATGAAGATATGAAGAATAACAAAACAATCATCCATACACCAGTACCAAGAGACAAAATGGCTATAAATATTTTAGTGTATTTTCTGCACTCCTAATGATTTGGATGAAAACAATTTGGCCAGAAACAAAACTGGTATTCTTAATGCTACTCTTTTGCTTGTATAATTTTCAGATTTTTCTGTAACAAGCTTTGTTTTTGTAATAGGAAAAACAAACAATAAAGGAATGTGTAAAAGAGCAGGATCTCTGTGTGTCTTGTTCATCCAGCTATCTCCAGTTCCCAGAACACTGCTTGGCACACATCAAGTACTCCAAAAATGTTTTTTGAATGCCTGAGATTTTCAACCCAAAACTAGTGAGACACGGTTGCTAATGAACATGGAATCACTCTGCAGGTTATGTCTGGGTATTATTTTCGTCTCCGATTCCTTTTAGTAAACAGTTCATTCTATCACATATGATCACTTTTGCTGTCTTAATATAAGACTGATTAAATCCAAATTTCAACTCCAACACTCACTAGCTATGTGACCTTGGCAAGAAACTTCACCACTCTGCCTCACCTTCCTCACCTGGTAAGCACTGGTCCAGGTGGTGGGAGCAAAACAAAACAAAGATCCCATCCTCAAATTTACATTCTAGTGTAGGGAGACAGTCTATGAGGAAACATTTGTCAGGTGGTGATAAGTGCTATGAAAAAAAAAGAAAAAGAAAATAGAGTAAAGGGGATGGGAAGTGATTACTTGTGGGGGAGGATGAGGGTGGGTTGCTATTTTACAACAGGTGGTCAGGGACAACTAAAGGTTTAAAAAATATCCTAGTGTAGTGTTTTTCAAACTTCAAGTTGTGACCAAGTGTGATGGAGGGCGATCTTCATTTAAAAAAAAAAATGAAGTAACATTCATGCTTTGTGTGTGCATTTGTTTGTGCATTACTCAATTAGCTGAGGCCAAGAGGGACAAAAAGACAACTGCAGAAAAAGTGCCAGAAAAGATGAGGACCAGAGCAAAGGGGTTGGGAAGAAAGGCAAAATGAAACTGAAGACTTAAGCAATGCAAGAGAGAAAACCGGTATCACTGTTTTTTCATGTAAAAAAATTACCTGATGGGAAAAAGACCAAAAAGATTAAGAGAGAGAAAAAACAGATTCAACAACAGAAAAAAATCCAAAGATAACGAAATATGCTGTATGTGATACTTTCAGATTAAGTGTATGATGGTGTGTGAATATTCCCAGAAACTCCCCAAATATATGCTCCATACTTCCTTCTCTGACTCTCAGCAAGGGAGACAGCATAAAGATTTTACAGCCATATCATCCGGGAAGATTTCTTTTCTTTCAGTCCTTTAAACATTTATTTTAACAGGTTTTGGAAATCATATCTACCTATCAGAAATGAGTAAATTGTACGAAAGACAGGCAGGAAATCATCTCCCAAGCTTTTTCTTGCTGTGCACATGAAGTTCCCATTGAAGCAGAGCTAGAACACAGTGGGCAAACTACAGTCCTCCTAGCTAAATCGAAGTCACCTAGTGTTTCTGTATGGCCCTCAAGCCGAGACTGGTTTTTCCACTTTCAAGTGGTTGAAAAAGATCAAAAGAAGAATATTGTGTGACCCATGAAACTACATGAAGTCCAACTTTCAGTAGTGTCTACAGTTTTATTGGAACACAGCCAAGTTTATCCATGGTGTCTGATCGCTTTTGCGCTGCAATGGGGCAGAGTCGAGTAGCTAACCCCAAAGCCTAAAATATTTATTCTCTGGCTCCTTTTAGAAAAAGTTTGGCCAACTAGTGTTCTACAATATGAAGGCTGTACTGCTTAAACACCCTTCCAACCCTCCTCCTTCTCCCGCCACCCGCTCAGCTTTAGTCACTAACAAGATTCCTGGACCTGACATGGAGGGATGGTGTTATAATAATGGATTGTATCACATCGGACACCAGAAACACGAGACAGTAAATTTCTATATAAGGGAATGTGACTGGTTGTGCCACTGCCCAGATTAACGTCTGGGTTTGCCTCCCAGTCAGAAAAGTGGGCATCACAGCGGCATCTGCATGATTGCGTCTGAGCATGAAGGCACTTGGAAAGGCACCAAGGCAGCAAATGTTCCGGGGGTGCTTTTGCAAGGGGAGCCTCTCTCGGAGTCTGGACCTAGATTGCGGTTCCTTTTGCACGTAGGCACCTCGGCCACCTCCCCCCACCCCATCCCCTCTGCTCCTGGCCTTCATTTTCTTCTCTCCATTACCCTTTTGGCCTTGCAGCTTGCTTTCTCCTCATTCCTCCCCAACCCTCCCAGCCCGCCCACTTCCCCACTCCCCGGGGCAGAGCAGGTCTCAGGTAAGCTGGCCCGGGTCAGCCCAGCCCAGCTCTCTCCAATTTTGCAAGCTTAGGCTAGGGTCACCCTGGGACCCCTGCAGGTGAGAAGAATGACTCAGCAGGGGCCCGGGCTGGAATGAGTTAGGGACGCTAGTGCAGGAACAAAATCCCCTGCAGCAGTAAGAGGCTGCCAACCATCATTTTAAGGACCCAAACGTGCAAACTAGAGAAAATGCAATTCAAGTTAGGTTTGGACTGTCGGCGGCCTGTGCCACCAGGCTGCATGTTTAGCCTAACAGGGAGGCCCAGCGGCTTCTGCAGCCAGAAAGCGCCCGCGGCCTCCGCAAAAGTCGCCTTTGCCTCCAGCAAACCCCACCTCGGCCCGACCGGGACTCAGGAAAGGCCAGTTGGCTGGAGTGGAACCTTTCAGGGCTGCAGAAAATTGCATGTCCGTGATTATTTGGGAGACTTTGAGAGCACAGTAATCTCTCGAGAATAGCAACCATTTTCCTCTCTCGCTCTGAGATTTTGCTTGGCTATGCCGTGGCAGCCTCCCTGCCCCCCTCCCACCCACACCGCCGCTGCCGCTTCTAGCAACCACGCCCCGCGGGCCCCAGGGCTGGCCGCCACAGGGCTAGCGGCCCCCGCGCAGGCAGCACGCCGCGCCTCCATCCCCCCGCCCCGCGCGCCCCCACCCGCCCCCGCGGCCGGCCCTGGGAGCGCCGGGCGAGTCCTCGCGCCTGCGCCTCACCAACTTCCTGCCGCGGAACGCCTCGCCTACCTTCAGAGGCTCGCCTCCGAACGCCTCGTGAAACCCGCCCGCCTCACGTCATTGGTCCGGGCGCCGGAGCCGTTGGCTCCCAGGCCCGCCTCTCACTTTTCCCAGAGCTGATGCGCCTGCGCTCAGCTGCCTGGGCGGGCTGGGAGGCGCGGGTTGAAAAGTCTCGTTCCAAGTTTGGAGAGAGAGAGAAGAGCGCCTCAGACCTCGGTACCCGCGAGCGGGGAGGAGGCAGGGAAGAAGGACGCAGCGCCTGGGGAGCACCCGGGCTGCGAGACGGAGCTCAAGCTTCGAGAATCAAGAGTGTGTGACGTGCCTGGGAAAGGCAGGAGCGCCAGCGGTCGGGCTGCTCTTGGCTAGCGAGGGGAGTCCGAGGCGGCGGCGAGGGGCAAACGACCCGACGCAAGATGGCGAGTAAAGAGAGTAAGAGGCCCTGCGGGGCGGCGCGCGTCGGGACCGCGGGGGGCAGCGGGCGCGCGAGGCCGCGGCACGCGCCGGCGAAAGGCGCGAACTGGCGTGAGGAACGGGGGGCGGGGCCGGGCGCGAGGCTGGGCGGGCGCCTTGAGGGGCCTGCGCGGGACGGGGCCGCCGCGAGGAGGGCTCAGAGCACTTCCGGAGCCGGGCGCGGGGCCGAGAGCTGGGCCCCCCTCCCCCTTTCCCTCCTCCCGCGGCTGCGTTCCCTCCGGCGCCCTCAGCCCCGGGGCGGAGGCGGGCGCCACCGCCGGGAAGCGAGCACGGCGGCTCCTTCCACGCGCGCGTCGACCGCCTCGGGGTCGCGGCCCTTGGGGGGGGCGGGGCGCTGGTTCTGGAGTCCGCTGGCCTATGGCTGCCGACGCGGGTGTCGAGGGAGCTGGGGCCTCTCCTGGCGGGGGATGGAGGGAGCGGGCCTATAGGTTTCTGCTGCACGTGGATTTATCTCCCCAAGTGGATTGTGCACCCCCTCTACATGCAGGTCGTCATCTTAGAACAGGTGCGAATGGCTGTAACGTGCTAGACAATTTCGATGTCGGTGTAATTACCCAATTTGGTATACGCAGGAGGTATTGATCTCGAAGGGGAAAAAATAAGCTTCCTGGTGTTATTTTCTCCACGTTCTGGAAGAGCAGTTAGTTGTTGGTGTCCAAATTAGAGGTAAAAGGAAAGAGTGGGTGAGGTGTGGCCATCTTGAGGTGACCTCCAGTATCTGTGTACAGATTCTGACTTGGATTTCTTTTAAACACTTAATCGTATGGGCTTTCTCCAAATTTCAGTGTTTGAAGATACTGTGGAGGAGCGTGTCATCAATGAAGAGTATAAAATCTGGAAGAAGAATACACCGTTTCTGTATGACCTGGTTATGACCCATGCTCTTCAGTGGCCCAGTCTTACCGTTCAGTGGCTTCCTGAAGTGACTAAGTAAGGGTTTCTGGCAAGTTGTATTTTGCTTAAATTTAACTGTCGTACGGAATTTCCTAGTTTTGGTGTTTTATACATAGAACACAAGTATGTAATCAGCCCTTGGATGAGGTGGCAGGTGGTTTTTGTTTTCAAAACTTACGTGATTTGTCAGATGATTTCTGATGTATAAGTGCGATTTTAAAAGGGGAGAAAGTATCTGTTGTGAGATTAATGGCGTTTGGACGAAAAACTGGATTTATTTGACATTTCGTAGGCTTAAATGTAGACCAGCATCTCTCTGGGTTTCAGACTAATGCATTTCTTTAAAAATTTTATTGAAAAATAGCATATATACAGAAAAGTCAACAAATCATGATCATATGGCTTGATGAATTTTTACAAAATGAACACACGCATAACCAGCACCCAAGATAGATACGCTTTAATTGGCAAAGGGAAAGAGAGGTTGGCAACAACTGACCATGGAAAAGGTGGTGTTATTGGCTTATAGTATGGAATACACTTTGAGATTGTTGTTAGTCTTCTTAAGAGTGTTCTTTTTTTGTGAGTTCTAAAATTTTTCTGGTAATAATTGCTAGCGTTTATTGAGCATTTAGAACGGGGCCTGACATATTTGAAGAGTTTTACATTCTATTATTTGGTGTAATCCTTATAACAGTACTATGATGTAGGTACTTTTTATCATCCTTGATATATCGATGGGGAACCTGGGTTCAAGAGGTTAAGTGCCATGCCCAAGATGAAACAGCTGGTAAGTGGTGGCTTGGACTTACCAACTCAGACCTGTTGGCTCGAGACTTGAGGCAACCCCTGCATTGTACTACAGTTCTCATACATTTGTACCTTTTCTAATGAGAGCTTGGCCATGTATTCCAAAAGTATATTAAAGTTGTGTGTTGTGTGCATATATAATTTAATGAGGATTAACTCAAACTCTGATGGATTTTACATAAAATTACTCTTATAATGGCCACATTCTTCATATGCAAACATTAACTTCCATACAGGTAGGGACTTCCCTTGGGGTTCTCAAAAATCTAAATGTTGTAAATGTGGAGATGTGGGAAGAGCAGAGAACTAAATGATGGAAACTTCTAAGCATTGACATTTACAATTACCTTTGAACAGATTTACAAATAGAGCATCATATTATACATTTGTCTTTTTGTCTTCTTGTTAAGCAGATTTAAAATGTGTTAATTTACCTTTTCTGGGTCTTTTTGACCTATTGTAACATAGTAGAAAAGAGCAGAGGCTTTAGGTTTGAGTCTTGCTCCTGCTTTTTATTAGCTTTGTGAACAAGGGCAGGTTGTTCACTCTCTCCCCAAGTTGTCTGGTCTGTAAATGGAGACGTTGGTCGTGCTGATTGCCTACACTTGAGGGAATTAAGATCATGCATGTTAAAGTGCCCGGTGCAGCATACTTACATAGGTAAGTGGTGACTGATGTTGATTCTCCCACCCCTTCCGGTTCAGAAATCGTTTGTTAGGGTTGAAATAGCTCTGTGCTTCTACATTTAGATTTTAGTGAAAGCTACTTACTGAAATTTTTAAAAGTGTTATCTATAATGTATTTTGTTTAAAGGTTTTAAAGATAATAGCTCTATATGTTCTTAGGCCAGACAGATTGCTTTTATATTAACACTTAGGAGCTTAACAGAAAATGCTTTAATTAAATTATATATCATGGTGTTCTTTGTATACAAAGAAGTTGTGGGACGTGCAGTGGCTCGGAGAATGCAAGAAAATGCCAAGCAGCCTGCATTCTTGGATACTGAGGACTGTTCTGTGGTGCTTTGCAGGGTTCCATATAGGATCTGAAGGAACTGTGATTGTGTTTTGTCACCATACAGAACAGTAAAAATGTTGGCTATTCTCACTGCTCCTACTCCACCTCATATGCCCTTCTTCTGCCTATATACAACATGCTTCCTAATGAGTGCTTGGACTTGCTAATCTGTTGTCCATAAATCGAGTTAGGTAATTGTCCAAATAATTGATTTGGCTTTTAAAGTTTTTATTTAGGTATCTCTAAGAAATTGGTTTTTACCCTGGGTATTGTGGCACACTGCTGTAGTCCTATCTACTTGGGAGACTAAGGGGAGAGGATCACTTGAGCCCAGAGAAGTTCGAGTTGAGCCTGGGCAACATAGCAATACCTTGTCTCTTTAAAAAAAAAAAAGAAAGAAAGAAAGAAATTGGTGGGGTTTTTTTTTTGGACGGAGTCTTGCTCTGTTGCCTGGGCTAGAGAGCTGTGGTGTCAGCTCAGCTCACAGCAACCTCAAACTCCTGGGCTCAAGCAATCCTTCTGCCTCAGCCTCCCGAGTACCTGGGACTACAGGCATGCACCACCATGCCCGGCTAATTTTTTCTATATAGATTTTTAGTTGTCCGGCTAATTTCTTTCTATTTTTAGTAGAGACGGGGTCTCACTCTTGCTCAGGCTGGTCTTGAACTCCTGACCTCTAGCGATCCTCCCGCCTCGGCCTCCCAGAGTGCTAGGATTACAGGCGTAAGCCACCGCGCCTGGCCAAGAAATTGTTTTTTTAAACTGGTAGACAGTTATTTCATATCTCTTGTGAAATTTCTTAAATATATTGAGACTAACTTATTCTCTACCTAAAAAGTTTTGTCATTTTTAAAATTCAGACAGTACAAAAGTGTATAGAGTGAAAAATAAGTCCCCCTTCTACATCCCTTACTCTCCTTAGTTCCCTTCCTCAGAGCAGAGGGAGTCATTGTTTTTAATTTCTTACCTGTCCTGCCAACATGTAGAGGTACGTACTTATATCTTCTTTTTTTGTGGTAGAAAGTTCTTCACTTGAGTTTTTCAGTGGAAGTGTATATTGGAGACTTTCCTATCAGCATGCTAGATATGCTCAATCTTTTTAAGGGTGCTATAGAATTTTATTTATGGATATAGCATATAATTTATGTCACCAATTCCTTACTGATACTTATGGGTTTTTTGGTCTTTTGCTGCAACGAACAGTACTGCTGAGAATAATCTTCTAATAGGCTGTACGTTTGTGATGGTTGGGTGAATTTCCTAGCAGTGGAGTTACTGGGTCAGGATGCTGGTACTGAAAATGGATAGGCTCTTTAGACTCTTTTACCATTTGTACTTCTGCAGCCTTTAGGTGTATCCAGTATTGGAGGAAAATTAGTGTCATATTGATTGGTTCAGGAAAGTGGGCTATGTTTTAATGATGGAGGTAAAAGGATTTGTATTAAAAAGAAAAGTCCTTATATGATGATCAAGTTAAGGGAAAGTAGAATAATTGAATTTGATTCAAGAGGAATTTTTAAGATCTTCTAGTCCATCTTGGGACAGTGCTCCTTAGAAAGGGCCTATGATACCCCATCTCTACTAAAAATAGAAAGAAATTATCTGGCCAACTAAAAATATATATAGAAAAAATAAGCTGGGCATGGTGGTGCATGCCTGTAGTCCCAGCTACTCGGGAGGCTGAGGCAGTAGGATCGCCTAAGCCCAGGACTTTGAGATTGCTGTGAGCTAGGCTGACGCCATGGCACTCACTCTAGCCTGGGCAACAGAGCGAGACTCTGTCTCAAAAAAAGAAAAGAAAAGAAAGGGCCTATGATAAATTGACCTGTTTACCTGTAACTTTTACCTGGGTGGTCTTATTTTCCTGCTTAACTCCACAAAAATCAAGTCATTTTTTTCCTTTTATGTCAGTCCTAACATTGCTCTGTGGTACTTCCTTTCTCTCAAGCATTCATATTTCTTTTCAAATATTTATTATGAAATATGTTTAAATTCCCTTTCATTTTTTTTTTTTTAAGAGATGAGGTCTTGCTATTTTGCCCAGGCCAGACACGAGCTCCTGGGCTCAAGCAATCCTTTCGCCTCAGCCTCCCAAGTAGTTAGGACCACAGGTACCTGGCTTTCCCTTTCATTTTTAAGCCACTATTCTCTGTAAAGATTCATTTTGTTCAGGTCCTCATAAAGTACATTACTTAGAACCTGATTGTCCAAGTGTGGTGTTGGTTAAAAATAAATGGGCGGCGCGCACCTCTATTTTCAGCTACTCAGAAGGCTGAGGTTGGAGCATCATTTGAACCTGTAAGTTCAAATCCAGCCTGGGCAGTGTGGCAAGACCTACTCTAAAATATATGTGTGTGGGCACTTGGTCGTGCACATTGCTCACCCCCCACATATAAAGACCATCTAGGCCGGGCGCGGTGGCTCACGCCTGTAATCCTAGCACTCTGGGAGGCCGAGGCAGGTGGATTGCTCAAGGTCAGGAGTTCGAGACCAGCCTGAGCGAGACCCCGTCTCTACTAAAAAAATAGAAAGACATTATATGGACAACTAAAAATCTATATAGAAAAAAAAAATTAGCCGGGCATAGTGGCGCATGCCTGTAGTCCCAGCTACTCGGGAGGCTGAGGCAGTAGGATCGCTTAAGCCGAGGAGTCTGAGGTTGCTGTGAGCTAAGCTGACGCCACGGCACTCACTCTAGCCTGGGCAACAAAGTGAGACTCTGTCTCAACAAAAAAAAAAAAAAATAAATAAAGACCATCTAAGATGGAATTAATTACCTTTTTTGATAGTCACATCATATTCTTGGCACACTGTATGTATCAGCTAAGACCCATGTCTTTTTCCAAACAAGTTGCTATTGCTTACCTATGACTGCCTTGTTCTGTTCTTGGGGGGTGGGGGGAGTGTGTGTTTTTGGTTTTTTCTTAGTAAAAATTCATCTGGTTTTTCTTAAGTTATTACTGAATTACGTGCCTAGAAGTAACCTTCAAACCTTTTTTTAAACCACTGAAGTCTTTGTACTGCTAAAATTTAGAAATAAACAGGTAAGTGGCCTAACTTACCTGGTGTTGAGACCCAGAGCACTGCTTCTCAGTCCTCTACATTGAAGTAGACTATGGAGCACAGTTGAAAATTGCTATTCTAGATAATGCAAATGGGAAAGCCTTGTTGATAGCTACCAATGCAAAAATCACCAAGGTGCCAAGAGGCATTGGCAAATTCTTTGGCTTCAGGGTGAGTCTCCACAGAACAAGGTAACAAAGACCCCTTGGTAAAATGGAGAATGCTCATTTCATAAACTTTAGGTGTCATAAACATAAGTGAGGGGTTTCCCATTATGCCATTGGCACTTAAACCCATTATTTAGGTGGAAAAACTGAGGCCCCAGGGAGGTTGAGATTTAAGCAATTGCATATAGCTAATTTAGTTTGAGCGGGGATTTAAACCCAGTTTTTCGGCTGAACACTATTCTTTCCATTCTACCTTGTTGCCTCTTACTAGGAAATCAGAAACATGTAGTGTATTAAAATAAGACTATAGGGCCGGGCGCGGTGGCTCACTCCTGTAATCCTAGCACTCTGGGAGGCTGAGGCCGGTGGATTGTCTGAGCTCAGGAGTTCAGACCAGCCTGAGCAAGAGTGAGACTCTGTCTCTACCAAAAAAAAATAGAAAGAAATTAGCTGGACAACTAAAAATATATATAGAAAAAATTAGGCCAGGCACGGTGGCTCATGCCTGTAATCCTAGCACTCTGGGAGGCCGAGGTGGGCGGATCGTTTGAGCTCAGGAGTTCGAGACCAGCCTGAGCAAGAGCGAGACCCCGTCTCTACTAAAAATAGAAAGAAATTATATGGACAGCTAAAAATATATATAGAAAAAATTAGCTGGGCATGGTGGTGCATACCTGTAGTCCCAGCTACTCGGGAGGCTGAGGCAGGAGGATCGCTTGAGCCCAGGAGTTTGAGGTTGCTGTGAGCTAGGCTGATGCCACGGCACTCACTCTAGCCCGGGCAACAGAGTGAGACTCTGTCTCAAAAAAAAAAAAAAAAGAAAAAAGAAAAAATTAGCCAGACATGGTGGTGCATGCCTGTAGTCTCAGCTACTCGGGAGGCTGAGGCAGAAGAATTGCATGAGCCCAGGAGCTTGAGGTTGCTGTGAGCTAGGCTGATGCCACGGCACTCTAGCCCAGGCAACAGAGCAAGACTCTGTCTCAAAAAAAAAAAAAAAGTCTATAGGCAGAAGTTTTTTAGGTGGGAAATCATGGTTTATGATTATGGATAGGGATCAGTGATGGACTCTTGTATAGATATTTGTCTTTATTTACTGAACTGGGTGTACTTTTCCCAGAGTGCTTCTTTAGAAAAGGTAGTTTTCACATTGATAATCAAGACAGGAGGATGGCTCTAGGAAAGAAGCAGGCCCTCTGCATACATGTTGTGGTTAGATTATTTTCTTACATTTGCACATGTGGGGATTGTAAAGTTGGTAACCAGAGTGGGAGCAGGTACATAGTTAATGCTCAGTATATATTTGCTAAAGAAATTTTAGTACATTATGAGGGAACTAGATTGAATTTATTATCAACTGAAGATTTCTTGTAGGATTAGCATGACTTATGTTCTTTCTTAAACAGACCGGAAGGAAAGGATTATGCTCTTCATTGGCTAGTGCTGGGGACTCATACCTCCGATGAGCAGAATCATCTGGTGGTTGCTCGAGTACATATTCCCAATGATGATGCACAGTTTGATGCTTCCCACTGTGACAGTGACAAAGGTGGTAGGTATACTATATATTCCAATATTGACATCAAAAGGAGTATGCCTCTTTAAAAGCTTATGCTATTAAAGCTTTATACTATTAGCTTTTGGCCCGACAGTTTAACTTGTTAGGCTTTATCCTACAGAATTACACACATATGTGCAAGGATTTCGTAGTAGTATTTATTATTTGCACGATTGAAAAATTAGGATCAACATAGCAACCCAGATGTTGGTTCATAGGAAATTGGTTAAACTTTTTATGGTATGTTTCAAATACTACTCAGCAATTAATAAGAATGAGAAAAATCTGTATACGTTGGTATGGCAAGGTATCCAAAATAAATTAAGTGAATAACTGGTATGTTTAATTACTATATTCCATTTTGGTAAAAGTAATATGTGTTGGTGTATGCACAGAAAAAAATCAGGCGTATATACCAAAAAGGTAACAGTGGGAATTTTTGGTGGGGGAGAGGGGCAATGGTAGTATGGTTAATTTAGGGGTTGTCGACGTCTTTTTAATGTCAAACACATACTCCCTGTTTTGGTATTCCCATGACTGCCCCAAGTTTTGCTACAAGGACTCACAAGAGCAAATTATACTTGTGGCTAAAGTTTGTTACAGTAAAGAATACAGAACAAAAGGAGCAGGAAAAAGATATGCATGGGAGAGTTTGGGGAGTTCTGGCACAAGTCTTATCCAAGGCCACACAGGATGTGCTTTCTCTCTGGCAGCAAACTAGAGGGACATGTTTGAAATGTCTCTGCCCAGGGAAAGCACATTTGGGTCTCTGGGTCTGAGGCTTTCTTGGGGGGCTGGTTGTGTAGGCACATCCTGCTAACAACCAGCCATGATAGTTGAAGCTTAGGACCCCAATAATGAAAGTAGGTGCGTATCATTAATCTTGATATTTGTGCAAAGCAACCCTGACAAACTGGTACAGCATGGTCCATTGCTCCAGGTGTATACTACAAAAGTTATCATCCATCAGTGACAAAGAACATTCTGAGGTGCGTGTTCCCAGGAGTTGGCTAAGGGGCAGGGGCAATAATGGCCCCAGTGTCCCTCAGAGATGTGAGGATTAAGCAACCAGACCTGCTGGGTTAACTCTTTCTTCACAGCCACAAAGGGTTTGATGATTGTATATTTTCTAAGATTTGCTTTAGGTTTTTTCTTATTGAAAAGAAAATATCATCTAGTGTAGTGATACTGCTGGATTGTATGGTGTATTCATTGTTAATTAAAAATAATACAAAACTATTCTCCAAAGGGATTTACCCAGTTTACCACTCCCACAACTTACAGTTCATTCCTCCACAACCTTACACTTTATTTCTGTAAATATTATTGTAATCAGAAAAATTTTAATGGCTTTTAGTCCTGAAATATATACTTACTGGGCGTTCAGTATAACAGTCTCTATAATATATAGATATATTAAATTATTAAAGTTACACATCCAGTGTATTATATTCTAACAAGTGGCTGAAATAATTCACAGTTAACACTTTTTAAAATTTTCAGTTATTGTATTTTTTAATAGATATTATGGTCATTAAAACAGTGACTTTTCAGTCTTTTGAGTTTGAGAAAACAAAACTCTGTTCAAAGTAAATTGTACCTGGAAGCCCAATTTTTTAAAAAGGAAAGTTATTCAGGTTATTTTAACTAAAAGAATTTGGAAACTTGAGTATCTTTGTAGCAGAAGGGTTAGAACCACTGGAGACCACAAGGATGGGATGTTGAAAGTCAAAAGGAGGGCAGATTTGGAGCAGTTTCAGGAGGTAGAAAATGACAGGATCGGGAGGGATG
Organism: Eulemur rufifrons; assembly: GCF_041146395.1. Lineage (NCBI taxonomy): Eukaryota > Metazoa > Chordata > Mammalia > Primates > Lemuridae > Eulemur > Eulemur rufifrons. The sequence continues at coordinate 131,321,470 of NC_091012.1, forward strand.
GCCTTAGGATGCTGAGGCACACTTCTTGTGTTGACAGGATGGAAAGTGCTGAGAGAGAAGTAGGTGCTTTTGCATGTAGTCATGTGAGAGTAGTGGGTGGAGAAGCTTTGGGCTTATTGTGTGGATTGGGATATGGTTTTCAGCCACGCTGAAACAGTGAGCTGTGTTTGCTGCAGAGAAGAATGGCCAGATGCTGCTGATACTAAGACATGGGAGCCAGTGTTCCTGAAGCATTCCCGTATAGCAAGAACTGGCTGGAACCGAGAAGTGGTTTACTCCTTTTGGTCTGTTTTCTCCAGACCCCAGTCTATTTTACTTCTTACCTGCCTAGCTTTGTTAGGCATTTGAGTTAGTGGTCCCTGACCTGAGACACAGGATGAGCTAAAGAATGTGCAAAGAAGAGACAATAAAGGGCAGGAAGAAATAACAGAATTGCAGTGTGAATGCTGCTAAATTTTTTAAGTGTCAGCAAGTAATTCAAGTTTTTATCTGTGAGCACAAAAAAGAATGTTCTTGTTGGTGCTATCTGCTTAGATGTTCTCTACGTGTATTCTTTCTGTGAACATCTTGTTCTCAGAAGTTATACTTTTTATGCAGCTTTGTTACTTTACAAGGCCTTTTTCATAACTTCTCAACAGTATAGTCTTATTCATATATAGCAAGAACTGGCTGGAACTGAGAAGTGGTTTACTCCTTTTGGTGTGTTTTCTCCAGACCCCAGTCTATTTTACTTCTTACCTGCCTAGCTTTGTTAGGCATTTGAGTTAGTGGTCCCTGACCTGAGACACAGGATGAGCTAAAGAATGTGCAAAAAAGAGACAATAAAGGGCAGGAGGAAATAACAGAATTGCAGTGTGAATGCTACTTTTTTAAGTGTCAGCAACTAATTCAAGTTTTTATCTGTGAGCACAAAAAAGAAAATGTTCTTATTGGTGCTGTCTGCTTAGATGTTCTCTACTTGTATTCTTTCTGTGAACATCTTGTTCTCAGAAGTTATACTTTTTATGCAGCTTTGTTACTTTACAAGGCCTTTTTCATAACTTCTCAACAGTATAGTCTTATTCATATATAGCAAGAACTGGCTGGAACTGAGAAGTGGTTTACTCCTTTTGGTGTGTTTTCTCCAGACCCCAGTCTATTTTTACTTCTTACCTGCCTAGCTTTGTTAGGCATTTGAGTTAGTGGTCCCTGACCTGAGACACAGGATGAGCTAAAGAATGTGCAAAAAAGAGACAATAAAGGGCAGGAAGAAATAACAGAATTGCAGTGTGAATGCTACTTTTTTAAGTGTCAGCAACTAATTCAAGTTTTTATCTGTGAGCACAAAAAAGAAAATGTTCTTATTGGTGCTGTCTGCTTAGATGTTCTCTACTTGTATTCTTTCTGTGAACATCTTGTTCTCAGAAGTTATACTTTTTATGCAGCTTTGTTACTTTACAAGGCTTTTTTCATAACTTTTCAACGGTATAGTCTTATTCATGCACCAGATGGAGAGGTTAACCTTGGCACCGCACTGGCAGTTAAACCAAGTTTGCTAGCAGGGTCAACGTGTATCTTAGGGACGAGTGGGGGTTAGTCAGCTTAGGTTTCTGAGTTGAGGATGTTTCTGACTTTAAACTCAAAAAGTATTCATAGTCATGAGGGTAAAACCTTTCCTGTTTGGATGAATCCTAAAATAAGATGCTAATTCAGTGTAGCACTTCCAACTGAGTTGTATTTGTGCTAAAAAGCTGTTGGTCTGTTTATTTTGTGGTTATTTGAAATTTTAGAGAATAACTATCTCATCTTTATAACTGAAAGAGGCTAGTTTTAATTGTTTTAAATCTAAGATAGAACTGAATTAACATGCCATAAGGTAGTTATCAATATTTTCCAGTGTAAGTGGTCTTTAAGAATGAATAAATTCCAAGTGAAGGGTAGACCCACATTTTTGGGTTTTCTCTCTGTGTCATCAATTTGTGTTGTATTCTGTCAGGTTAAAATCTGTTGGGTTGATTAAACCAAGCAAATTGTGAATTTTAATGCCGAGTGTATGTATGTGTTTATTTCTTTCTCCTCACATTAGAATTTGGTGGCTTTGGTTCTGTAACAGGAAAAATCGAATGTGAAATTAAAATTAATCATGAAGGAGAAGTAAACCGTGCTCGTTACATGCCGCAGAATCCTCACATCATTGCTACAAAAACACCATCTTCTGATGTGTTGGTTTTTGACTATACGAAACATCCTGCTAAACCAGGTATGTAATAACAAAGTCAAGCCATTACTTGAGTGTTTTTCTTGATGCAAAATGGTAATGTTTTCTAGGTCATTCAAAGTAGTATGTATACTCTATAATCTTTAAAGGTTTAAAAATTGCTTTGGGGGTCCCATACCATCCTCTAGTTCAGTGATTTGCCATAAGAGCCTAATAGCAGCTTATAATCATGGCTAACTAAGTTTTATTACAGCAAAGGGCCCAGAGCAAAAGCAGGAGGGAAAAGATACACAAGTGAAGTCCAGAGAGGTCAGCCACAGGCTTCTGAGCCTTTTTCCGCCAGGGCCCCACAGAACATGCTTTGTCTCTAGCAGCAAATCACAGAACACATGCTAAATGTCTCTGTCCAAGGGAGCCTGTTGAAGTCTTAGGGTCTGAAGTTTTTATGAAGGCCTGGTCACATAGGCATATCCTGCTCTGTGACCAGCCATGGTTACAGAAACTCAGGACCCCAGCAGAGAAGCCAAATATATCATGAATCTTGCTAAACAGTCCTACAAGTCTTGACAAGTCCCTACAGTATGCCCCACTGCTCTGGGTGTGTACAGTTTCATCAGTCAATGACATAAAGAACTTCCTGAGGGTCACGTTCCCAGGGGTTGGCCAAGGGTCATTCGTGGTTGCAGGCTACCCTAGAGGGATGCAAGGACTGACCTGCTGTGTTAGAAATATTTCTAAAAATGGACTAGGGGTGGGGGGATGGGGTTACTACTACACAAATTTGTGGGATAGCTATAATTTTAGGTATTTTGTGTTGGAGATAAATATTAGGTTTTCCAAAGAAACCAGTCATTTAATAGTCATGAGGCTCAGTTTGCATTGAGTATTTAAAATGAAGCAGAGAGAACCACTTTTCAAAGTGGTTATGGGTCAGACCAAGTCCTTGTTCAAGTGCAGTTGGCTGTTATGGCTCATTCAATGAAGGAGTGAGAATTTGCTCTCACCAGTTCTGATAAACGTAATAACTTAGTAGCTAATGTATTTCTTTTTTTCTTAGACCCAAGTGGAGAATGTAATCCTGATCTTAGGTTAAGAGGTCACCAAAAGGAAGGCTATGGTCTTTCCTGGAATTCTAATTTGAGTGGACATCTCCTAAGTGCATCTGATGACCATGTGAGAAAACATATTCTTTGTAATTTGCGTGTTTACTGAGAGTTAAAGTGTCAGACAGCTCTGCACTGAAGGAGCACTGTATAGATGAAAAGTTTTATAAGATAATACTGCTGATTATTGTGATAACATTTTCTCAGAATTTAGAGTGATGGTTTTCAGACTGCCGTGTTACGAGTCTTAGGATTCCACAAAGCTCTTTTAAAGCAGCCTTAGAATGGAGGGAGGGTGGGCAGAAGGCCTCTCATTATTTAAAAGAGGATCTCTAGGCTCTTATAATGGAAACTGTATAGAGTGTAGGGCCTGATTAATAGAAAGTATTTTCTTAGTTTATTTTTTAGGTGTACAATTCAGTGGGTTTTAGTATACTCACAAAGGAGTGAACCCAATGCTACTAATTCTAAAATATTTTCATCAAATATCCCAAAAAGAAATTCTGTACCCATTAAGCAGTCACTCCCTGTTCTCCCCTTCGCCTAGCTCCTGGTCACCACTAATTCATTTTCTGTCTATATAGTGTTCTCTTCTTGACATTTTATATAAATGGAATCATATAATATGTGGCCTTTTCTGTTGGGCTTCTTTCACTTAGCATAATGTTTTCCAGGAACATTGCTTCTACTTCATTCCTTTTTGTGGCTCAGTAATGTTCCATTGTGTGGATATACCACAATTTGCTTATCTATCATTTGATGAAGATTTGGGTTATTTCTGCTTTTTGGTTATTTTGAACGATGTTGTTATAAACATCAGTGTACAAGGCTTTGTGTGGATGTATGCTTTCATTTCTCTTGGGTAATTACCTAGGAGTTGCATCATATGTTAACTCTGACTTTTTGAAGAACTGCCACACTGTTTTCCAAAGTGGCTGCTCATTCTACGTTCCCACAAGCAGTGCATGAGTGTTCCAGTTTCTCTATATCCGCACCAACACTTGTCTGTCTTTTTTATTACAGCAGTCCTAGTGGGTGTAAAGTGATATCTCATTGTGATTTTCTCCTATCCTGTGGGTTGTCTTGTCTTGTCTTGTCTTTTTTTTTTTTTTTTTTTTTTTTTTTTTTTTTTAGAGAGTCTCACTCTGTCACCCAGGTTGGAGTGCAGTGGCATGCTCATAGCTTAAATTCCTGAGCTCAAGGAATCTTCCTCCCTTAGCCTTCTGAGTAGCTAGGACTACAGGCAGGTGTCACCACACCCAGTTGATTTTTAAATTTTTTTTTTTTTTTTTTTGAGACAGAGTCTCACTCTGTTGCCCAGGCTACAGTGAGTGCCGTGGCGTCAGCCTAGCTCACAGCAACCTCAAACTCCTGAGCTTCCTACTGTCTCAGCCTCCCGAGTAGCTGGGACTACAGCATGCACCACCATGCCCGGCTAATTTTTTCTATATATATATATTTTTTAGCTGTCCATATAATTTCTTTCTATTTTTAGTAGAGATGGGGTCTCGCTCTTGCTCAGGCTGGTCTCGAACTCCTGAGCTCAAACGATCCACCCACCTTGGCCTCCCATAGTGCTAGGATTACAGGCGTGAGCCACCGCGCCCGGCCTGATTTTTAAATTTTTATTTTTATTTTTATTTTTTTTAGAGATGGGGAATCTCTCTATATTGCCCAGGTTAGTCTTGAACTCCTGGCCTCAAGCAGTCCTTCCTTCCACCTTGGCCTCCCAAAGTGCTGGAATTACAGGCGTGAAACACTGCGCCCAGCCTCAATGTTTTTGATGTTGTCCTTTGAAGCACAAAAGTTTTTAATTTTGATGTCCAGTTTTTGTATTTTTTGTCACTTGTACTTTTGGTATCATCTAAGAAATCATTGCATAAACCAGCGTCGCAAAGACTTACACCTATGTTTTCTTGTAAGAATTTTATACTTTTTGCTCTTACATTTTAGGTCTTTGATCCATTTTGAGTTAATTTTTGTTTATGATGTGAAGTAGGGGGTCCAACTTCATTCTTTTGCATGTGGGTATCCAGTTTTCCTAGCACAATTTGTTGACAGACTAATCTTTCCCTATCGAATTGCCTTGGTACTCTAAAGTATTTAACAATTAAAAGTACCGTATGAATGCAAAGCGATCGTGTTAACTTATTGTAGATCGGTGTTTATGGCATTCTTATCATAGCACATGTAGCTTGGCCAGAGTTAGCATTTCATATCAACTTCATGAGAGTAGGTTCCTTGCCTGCTTCCTTAGGATATCTTTGTGCCTAGAACAGGGCCAGTCACTTGGCAGACCTTTATATTTTTGTTGATTGCGATTCCGGTTAAACTACTTGAAGTATTGAAAGTAGATAATTGCCTCAGTGAAGGTTCTTCAGTTGTAAGCAGCCACGACCAACTCTGGCTGATTTCAGCAGAAAAGGAATCTATTGGTGGAGGAGCATTAGGTAGGGTGGCTCACAGAATTGCTGTGATGGCTAGAGAGTGAGGCTTAGAAAACTGCCCTGAAAGAAAGAGGAGAGGCCAGAACCATGACCCAAGTCAGGCCAGTAAAGACATCACTGTGGCTGCCCTGGAAAGTGGATATTGCTGCCCCCAGTACCCCCAACATCAGAACAGATTGTCCCATTGCTGTTTACAATTCAAAGTCTTGGGGGATGACGGAGCCTGTGTCACACTCTTGCATCCCAGCTGCTAAGGAGGCCAGAGAAGCAAGCATCTGCCTTGGTTTTCCAAAAATAAGCTTCTTCCCTCTAAGTGTATGTGGGATGGTTTCCCAAATAGGGAAGGCGAGCTGTACTGAGTAACCTAATTACTAGTACCTTTTGAAGACACCGGGCTGGAAATTGCTGATAATAATAATAGCTGACATTTACCAAGGGCTCCTCATGTGCCAGACATCATGCTAATCTTCCCAGGGTCATTCTGAGGTGGGGAGCAGGGGTGATGGCAGGAACTCCACACGTTCCTTTCTCTTCGGTGCATATAAATTGGACATCTGAGTGTATAAGTAACAAGAGACTAAGGGCATATGTATTGTGTAAAGAAAAGGTTTTGTTACTGGGAAAATGTGCTGGGAAATAGCTTTGTTTCAGAAACTCCTTCATATAAGTGACTTAGAAAGAGATGAACCCGTATCAGTGCCAGTGGAATTAAAAGTAGTGCTTATATACCTTGGTGGAATTACTTCTTATTTTAAACCATTGAATGGGAATCATTGCCCTATAGCTTGCGGTATTTTTTCATTAAAAACTTAAGACTTTCCTCTTAACTCTTTTCATGATAGGATGTCAAGAGAAAACCCAGATCATGAAGCCTCATGATTTGTGGGCTACTGTGATCTTTGAGGCCCGGGGAAGGCCCTGTGACCTCTCCTTGGGCTCTGCTGATGTTTCGAAGAGTACACTGTGGGGATCTGTCTGTAGGCCCCAAGCTTTGTCCTCTCTGAGTAGACTAGTAGAGGTTTTTGGCCCAGGGTCATTCAACCGTCAGACTTCCTGATGTCTGTGGTGGTTTCTGCCATGAAGTGAGAGACTTGTCCGAAAGGCTTTTGCTTTCTAAGAGGCACATTTTAGTTTTAATTCCTAGTCTTCTCAACCCAATGTGAATTTTTAGGATGTGCATTTCTGTTTGGTAGATACTGAGCGCCTGACTCTCAGTGATTTGTTGTGTCATCTAGATGAATTTTAGATACTTGAATGTCTGAATGTATATGAAGGTAGAAACTCCAACGCAAGTGTCCCATGCCTACCACCATACTCAGTCTTCCCCTCCCCTCATTACAGTGGAGTTTCCTTCCCCTCTGCATCTGACATGGGGGCTGCACCCACACTCTACTGTTTGTTTTATATTTCCTCTCCCTCCCGTTTGTTTCTAACTTTTATATATAGTCAAATAGTTTTGTTTCTAATGAAGGTGTTTGAAATAAGGTATTAGCATTTAAGTTCAGTCTCTTACAGCTTTTGTTCTTCCCCCCCTTCTCCCTCAGACTGTCTGTCTGTGGGATATAAACGCAGGACCAAAGGAAGGCAAAATTGTGGATGCTAAAGCGATCTTTACCGGCCACTCAGCTGTTGTAGAGGATGTGGCCTGGCATCTGCTGCACGAGTCATTGTTTGGATCTGTCGCTGATGATCAGAAACTTATGATGTAAGGTGGAAAGTTCAATGGGATTGTGTTAGATGGGTGACTTGAATGACAGTCAGTGATTGTGGTGGATTGTGGTCTGATTTCCTTTTTTAAAGTTATGGCCTTAAAAAAAAGAAACAAATAGCTTCAGGTGGGGTGTAATTGCCATACAATAAACTGCACATATGTAATGGCCTTTATACATAAGTTACTGTGCTATATGGAAAAACACGGTTTATTAAAGAAAAAGAAAAATAGGTATGTAAATGTGAAGGAATGTGCTTGGTAGTGGTAAATATCAAAACTGAGATCCAGAGTGCCTTCACTTGGAGGTCAGGGAGGAGAATGATTTCATCAGGGTGTGGCCACGGGGCTGCATTCAACCACCTATAATACTTTTTATCTTATAAACCAAGGCCGGGCGCGGTGGCTCACGCCTGTAATCCTAGCACTCTGGGAGGCCGAGGCGGGAGGATTGTTTGAGCTCAGAAGTTCGAGACCAGCCTGAGCAAGAGCAAGACCTCGTCTCTACTAAAAATAGAAAGAAATTAGCTGGACAACTTTTTTTTTTTTTTTTTTTTTTTTGAGACAGAGTCTTGCTTTGTTGCCCAGGCTAGAGTGAGTGCCGTGGCATCAGCCTAGCTCACAGCAACCTCAAACTCCTGGGCTTAAGCGATCCTACTGCCTCAGCCTCCCTAGTAGCTGGGACTACAGGCATGCGCCACCATGCCCGGCTAATTTTTTTCTATATATATTTTAGTTGGCCAGATAATTTCTTTCTATTTTTAGTGGAGACGGGGTCTCGCTCTTGCTCAGGCTGGTCTCGAACTCCTGACCTTGAGCGATCCACCCGCCTCGGCCTCCCAGAGTGCTAGGATTACAGGCGTGAGCCACCGCGCCCGGCCGACAACTATTTTTTAAAATAAAAAAAATAATATCTGATGCAAATATGACAAAATACTGAAATTTGTCAAGGCTAGTTGTAGATAGTTAATTGTTATATTATTCTATTATTCTCTACAAAGTGTATATTTTATGTATGCTTGGTAATTAAAACAAGGAATCTAATAAAAGAGGAACCAGAAACAATATAGCCTGAGTTCTCCGTAGATTTAGAATGTGTCGATGGCACTGAGTAGAACGATGCCGACTGACCTGGGGCCCAGTGTGAGTGTGTGAGAAGCTTGGGAGGCTTGAGCGTCCTCCTTGGGTGCTGTGTGCCTTCTATCTTTGTGTTTTAGATGGGACACCAGGTCCAATACCACCTCCAAACCGAGCCACTTGGTGGATGCGCACACTGCTGAGGTCAACTGCCTCTCGTTCAATCCCTACAGCGAGTTCATTCTAGCAACCGGCTCTGCGGATAAGGTTTCAAAGTTTTTGCATGTTGTTTACAAAACCAGTTGTCTTGTGCTTTAATCAGATATTTGAAAACTAGTAGGTAAAGCGCAGAAATAAATTCATTTTTATTTGTCATTTTTCTTCAGACCGTAGCTTTGTGGGATCTGCGTAACTTAAAGTTAAAACTCCATACCTTTGAATCACATAAGGATGAAATTTTCCAGGTACGTAACTGTTTTCTGGTGTCTGTATGTCAGGCTTCAGTAACTTTTTGGGTTGGGGGCGGGAGGGTTTTAATTTTTTCTTTTATATGGAAGGCATGGGACTTTTTTTTTTTTTTTCTTGACAGCTCCTCTTTTACTGTTATAAGTAAACTAGTTGGAAATAACTTAGAGCTTTTTGAGAGGTTATTAGTTCAGAAGTAGAGGGAAAATCCTCACAAAACAGGATCAGTTTGAAAAGCAAAATCCAAGGATTCTTCGGTTAAGGTATTGGTGGGTCCACTAGTGAAAAAATGTCTTGTATATATTTTAACGTAGAGATTTGCATAGGTTAAGAGATACCTCACTGAAAATTTTAAAAGCTTCTGGGATGGTTATGGTGGTGAGTAAGTTTGTTGGAACCCTTAGCTGAGTTGCGCAGTACTGAGGATCACAACCTTCCTGGGGACAGGCTGGAGCTGGGCTGTTTCAGAGCACTTGGAGGGCTGGGACAAGGGGGTGAGGGCTTTAGGCTGAGGATAAGATTACAGAGCACAAGATGGGAAAATATCACAGATTAGAACAATAGCCACAAACCTAGCAACGGATGATTCACTAAATACATTTTCAAAATACCTATTGCTAGGTCCACTGGTCTCCGCATAATGAAACTATTCTGGCCTCAAGTGGTACTGATCGCCGCCTGAATGTGTGGGATTTAAGGTAACGCAGAGTCCTATGACGAGACACTGAAGAAACATGCTAATCTGGCAGGTTATGTAATGATTCATAAACTTGAAAAGTGATTTCCTAATCCCACTTCAATAAGCCTAATATTAAACTTTTAAGTGCCTTCCTAAAGAGCCTTTGTTCTATAAAAGGAAGTAGATCAGCAAATGGACCGTAAAATAAATTTTTGTTGTGAGTTTTGTTTATCTCTTGATATTCAGGCATGAAGGGTGTGTGTGTGTATTTTGCATCCAGATGATTATATTTAAAACACTCTTGCTATAGAAAGGAATAAATGCTAGCTGTTCATGTCTCACTGGATCTCATAGTACACCAGCAGGACTATACTTCCAAGAGTTTTTGTACTGTTTGCTCCTCTGTGCTTTCATTGATTCATTCTGCAGATGTGAGCTCCTGCTGTGGGTTGTGTATCTGCTAGGGAGACCTTTGTGAAGGGGATAAGGACAGCCCATGCTGTCAGAGAGCTTATGTTCTCCAGGGCTCATTGTATGACTTTCTCCCAATTCTTAAGTTGCTTGACTTCAGAGTTGCTGTTCTAAGAATTTCAGACACCTTTACTTTTGTCTGAGCATTTAGAACCACTATAGAGTTGCTCGGTTATATATTTCTCCATAAGATGTCATTATCTTAGGTTTAAATCATAGAATTACCCCCAAAAAACCCTTATTTCCTGCTTGTATTAAATGTATTGTTTTGAAGTGGACTAAATTTAGCACAGGTATGAATATCCCTTATCTGAAATGCTCAAAACCAGAAGTGTTTCTGATTCTGGATTTTTTTCAGATTTTGGAACGTCCGCATTATGCTTAGCAGTTGAACATCCCAAATCTGAAAATTCAAAACCCAAAATGCTCCAACGAGCATTTCCTTTGAGTGTCATATCAGTGATTAAAAAGTTTTGGATTTTGAAGCATTTCAGATTTTGGGGTTTGGGGATGCTCAACCTGTATATTAAAACTAAGGCTGCCTTAATTACAGAGACAGTAGACCCATCTTCAATGCATGGAAGAGACACTGCAGAATAAAATGCTCAAATCGCGTGTAAAACTTAAAACATCTAATGTTCAAAGGTTCTTATGGAACTAACTCACTATGAAAGATACTTGAAGATGTAGAAAATCTTTAAACCAGATATTTGGATGCATTATTCTATTTTATTTAAAAACAATTTTAGTAGTAAAATTAAAAACCTAAGACAAAATTATATAGTGGTTGTGTGAAGTGTTACAGCAAGGTTTGAAAATCTGATGCCCTGGCAACTGTATTGCCCCTAAAGGTGCTAGTAATTTGTGGGCATTATGTATAATTTCTTATAATTCATTCATAACTTTTATTTTTTATTTCTTTAAGACAGTTTTGCTTTGTGCCCAGGCTGGAGCGCAGTGGTGCCATCATAGCTCACGGCACCCTTGAACTCCTGGGCTCAGGTGGTCCTCCTGCCTCAGCCTCCAGAGTAGCTGGGACTACCGGGGTACACCACCACACCCAGCTAATTTTTAAATTGTTTGTAGGGATGGGTTTTCCCTATGTTGCCCAGGCTGGTCTCGAACTCCTGCCCTCAAGGGATCCTCCCAAACTGCTGGGATTATGAGCTATCACTCTCAGCCCATAACTTAATACTAAAGTTACACTAGATAAAATTCAGGATTAAAATGGTGTTAGCAGCTATACTCCTGACAGGGGGAAGAGAAATATACTTGTCTAGCAAGCCTACATGTTTAGGTTTGTGTTTGGTCAGTTTTATGGGAAGGGAAAAAGAAAGTCTTGTTTGGAAGGCTGTGTATTTTGAATTTTTTTTATGTGGTTATTACTATCACATGTATCTTTTGGCTGGATATAAGATAAAGCTGGCACTTGATAAGTAACTTAAAGAGTGATTTCACTGTTGGGGTAACTGGCAAATTCTGCAAATTGAAATTTTTTTTTTAGAGAAGAAGAAAATCCTTAAAAGCCTTTCCTTGGCTTATACATTCCATAGTTAAAGTTGTTTTGTTGCCATATCTTTAGACAGATCTGTAGTACTGATGTGTAATTGTATTTCACTTCTGGAATGCAAAAAGTTTTAAGAGTGAAGTGTAGGGGCTGTGCACCATTTCATATGTAGATTTTTAAAATATACTTTTCACCTTTTAATTCTAATGCAGTAAACAACAAGGTTAAAATATTGAAAGAATTTTGAATTAATGTTTATTAACAATAATTCCTGATTTTGCAGCTTCAATTATGAACAACTCTAACTCACTTCCAGGAAGTAAACATCCCATCCTCCCACCAAATAATTAATATAAAAACCCTAGCTGGGCACAATGGTGTGCACCTGTAGTCCCAGCTACTCAGAAGGCTGAGGCAGGAAGATCACTTGAGCCCAGGAATACTGAGGCTAGCCTGCGCAACATGATGAGACCTTGTCTCTATTTTTTAAAAATAAAAAACTGTTGTAGTATAAAAATAAATTGGTTTTTTGAGTGTGTGCGTTTTAAGATAGCTTTCTGGGCTAATACTGGTTTAGTATACATTCATGCTATAAGAATTTCAATAATGAAAGCATTATGTTCTTTCTTAATAGTAAAATTGGAGAAGAGCAATCAGCAGAAGATGCAGAAGATGGGCCTCCAGAACTCCTGGTATGCTTTGGCTGTCTTGTGGAAGATGAAATGTCATATGCAGATTGGATTATTTGTCATTGGTCCATTTATCTCAAAAATGAGCCAGAACTTCAAAATTCTAGCTGTTGCAGATGATTTCAAAATGGAGGTTCTGGAGGTTATTGTGATTGGGCTTTGGCATTTATCGGAAATAGTAAAGGAAGCCCAGTAGGTTTTTACAGATGTTTCACTGAGAGTAGTTTGAGGTCCTGGGGGATAGTGTGTAGTAATTTCTCACTGATTTTAACTCTAATATTTTTGAGGGTTGGGGCTGAGTATAATTGCTCTTCAGTTAGCAATACTTAACATTTTCTAACAGTATGGAAAAAAATTTTTTTTTTTTTTTTTATGTCAGACGGGTAATGTGCCGATGTCGTAACAAGGTTTAAAGGGAGGCACATCTCACGCATGCGCGTGAAAACCCAATCATCATGCTTATGAACTACAAAAGGATCTGGAAAAAAATTTTAATGACCTGATTTTTAAGTTCCCTGCCCAGAAAATGAATGCTCCCTTGACCTTCTTGGTACCAGCAGTGCCCACCATCTCCCTCTTGTTTCTAATTGAATCATCTCGCATCTCCTCTATCCCTTGAAGGCATAATTATGTGGTGGTGTCTGTCCTCCTCATTCTCCCTGTCTCTCTGAGTCCTTCAGTGTACACTTTTCTGTGAAACATTGCAGGACTTAGCAGTGATTCTTTGTCCTTGCTCTAAATTCGACATTTGTCTCTTCCAGTCATTTGGCAGATAGTCGTTCATCATTGTAACAGAACTAGTTTTTGTGTACCTGTACTTTGCTCACAAGTTTTAAAAGGTAAAGAAGGCCCTTGAGACTAAGCCCTGCCCACAGAAGATGCCCACCATGTCCACCTTGAACAAACACCCTGGCCCTTTTATTCCTTAGCCGGGTAGTTGCCATGTCCCAGCGGCTCTGGACAGAAACTGGGAGCGATGAGACACAGACCTCCCAGCATGTTCAGGGTTTGTAGCACTGTTGATTAAAGAAGAGTATTTCTCTGGGTTTCAAGTCAAAGCTAAGTGGAAAGAAGAGCATTTCTCAATAAACCACTGCCATAGCCAGGTGGTAGCATCTGAATATTACTTTTTTCTGTATTGAGCAACTTGTTCTGAAAAGTCTGTTTTGTGAAACAAGGCTTCATAGTTTTTAAGTATTTTGTAGAAAAGGCGTTCCCAGCTATTTCACTTATTTTTTATTTTGATAACAGCTTTATTAAGATAATTTATATACCGTACAATTACTCTATTTTAAGCATACAATTCAGTGATTTTTTTAGTATATTCATAGACTTACACAACCATCACCACAAATCAATTCTAGAACATTTTGATCCCTTCAAAAAGAAACTGTAGCTATCACCTTCCATCCCTCTTCTTCCAGCCCTTGGCAACCACTAATCTACTTTCTGGCTCTGGGCTATTCTAGACATTTCATATAAATGGAATCATACAATATGTGGTCTTTTGTGACAGATTCTTTCACTTAGCATAATGTTTTCAAGGTTTCCAGCTATTTTCTGCTATCACGGGAAGAGGAAAGTGTAGTACTTTGTACATTATAGCTCTGCAACAATTTCACGGTCCTTGAGAAAATCAACTAGGATTTTGCTCTTCACAAGAGAGCCTAAAATCGGGGGACATTTAGGAGTAGTCAACTGTAGTCTAACTATAATTTTAATATAACAGTATCTTGCTTTGGTGACTCTTGTATGTATTCCAAGCCCTAGTGATCTTAAAATATTTTCACTTGTGTACCCCTTAACAGTATTTTGGAAAAGCTGTTTACCCTTACCTCATTTTGAAACTAATAAGATTATTAGATAGTTACATTGCAGATAACCTAATTGGCAGACACCTCATTGTCAAACTAAAGAATCAAATCAGACTTTGTCAGAAAGAGTAACTTCCTAATTGAAAACAATGTATTAATGTTGTCCTTGAAGAACTGTTTACTCCGAATCTTAATTCTAAAGTAAAGAAGGCACAGTTCTTCCCATGAGGTCGTCTCTTGCAGGAAATAAGACTGCCTCTTTCAGCATTTTCTAGCAAAGTTCTTTTGGTTTAGGCATAACTTATGGGGAGACCCTGGAGCTACACTTTTGGAGCCCCAGGGATTTTCTTTCATCCCAGGGCAGTGTACCTTGGAAAGATTGAGGTTGGGCAAGAGGTATGCCTTTCTTTTAGTAAAGTGAGCAGGGGGAGAACCAGGAGACTGCTCAGGTAGGCCCAGTGTAGAAGTGTATGTAACATGACGTCCTCGAAACAGATTGATTACCTAACTGTATACCAGCGACTGATGCTGGATTAGTGTTCTTTTTTTTTTTTTTTTTTTGAGACAGAGTCTCACTCTGTTGCCCAGGCTAGAGTGAGTGCCATGGTGTCAGCCTAGCTCACAGCAACCTCAAACTCCTGAGCTCAAGCAATCCTCCTGTCTCAGCCTCCCGAGTAGCTGGGACTACAGGCATGCGCCACCATGCCCGGCTAATTTTTTCTATATGTATTTTTAGCTTTCCATATAATTTCTTTCTATTTTTAGTAGAGATGGGGTCTCGCTCTTGCTCAGGCTGGTCTCGAACTCCTGAGCTGAAACAATCCGCCCACCTCGGCCTCCCAGAATGCTAGGATTACAGGCGTGAGCCACCGCGCCCGGCCGGATTAGTGTTCTTCATATTCAGTATGGAAACGGCACTGTGGTTATGTAGGGAAGTGACCTTATTCTTAGGGGATGCAGGCTGAGGTACTTAGCCATTTCATTGTACAGGCACATACAGATAAAGCATATGTAAACAAAATATTATTGTTTGGTGAATCGAGGTGAAGGGTGTACAGGTCAGGTATTCATTGTACTATGTTCTACCACCTTTTCTGAAGGTTTGGAAATTTGCAAAGTAAGTAGGTGGGGTAGATCACTGAGCTTAAAGCCCTCGCTCTAAATCTAAACCATGGCACAGTGCCCCTGCCCGCAGTTGAAATACTGATGCTGTAAAAACTATTTTTAAAATCTTTAATACAAGAATCAGGATTAACAGGAAGAGTACATGAAACCAAAGCTTTTTTTGTTCTTATTAACAGTTTATTCATGGAGGACACACTGCGAAGATTTCAGACTTTAGCTGGAACCCCAATGAGCCTTGGGTCATTTGCTCAGTGTCTGAGGATAACATCATGCAGATATGGCAAATGGTGAGTTAAAATATTTTTCTTGAATGACTATTTTGTAAGGCAGAGATTTACCAGTGATGTGATCGGATTGTTTCAAATAGCACGTATTATACCTAACATTTATAGAAAGTTTAAAATAATTTTTCCTGTTTTAATAACACAATCTTCAGTTCCATACTGGTGCTTTGTCCACTATTTATAGCACCTGTTGGGTCAGGAGAGACCTCTGTACCGATGCAGCATCTGCTCTGATTGTTGTTGCTGCAGTCTGCATCCGCTGGGGTCTCAGCATCACTGTCTCCAGTGTCTGTACTGTGTCATGGGCATGAGGGATACAGGAAGGAAATGTCAAGGCATTCAAATGATACCAAGTTCTCTGACTATGAGTGCGAAGTACTTGACATTTTTAAGGTGTTTAGGTGTTAACCAAAGCCTTTCATAAACATCAGGGCTGTAGATCCCCCTAACTGATGCTAGAAATGCTTTTGGAAAAAGCCTCTTACGAACAATGATCGAAGTAAGTAATGCATGGCAGGCTAGGTGTATGTGTGGAATTACATACTGGCCTACCTTTTCTTTAAATTTTGGGGGGGGACACGTAAAAAGAAAAAAAACTAGTAAATTTCTGGATAGATATTAAATTCTGTTTTTAGATGATCTTGTGAAAACCATAGGGAGTTTTACCTGTGAATTTATTTGGTTATCTCCAGGCTGAAAATATTTACAATGATGAAGAGTCTGATGTCACAACATCGGAACTGGAGGGACAAGGATCTTAAACCCAAAGTACGAAATGTGTTTCTATTGAATGTAATGCTACACAAATGCTTGATTTCTCAAGCGCCAAAAAGGCATTGTATAGTAGGAAGTTAAGTGGGATGGCTTATGGCGTTCTTTACCTTCTGATTCTAGCACTTTCAAGTGAGCTGTTGCGTACTGTATCATATTGTAGCTATTAGGGAAGAAAGGAATGTTGCTTAAGAAAACAACATTACCATTGTTTTAAAATACAAGTAGCAGGGTGTACTGCCTTTGATTCAACTGTTGAAAGTCCTCATTTTCTCAAACTAAGTGCTTGCTGTTCCCAAATATGCAAGAATAACTTTTACACTTTTTCCTTCCAACACTTCTTGATTGGCTTTGCAGAAATAAAGTTTTAAAATAAAATTTGCTTTATTCTTTTATAAGCTTGGTGTAGGGCTGGGGAGGTGTGTACATATATCTACTTTGAGTAGAAATGGGTAAAATTGTACCTTTGGACTTGTTACACAATTAAGGCCACGTGGATAGTAAAAGAATACACAGAAGCTGTTAAATTTATCATACATATTTACTTAATCTATACAGAATCAAGTAGATAAAATCAGATTCACATTAGTGAAAAATCTCTACAAAATGTCTTTGAAAAGCAAAACAAGACTGCCTCTTAACAATTCATATCCTCATGAAAGACGTGGGCTGTAAAAATAAAGCAGTGTGTTTAGCACAAACTAGAAGATATCTGCATCATTTTTTTTTCACAGTTATTTCCATCTACAGTCTGAAAGAGGTAGATTTTTCTGCAACACCTGAGAGTTGAATTGTGATAACCAGGTGTAATAAAGGCAGTTGCATACATAACTGAAAAATATTGGTCTCGAGACCAAGAAGTGTACTCCTACAAGTCTGAGGATGAAACGGTCCATTATCCAAGACGCAAGTTTTCTCTACACCTTGTAATCTACTGTCACCATAAATAATACACATCAAGATTCCATGACGGTGCAAACAAATGCAATTTAAGTGAATTTGACATTTAAACCTTTTCTGGGCCAGCCTAGTAGCATTACAGTGTTCTAGAATATGGTAGATAACAGGGTGTGCTACAAAGCCACAACACTGGGCTGGTGAGGTGATAGCTTTAGGGTGTCCTCCTCTGAGGGCCCCATTTGTTTTTATTCACAGGGTAATGGGAGGAAAGATTCTGAAAGGACACCAAACGCATCCCAGACAGAATCCATATCCTTTAAACGTTACGATAGCATCTAGCTAAAAATACATAGTAAGCCAAAAGCAGCAGGCCAAGTACTGTTAATCACATTGCTTTATAAAGCCCTTGAAAATATGCAACAGGTCTAAGATTTACAATCTTCCACAAAGGACAAGCACCACAAAGAAACGTGGTGGGCTACACAAATGGCTGAATAAAACGTTAAGAGCTGTACATCCAGCAGAGTTCTTGTGAAATGTGATCATTAGTACTAATTTTAAGGTAGATTATATTTCTGATATATGCCTTCTCTTCCCCCTGGGGAAATGAGTCCAATATTTCATTTAGTAGCTGAAGGGGGTGTTTATAAGAGGCTGTTAGAGGGTGCTGTTATTTTTGCTTCCGACTCATTTTGACAGAGTAATTAGATAACCTACTTGGTGGATTTCTTTTCCTCTGCTGTCTGGCCCCTCGATTAACATGACTGTTGGTAGAAGCTTAGGTATAATTCTCCACTCCAGGCGCCGTTTCCTATCTGTTGGACAATTTTCAATTCTTTCAACCCAGTTTAGAACCATGAATGTGACAGGACTTTACAAATAAAACTTTTAACAAAGAGAAAACCCTTTTAACTGGACAAACCAGAGTTTATTCAGTCCAGTAAGCAATTTAACAAGTGTCAGTTTGATAGTTTTGCTCAGTGGAATGTGCTAACATCAGTTCTAGTAGAACCTTTTTATTTCATAAAGCATTTCAATGCAAATTATACCAGGGACAAAGTCAAAACTTCATCAGTGCAGTCTGATCAATCATTTGTGTAACTGAGCCACATTAAACATTGAAAAAAGCAAAGGGATTTTCCCTTATTCCAAGTGTACATATAGACCTTGATGAAACTTTTTTCCTTTAAAAAAAAAAAAGTAACCAAGAAAGGGGTGAGAAACAGCCTGAAAGCATAAGTAATAGATCCTGACTAACTAACACTCTGCTAAGTTTTCCCAAAGTAAAAGTGCTGGTTCCAGTGTTTGTTTCAGAAATGAAGTCAGTTTCAGGTAGGCACTGATCCACAATTAAAACTCCCTTTCAAAAACCCTGGAGTACTTCGCTGGTGGGACTCCTAACACCTTTCAAGTAGCCAGAAGCTAGTTGAGGAACTTTTGCCTAGTGAAAGTGACATATAACTTTACCCCCATTGTCTTAAACTGACAATGGACTTAAAAGTGACTGCAAACGTCAACAGCAGTTTTCAAGGAATAATCAGCTTTCTGTGGGAAGTGCAAAATATGTACCCAGATCCCAAATGGAAATCAAACATAAACCACCATCCCCTACAGTGTGAGCCCCCAGTGGTTGGGATTCCACATGTGGGTTCTAACCTGAAACCAAAGCAGAATGACTACTTTTAGTCACATAAACATTAAGCCTGTTTGTCCAATGCTTTGCTTGTATATACTACTTTGTTCACAAGTGACATCTTTATATACATGTTTTGCCAAAACTTAAAGGGATTCTAGGCTTGTGGCCATCTCAATTTGTTGAGTGGTATAAATATTATCAAATCTAATTTGAATCAAATATGCTATGCTTGTTTCTAGCCCAATACTAGTTTTATTTTTACTTGGCATTTAAATGGGCTATTAGACAAAACTAATCATCTTGATATTTTCTTTCTTTGAATAATATTAACGGGTGCCAAGATGTTTAAATTACTGTTGTTTTCACATCAAGGAACCATTGTCAGAACAACGTTCCTTTGTAATGGTCGGCCCTGTCTTGAGTGAAATTTTAATTAGGATAATTATGTGCAAGGAGTAGGGAAGAGAAAGGACGAGGCAATGAACACATGCATTCCAATGAAGGGGCAATGAGGCAGATGTGCAACACAGCTGAGGAGAATTCATAGATTAAAACTATTCAGAACTGCTAAGCAGCCTCCTGTACCACATAAGTCCAGTAGTTCTAAGAAAATACAGATATGGTAGAAAAAGTAAGAAAATTTTCACCACAAAACCAATGGTTACTACTAACAGAGAAAGTTATACACAAAATATATCTCTCAATACAGCGATCACACCTCATCTTAGTCAACCGACTCTATGCCTGGAGCAGAGCCTGTGCATGAGGGCTTTGGCTTCACGCTCGCTGACTTGGGGTTGGCCTGCAGATGCACTCCGGGGGCCCTTTTCCAAGAAGCATTCCGCTCCTTGTGAGGATCCAGGACAGCGCAAGGCCGCACCCCAGGCCTCACTAAATCCCCAACCGCTGCTTTGGCAGAGACCTGCTCTTTCAGGACTTCCACCTTCTCGTTGAGCTCATTCCGTTCTGTTTGAAGAGCCCTGCACAGCTTCTCTAACCGTTCCAGTTTTATTTGAAAGGCCTTGTACTCTTTATCACGGACTGTTTTCTGTAAGAAAAGAGAGATAGGATTTACATAACCTCATTAAATACAAATCAGGTTATTACATACAAAAAAATTAAGCTGAGCTATACCTGTTTTCTCACCTATTGAGCATATTCAGTTTCTTCAGACTCCTAACATTCTAGCTAGCTAGCTTCACTGCATACGTATCTAAGTATCCCAAATGATATTTAACATAGTATTATTCTAAGGTGACAAAAAAGTTCCCTCTTTGTCATGTTTTTTAAAAAAATAGTCTGCTTTTTAAGACATTTCATATTGATGAGCTATTAAGAAAATTCAAGGCCGGGCGCGGTGGCTCACGCCTGTAATCCCAGCACTCTGGGAGGCCGAGGTGGGAGGATCGCCTGAGGTCAGGAGTTCGAGACCAGCCTGAGCAAGAGCGAGACCCCATCTCTACTAAAAATAGAAAGAAATTATCTGGCTAACTAAAAATATATATAGAAAAAATTAGCCGGGCATGGTGGCACATGCCTGTAGTCCCAGCTACTTGGAAGGCTGAGGCAGGAGGATTGCTTGAGCCCAGGAGTTTGAGGTTGCTGTGAGCCAGGCTGACGCCACGGCACTCACTCTAGCCCGGGCAACAAAGTGAGACTCTGTCTCAATTAAAAAAAAAAAAAAGAAAGAAAATTCAAGATACTCCTCACAAAGACTAGCAGACAAACTTAATGGCCTAAATAAAAACAAAATGGCTCATCTCTACATGAATTTCTCTTCTACCAATTTTTAGATTAGAACAAGATTCTTGTGTACGTGTGCCCCGACATTTCTCTCTAGTGAAATGTTATAAACTAGACCTGTCAAGTTTCTGGAGGTGTGAAATTTAGTGACAGCAAGCTATACATTTCAGCTTTATAAAACTGGCAAAAAATACTTTGTTGCTTTTTTGAAAGACTAAGTCAAGATAGGCCCCTGAGTTGCCTGTGCGCTGTCACTGGGAAGCCTGATGAGTGCTTCCCAAGGTGTGGCCTGGCCCCTGGATGTGCTGCGTTGGCATCGCCTGGATGCTTGTTAGAAAGGCAGATTCTCCCACCATCCCAAACCCAGTGAATCAGCCTCAGAGTGGAGCCTAGACATCCTGGTCTTAACAAGTGAGAGTTGGATGCAAGCTCAAGTTTGAGAAGCCACTGCTGGAGAAGAAAGCAAAATCTAGATGCTTTACAGCTGTCTCCAACACAGGCCTGGGCTGACTTGCCTGGGCAGTAAGCAGCTCAATTCCTCCCTGGGGGCCCTGCACCTAAACCAAGCTTAACTGCCAGGAAAGACAACACTCAGTAACCCCTCCCACCCCAACTCTGGCCAGAGTCCTCAACTATCCATGTCCCTTGCCCTATAGGTACCTGAACTTGAGTCCCCAGGACTAAGACTACACCTTAGTCGCAGGAAACCATCTCACCTCTTCGGCCATCTGCAGAAGTGCTTTATTATTGTTTTCCCATTTGGTACGCCATATTGTTGTTTCTTTTTCCAGTTTTTTAATTTTCTTTGTCATCTATAAATCAACACAATTGCAAATTTAAATTCCAAGTTCCATTTCTTAAATCGACACTCCATCCCACCATACAAAAATGTCTTAATGCCCGTCCCCTGCACCTGCCTCGCCCAGCTGACAGCTGTGCCTGTCTGTCGGTAGCAGAGC
Organism: Eulemur rufifrons; assembly: GCF_041146395.1. Taxonomy (NCBI): domain Eukaryota; kingdom Metazoa; phylum Chordata; class Mammalia; order Primates; family Lemuridae; genus Eulemur; species Eulemur rufifrons. The sequence goes on from NC_091012.1 coordinate 131,343,045, forward strand.
TCATCTCAGAAGCTCCTAGGGCGGAACCAAAATAGGGGTTTCGTATTATGAGAAAGACAAATTTAATCTCAATTCCAGGGGCAGCAACACTGAACTCTGTTAAGGCCGGAGGTAGCAATAGACAAGTCCTCCTGCTCTCCAAGTTGTGTGAAAAATGCCCACGATTGTGAGTTTTCTCTTCATTAAACTAATTCCTCAGATTCTTGGGATGAATGATTTTTAGCCCCACAAAAGATGAAGAATTGATGCTCTACCACAACCTCCGACATCAGCTTCAAACCAGAGGCAGCATAATTTAGTAAGACTCCAATGACCAAGAAGTAGTAAATCCTTGAGCTTTGGTCATCCTCACAACCCATAAGACTGTTTTACTTCCCATTTTGCTAAAGTGAGTCCAAAAATCAGGGAAGTGTTCTTAAGCCTATGCTACCAGAACACAGTTTTCAGAAATTCAGAATGAGATTTATCTATGCCCGTCAGCCACATTCGCAGTGTTCCTTCATCCATCGCTGACTGCACACCAGCCCTGATCCAAGTCGGGCACTGAGCCAGGTGCTGGTAAGGGATCAAGGGTAAGATGGCCAATGCCTGTGCCTTAGGTACACACAACTGCCGCAAGGCAAATTGGGACAAAGGCTGTGGGAAGATCGGGGTTGAGAGCTGATCCACAGTCCAGTCCCAGAGGATTCTCCAGAAGGATAGCAAATTTGGGAGTCCCCGTCTGGAACTCCGTTCCGCCTCAATAGTGAGCCCGGGCTGGACTCCAGATGACACTTTTGCTATGCCTGACAGCTCCCCCCCTCCATGGGAGCCTGAAAGGACTGGCAGACAGAACTAATCTGCTGCTCATGGAATTCTCCAGATTACTAGGTCTAAAAATACCTAAAGATGGTAATTTGAGCACCCTTCAACCACATGATAATTGAGCACATGTTAATGAGCCAAGCACTGTTTGAAATACTCTATTTTATGAAGGGTGGGTCTTTTTTTATACCATTTTTAACGATGAAAGAACAGAAAGACATGGAAAGGTTAAATAACTTGTCCATAGTCACACGTTGTATGATACAACTGGGACGTCAATCCAGAGCACACACTCTCAACCACTAGGTAAACTCTGTCATGACTGACATATGTTGAATTGTTGACCGGGTGCCAGGCACTGCTGTACTTCTCCCACCCAACACCATTTTTTAAAGTCCCCCATTTTATGGGGAAAATGCCAAGTAAAATAAGGGTAAATGGATGACTGTATGGAGATTTATGTATAGAACTGGTTCTTAGTTTGAGATCAAAGATATCTCTTTCCTTAACATAGGCAGGAAAATGCAACAAAAGCCAAAGAATTGGTTTGGTTGGGGGAGAAAATTCAGTAAGAGTGAAGTTAAGAAAAAAAGAAAAGCTAAAGATAGGTAGAAACAAACACTGATACATTTATCAATTAATGATAATATATATTTATTTTTCTGGACTTGGGTATCTTTAAATAATTTTATCTCCCAGGACACAGTTCTGTGAAAGGACTGAAAAGTGATCCTACAAAGTGATTAAAACAAATCAAACAACAAATAAACAAAAAAACCCATCACTTTATTTCTAATGACAAATTATATTAAATAGAGGATTTCACTGTAACAAAAATAGAATTAATTCCAAGAGCATAGCGATCATTAGCTACATGGGATACTTTGAGGGCAAAATGACCGAAAATGCCACCGGAGGATCAGAAAAGATAAACTTAAGACAGAATCACAACAAACTCATCCAAGTAATAATTATACTTCAAAGAGCTTATATAAATTACCTTTTATGTCATATTCTACTAAAAATATGCAAATACCTTTTCCATTTCCTGCCTGAAGGTTGTAAATAGTTCATTGCTTTTTGCCATGGTAGTCTGGAATTCTTCAAACTTATCCATATAGAGAGAAAGCTATAGAAAAAAGTATGAAATATTCTGAGTTCCATGTAAACAATTCAAATTCCCAAACTTTCAAATGAATGTAATATGGTTAAATGTGATTTACTGGTTAAAAGTGATAGAAATAAGAACAAATGCACACCCAATCCTGGGACACCAGACACAGATGGCTAAAGTTCTAACAACCCACAGAAATGCATTAAAACTTAGGAAATAACATGGTAAGCGCAGAGAATGAGATACTCTTGGGAAGGACGGCCACATTTAGGTAGCAGGAAAAGGAGGTGACACCAAAGGAAACAAAATGACTCAGGGTGACACAGATCACAAACAGAAGCTACATTGGTGAGAGCACAACAGAATCGGAGCTAGCCTGGGGGCTTGGTAAGAGGGCCCTCTGTGACTTCTATTGCAGCATTATCAATGACTCGCACGTTCAAGAACATCATCCAAAGCCATCTGTAGACTTTACACCTTCTCCACACTGATTCTCATCCTCATTTACCTGGACAACTGAATGTGTTGGGCCGATAAGTGAGGGGTTCAAATCTCCTAGACACTTTCCGGCATGATCATAACTTATGGTGGAAAGTTTCTAAGATTTCCACTGACAGTTCCTGAATTTTCACTCTAACTTAGGCTAGCTTTATAGGAAGTTAACATCACCACATTGTAAAACTTGCCCAAAGAAAAACAGTACTCCAAAGAGATGCTCATGAAGATTCACGGCAGTCTCTATGAATCAGTGTATTTGAAAGCTAATTTAGAGTGCTTAAAGAAACTTATTATATAATAAACCTTTAAAATAAATAATACTTTTTCAACAGAACATAATGTAGTTTTAACTGAAAAAAGGGTGAATTATAGGTACAAACGCCTAATTTTGCCTGTCTGTAAAGACATGGGAAGTCTCTGCTATACCTTTTTCTTTGAGTAAGGAAACAGCACTTGCTACTCATTCCATGCAAGGCAGCCACACAGAAAGATCCAAGAGGGCAACCCTACAGGACCTGGACTGAAAGGAGGGAGGGCCGTGATTAAAACCACCACCACCACAACTCTACGTGGGAGCACACTGTGTGGTCCTATGCAGGATCTTTTCTTTTTTTTTTTTAGACACTCAGGCTCACTCTGTCACCCAGGCTGGAGTACAGTGATGTAATCACAGCTCACTACAGCCTTGAACTCCTGGGCTCAAGTGATCCTCCCGCTTTAGCCTCCCAAGTAGCTGGGACTACAGGCATGTGTCACCTCGCCTGGCCATATGCAGTTTTCAGAATAGGTTATGTGCTCATAGCACAAAATTCTAAAGGTGTTAGGTTAAGCTATACAAAATTGCCATTTTATATGTCAAAGAAGTCAAATATTCTTGACTTCTTTTGCAATTTCATGTGGTTCAACTTGATACAGAGGAACTAAAATCTGGAGATTTATCAGTTTTCCTTCAGTGGGAAATCAGGTGACACACGTGGGAACAGACCGAGAAAGAAAAGAAGTATCTAGATTGCCCAACCATCGAAGTCTGCCCCGAGACCACGGATTTCCTGGGACGCGGGACTTTTAGTACTAAAGCCAGGGAAGTCCTGGGCAAACAGGGATGAGTTGGTTACCCTAAATGAAGTGGAAAATCCCAAAAGGGACATGTGATCTCTTACTCAGTTCTGGTCAGCTCTGGCTGGGAAAAACCAAAACCATCTTAGAGGAGATTCAAGGTGTGTATCAAATGAACCAACAATTTTTCTTACAAATTCTATCTTCTGCTGCCAAGTTACCTGCTGTTTTAGTTGTACTTCTTGCTGTTTCATTTGTTCGTATTTGTGCCTGGATTCTGTTGCTTCTTTTAATAACTAGAAAACAGAAACATTCTGGCAAAATGCTAATAGTAATTGCAGATATCTACAACGTTGAATGACTGACCATACAGTTAGGCTTCATCCTTCTAGAACCACAAATCTGTAGATATTTTTATCTGTATCTTCAATCTGTCCCACTTGTTAACACAGGAATGTAGGAATAATCTTTTACTGCTAAAGCAGAAAAAGTACCCTGGAGACCTAATAAGGTTTATAAAACCAGAGTTAAATTATTGTATTTTAGGTGAAAATAATTAGATGTCTAGTATTAGCAGAGAACATGGCCAGGGATCTTGACATTATCCGGGGGACGTAGAATGCCCCTGTACTCCCTGAGAGGGAAGATGAGGCAAGGTGAAAGTGTAGGGAGCAAAGCAATGAGATCTGACACTCAGTTCCGGAGCACTTTTTTTTAAAAATGGGGGAGTGGGGATGGGCGCTTTCATTTATACACAGTACTTGGGTTTTCAAGAAAACTATATAGTAAAGCTGCATAGTAGGCACTTGTGAAATTCAGTCCTTGAAGTAAACTGTCACACACGTAGTCCAAAGAAGCTTTGAAAAGTCCTGTTGAAAGTACATACATGTGCACACGTATACGTGTGTTTGTGTAAAATTTATACTCCAGCTTTGGACGTAATAATCATTTTTCAGTTGAGCACTGAATACCATTGTCAGTTCCTGTGAAAGGACCACACTGGGAAAACCGTGTCTCTCTGAGCCCTAGACTTACACTCAGCATGACACATTCATAACACGAGGGCCACGCAGGAACGGAGTCTTCACTCTGTGCTCACCTTGGGGCCTTGGCTACTTGAGTGAACACTGGGTCAAACAGTCCAGGTTATTACAATCATTTATTTCTTTTATTATCTTTTTGGATAAGCACGTATAGTTGAATTTGCACATATTAAATATACATACCTAATAAGATTTCCACTGTATTCACAATTATTGACAAGCAATATAATGTGAACATACACTCTGGAAACAATGCTGAGTGATTAGGGTATAGAGAATTCTGTTAAAATTTTATCAGAAATGATATCAGAGTAAGTAAACAAATGGTTTCCCTAGTTTCAAGTTACTTGTTTAAAAAAAAAAAAAAAAGTAACCATATTTAGGAGACCTATGTTTGGTAAGCTTGTTGTTAAACTGAATTACCAAATTTAATATGCTAAATACTAGCACAATTCGTGAAACTGATGACCACTACCTAGGAAGTGAAATAAATAAACATAGAAAAAAATCAAGCAAGTGCAGGTCTTTCCACTGACATGGTCTAATCTCTCCAGTGTGTGTGTGTGTGTATTTTTTTTTTTTTTTTTTTTTTTTTGAGACAGAGTCTCGCTTTGTTGCCCAGGCTAGAGTGAGTGCCGTGGCGTCAACCTAGCTCACAGCAACCTCAAACTCTTAGGCTCAAGCGATCCTACTGCCTCAGCCTCCCAAGTAGCTGGAACTACAGGCTCATGCCACCACGCCTGGCTAATTTTTTGTTTCTATTTTTAGTTGCCCAGCTATTTTTTTTTCTATTTTTGGTAGAAACGGGGTCTCGCTCTTGCTCAGGCTGGTCTTAAACTCCAGACCTCAAGCAATCCTCCTGCCTTGGCCTCCCAGGGTGCTAGGATTACAGGCGTGAGCCACTGCGCCTGGCCTTTGGCACTTTTGTTGAAAATCAATTGACCATAGATGTATGAGTTTATTTCTGAACTTTTTTTTTTTTTTTTTTTTTGAGACAGAGTCTCGCTCTGTTGCCCGGGCTAGAGTGCCATGGCGTCAGCCTCGCTCACAGCAACCTCAAACTCCTGGGCTCAAGCGATCCTCCTGCCTCAGCCTCCCGAGTAGCTGGGACTACAGGCATGCGCCACCATGCCCGGCTAATTTTTTCTATATATATTTTTAGTTGGCCAGATAATTTCTTTCTATTTTTGGTAGAGACAGGGTCTCGCTCTTGCTCAGGCTGTCCAGTATATTTTCTATATAAAAAGTTAAATACAAACAAACACCCGAATGCTTTCTAACTCACTCTCTCTCCCTCTCTTCTCAATCTAGAGCAAAAAACCAATCAGCATGCCCCAGGTGCTACATTAAACATAGAATAAGTTTAAGCATTTTAAATGGCTTTGGTTACAATTTTGGCAATAATTTCTTAAGAAGTAGAACTGATTATACTTAAAAATATACTGTACTTGGGAGATGGACACTTTAAATGCCCTGACTTGATCACTCCGCATTATACACATGTAACAAAATTTCACATGTACCCCATAAATTTGTACAAATAAATAAAAAAAAGAAGTAGAACTTACAAACTCTCTTTCTCGCTGATGTTTTTCATCAGCTTCTTTTATCAGCTGTGTCGTTTGCTGAAGTTTGGCATCCACAAGCTGTTGTTGCAGTTCCTTATGTTTGAACACTTTATCAATATGCTACGGGAAGAGGAAAAATTTTCCCATCATTTACCGAAGAAAGGAACACAGTGGAGAGGAAATAATACAAGTTACAACATCCTGGCCGGGCGCGGTGGCTCACGCCTGTAATCCTAGCACTCTGGGAGGCCGAGGCGGGTGGATCGCTCGAGGTCAGGAGTTCGAGACCAGCCTGAGCAAGAGTGAGACCCCGTCTCTACTAAAAATAGAAAGAAATTATATGGACAACTAAAATATATATATACAAAAAATTAGCCGGGCATGGTGGCGCATGCCTGTAGTCCCAGCTACTCGGGAGGCTGAGGCAGTAGGATCGCTTAAGCCCAGGAGTTTGAGGTTGCTGTGAGCTAGACTGACGCCACGGCACTCACTCTAGCCCGGGCAACAGAGTGAGACTCTGTCTCAAAAAAAAAAAAAAAAAACAAGTTACAACATCCTGCTTTCCTGCTAATACCACTGTAGCTAAGAACACTGGGTCTTTCTGTCCCTGTGCTAAAAGGAGTGACTCTGCAAACCATCCCACAGCCACAGGAGCACTGCCCTCTCACTGCTGCCCTGTGCCTGGCCCTGTCAAAGGTGGGCTATCCCCATCACCAGCTTTGTACTTCCTGTGTCTGCCCTACGCTGAAAATAAGGCTCAAACTGCATCAAGATAAAGAGATCAAACTATTACACCCATACATCATGTACACAATTCCTTTTTTTCTCCCCATTAAATTTTCTCAAATTTCTCAGCCGGAGGCAGCATGGCATGATGGTGTGTGGCCCTGGACAAATTCCTCCCCATGCTGAAGCTCACTGCCCTTGTCTGGACAAGGGATACTCACAGTAAATGCAATGGTTGAGCTATGTAAGGTGGTTGGTGCCTGGCACACATTAGACATCAGTATTTGCAAACAAAATTGTTAAGGGGTTACTGATGTACAATAATACCATCAGAACAATTCCCTCTCTAGCTGAAAATGCTAGCTGGTAATAAGGTAGCCTAAGTACTGAGGAGAGCACAGCAAATAATTGATCTTCACCTGCAAATAATTTGATCATTATTAATTATTTCCTGACCAAAAAAAGAACATTCTATAATATTAAAAATAAATGAGACTCACAAATAATATGATTTAAAATATCTAACTTTTAAATTCACTACATCTGTGATGAGGCAAACTGTCATCTTAAACAAGAATAAAAATCGTTTTTTAAAAATTGAGGGCTTTATAATCTAATAAAAAGAGAATTTAACCTCTAAGATAAAAAAGTTTCTTCAATAAACACATTGCAAGAATGAAAAAGAGGAAACCTATATTTTAGAGACTTGAGACATACAAACCAGTGAAATGGATGGAATTTGGATCTTGTTTGAAACAATGTCTTTTTTAAAAAGGAGACAATTTGAAAAATTTGAACACTGACCAGATATTTATTATTAAATAATTAACTTTTCAGGTGTGAAAATAGTATTGTGGCAATGCTTAAAAAGAGTTCTTATCTAGGTTCTCATAGTAAAGATTGGAAAAACAAAAAAGAAAAGAAAATGAAAGAAAAAATAATTAAAAAAAAAAGAATGCTCATCTTTTTGAGCTACACACTCAAATACCTATGAATGCGGGCCGGGCGCGGTGGCTCACGCCTGTAATCCTAGCACTCTGGGAGGCCGAGGCGGGTGGATCGCTCGAGGTCAGGAGTTCGAGACCAGCCTGAGCAAGAGCGAGACCCCGTCTCTACTAAAAATAGAAAGAAATTATATGGCCAACTAAAAATATATAGAGAAAAAATTAGCCGGGCATGGTGGTGCATGTCTGTAGTCCCAGCCACTCGGGAGGCTGAGGCAGTAGGATCGCTTAAGCCCAGGAGTTTGAGGTTGCTGTGAGCTAGGCTGACGCCACGGCACTCACTCTAGCCCGGGCAACAAAGTGAGACTCTGTCTCAAAAAAAAAAAAAAAAAATACCTATGAATGGAATAATATGACACCTTGGATTTCCTTCAAAATAATCCAGGGGAGTACAGATGAAATTATGGTTTCATCTGCTGAAGCCATTTTTTTAAGCTTGCAATTTTCCATAATAGTAAGTCTATATAAAAAAAAAAGGCAAAAGACTATGAAAGTGATAAAAATAAAACCTTTCTTAAAACTAGCAATTTTTGAAGGGCTATAAAACTATAAATTAATATAAAGTTTGAGTTGAAAACTGGATAAAGTTATAGAGAGATGCCATGATTTTTTAAAATTTGAATCAGCTATCTTTTTTTAAAAAAATGGATAATTCCAGAAATGGATCAGCAATTTGAATCCATTTCTGTAAGGTATACAACACACACAAAAGCACAAGATTTTATTAACTTTAAAGGCATTTAAAAGACCTAAAGCCTCTAAGCCTCTAACCCTGTCCATCTGACCTCTAATCCAAAAGTGAGGAACTTTAAAAAACAGGTTAGCACCAATTTCCTTATCTGGACACCACCTCTGAACTTCCAGACTAGATTGTAAAATAATTGCAAAAGTCTGCATTGGAGGCCGATGGCCAAGTTCAGCAGCTGTGGGTCCTTCCAATAAACTTTTTACTTCAATGGGTGTATGTGTGAGGGCTTAGAAATAGGATCTAATAGTATTAAACCCTCACTTAAAAAAAAAAAAATAAACTGACTTTGGGAGGCCAAGGCAGGAGGATGGCTTGAGGCCAGGAGCTGGAGACCAGCCCAAGCAACACAGCAAGACCACATCTCTACAAAGAATAAAGAAAAAAATTATCCAGGCGTGGTGGTGCAAATCTATAGTCCCAGCTACTTGGGAGGCTGAAGCTGGAGAATTGTTTGAGCTCAGGAGTTCCAGGTTGTAATGAGCTGTGATCTCGCTACTGCACTCCAGCCTGGGCAACAGAATGGGACCCTGTGTCCGGGGGGCGGTGGGGGGACAAATCTGAAACATATGTATACAGGTGTAATGCAATGGTAGTGGATACTGTATAGATTGTCATAGATGTCTAAGATACAGGGTATTTTGGGGCCAACTATTTATTCATTATTAGTCTGGATAAGGGGAAACCATCTGTATGCTAAAATTGCAACCTTCCAATGTCACATGGAAGAGAAGTAGTAGTTAACATGTCTCCTAGAAAATTACCTCACCTATCCAAATCCAGTGACGCCAGGGCCATCAAGTGATGACTGCAATTAGTCATTCTGGTGGCGTGGTGCCTGATTATTTTCTATTAAACCACTGACTTCCATCCACTATACATACATGAAAGTTATAAAACATCCCATGACAGTGGTTTTACATTAGCAGTGAACGGTGAAGATTTTGCTAATGCTGAGAAGGTGTTGAAACAAACACTGGTACCTCTTCCCTCAGTGCGTACTGCTCGATGAGCTTCTTCAGCTTCTCTCCCAGTTCGATGTTCTCCTGCCGGAGCTTGGTATTGTGGATGTCATGCTGCTCCAGCTGGATCTGGATTTCATTTAAAGTAATCTGGAAATGTGTAGTTGCTTCTTTACGTCGTTCTTCTTCCTCTCGTGCCTGCTGCATATTTTCCTCCTTATTATCCAAAATAATTTCTGTTAATGGTATAGTCCTAAAGATAAGATTCTCACAAAAGCAGCTGCTGCGATGTGGGTTCATTTATTGCTGCCCCGCCGTGTTGCTTCTGAACTACCATTGTTGCCCCTTGTGTATGACCAGAAGGCCCTCATGTAAAAGCAAGCACCTTTGCCTAAGTAGAGTAACCAAGAGACGCACACACACCGTCCTGCTATACAGTGAGCACCATGTGATTATCTAAAGTTCACTACTGTCCCTCCTGGCTGGTCATGCAGTGCATCAGCTTAGATCAGCCTGAAGAGATACTGCCCCATTTGCAGCTTACCTTCTGGGTCACACCTTCCACACCCTAGAAGGCAAGGGACAAATGGAATCTTTATTTTAAAAAGCTTACTTTCAACTCTTGCTGGGATACAAGTGTCAAAAAACCTGCACATGTCTAAACAGTTATCAGTCCACTCAAAATACTGATTTACCATGGGAAAAAAATACCACCTGCTTTAATTAAGATCTCAATCAAGGGTTCAAAAGCAAAGAAGAAAATAAGGACTCCCACATCAGGTGAAAATCCATTTTCAGTGTGCTCCTATATTCTAGGGCCTTGGGGATTTGTTTGGGGGGTGGGAAGGTATGTGATCAGAGATCCTGCTCAAAGTCATACACAACTATACACAAGGACAGGCCCATCCCATTCTCACAGGCAGATTCCTTCTTGTGGCTTTGCTCTTTTTCTCTCTTCCCCTGGTGATACCAACTAATCTTTGGGTACCTGTTCCCACTTTCTTTATAATCAGCGAAGGTGTAAGTGCCATTCTAAAAGTATTTAGCAACCGAATAGCTGGGAGTGGGACTCAGGCAATGCAGCCATAACATCCACCCAAGAGTTCAGCAGGAGTTCTCCCTTCTCAAACTCACTTTAACTCAAGTGTGTAACTAGTTTCTCATTTCGCAGCAGCTTTTCCTACATGGTGATCAGCAACATCAGTGGTCAGCAGAAAATTGGCAACTCTAAGCTTCCTAAGCCATGGCTCTAAGCAGCAGAGCCTTAGGCATAAACATCAATCCCATCTAGACTCCCTGTGACCAAGTATGAGGTAACTAAGGAGCTCTTCCTTGAACAGGAAACCCAAACTCACGTAGTAACAGTTGGTTTTTCATTTATAATGACTTCACACATGGCATCAGCCCAAGCAAAAGAGAAAGCAAGGCAGTATCTCTGTCTCTAAGTAGAGACAAGAATTTATTTCAAATAGGTACATGGTGATTATAAATCAGCTAATCCCTCCCGAAAAACAGAAAACTGAACCAACTAACCTTTAATGTCTTATTGTGACGCTGAAGTTCCCTGCAAAGAGACTCTAGTTTGCTTCTTGCCAAGATAGCCTTGCTGTGTTCACTCTGCAAGTGAACTTTCTCTTTCACAATCTGGGCTTGCTTCTTCTGCAGAATCTTCATTTGCTTCTGAACATTCCTGCTCTCCTCCAGCTAAAATTAACAAGCACTTTACATTTAGGAAGTATGGTAAAAACCTTAAGAGTTATGGCTGTAAGAATTATAACAACAGCTAAGGAACACATTTTCAAGAAGCCAAATAAATGTGGTATAATATTTTATTTAAATTGTTTCATGCCATGCTATGCTGCCAACCTTCTCTCTTTTCCAGTTGTGATAGAAAAGTGAGCAAATTTAGGGTAGGAAAAATAAATCTGAAATATTTTATTAACCCTTTAGATCTATTTAATTTTCACAACAACCCTATATTATCCATGTTTTATAGAAGAAATGTATCAGCCCAAGATTCCATAATTAGCATTGGGTGAGGTGGGGATCTGAACCTAGAAGCCTGAATCACTGGCTTTCTTGACTTCCATACTGACCTGCCATCCCCTGGGGTCCTTGATTTCTGCCAACTTGCCTAACTCCAGACACTGACCACAGCTCTTCTTCCTGGTTTCAACTCAATGACACAACAGACAACATGGGCTCCTCAATTTCCAGCTAGAATCCTATGCTTTTTGAACTGACAGTACCCTTCAACTGGATGCCTCCACTAGCAACACTGCCCAAGTTTTCTGGCCTTAACCCTTTGGAAAATGAACGAGCCCTCATTCTAGCCCAGACCTACTCCAATGTTGAAGGCCAGGATTAAGTCAGTTCTAAAGCCAAGCGTATCCTGAATTGCTCTTTGCTGGGTGATTGTCTAGACTATTTCCTAACTGTTACAAGACCCACCGAAATCCAAATATAAAATATGGGTTTATTGTGCTTTGTCTCTTAAAAAAAAAAAGAAAGAAAGAAAGAACTAATGTATTAGGAAATCAACACCCAGTGTTATTATTCTTAAAAAACACCCACAGGCTACTACTGTACTGAAGCAGTCATCAGAATTCAGAACTCAGTAAGCAGCATTCAGGGTTCTTTGTGTGTGAGAAAATTGCTGCAATTTTAGGTTTGGAGCAAATGAGTCTATTTCAAGGTGAAATCAACATTAACAGATAAGATGGCAGCTTCACTGACCTTTCAAATAAAGCTTCTATTGAAGAAGGCAATGTTGCTGAGTCACAATTTCAAGAGCAAGAGTGACATCTTGTGGCCAATCAAAATATATCAAGTGACCTTACACGCAATACACTTACAGATATTAAAACCACCTTTACTGAAATTCCTGGAGGAAAAACCAGTTTTCATATAATGATGTAAAGTAACCTTACTAGTGGGTGGCAGCACAGGTTCCGCACACACTAGCAGTAACTTCCCCTGGGCATGTAGCTCCCTTGCCTTCCCTGACTCTGGGTCACCACAATCCTGAATCTCGTATTCATTTTTCCTTTGCTTTCCCTTTTTATTTTATTTCTTCTTTGTGTAGTTCTAAACAAAATAATAATAATCGTCTTTTTGGTTTTAGTTTTGACTTTATCGTGGCCAGTGCAACTGAGGAACTACATATTTTTTTAGTGAATATTAAATGCAAACCTTTTTATTTCTCTTACAGATGCACAAGCGAAGTAAGATACAAGAACATAAAATGAATGCTTTGCCTAAGGTCACTTAGCCAGCTAGTGGCAATTCTGGGATTAGAACCCAGGCATGTCTACCAGGAATTGAATTTTTTACTTTGTTTAATTTACATTAATTTTAACTTAAATAACCACATGTGGCTAACAGTTACCATCTTGGACAGCACAACTCTAGATTACATTGCTAGGGCTCATCCAAATTGTTGGCATGCAGCTATACATCAGGGGTTAGTAAACTTTTTCTTAAAAACATAAAACCATTCTTAGCTCGTGGGCAGTGCAAAAACAGACTTCGGCCAGATTTGGCCCATAGGCTATAGAATATTCTACTTTTCTTTGTTTGTCTGTTTGAGACAGAGTCTCACTCTGTTGCCCAGGCTAGAGTGCCGTGGCGTCAGCCTAGCTCAAAGCAACCTCAAACTCCTGGGCTCAAGTGATCCTCCTGCCTCAGCCTCCCGAGTAGCTGGGACTACAGGCATGCGCCACCATGCCCGGCTAATTTTTTCTATATATATTTTTAGTTGGCCAGGTAATTTCTTTCTATTTTTAGTAGAGACAGGGTCTCGCTCTTGCTCAGGCTGCTCTTGAACTCCTGAGCTCAAACGATCCACCCGCCTCGGCCTCCCAGAGTGCTAGGATTACAGGCGTGAGCCACCACGCCCGGCCTAGAATATTCTACTTTTTAAAAACATGCCACATATACACACAAAACACTTTATTAATTCGTTCTCTTATGTCAATGGCCATTTGAGCTGTTTCCAGGTTTTGTTATTATTCATGGTGGTATGAACATTCTCATATGTGTTTCCTGGTATGCACATGCCAAGAATTTCTCTTGGGTGCAAACCTAGAAGTGGGGCTGCTGGGTAATGATTTCTAAATGTTGAATCCACATGACAATGCGAAACTGCTTTCCAGAGTAGCTGGCAAATTCATATTCCCAGCAGCAATGTATAAGAAATCATGTAGAGCCACATCCTCTCCAAAATGTAGTATGATCAGATTTCTTAATTTACGCCACTACAATGGACCAAAAATGGCATCTCATATCTTTATGATTCTAAGATATCTTTGTTTTTCTATTTCTATGAAATGCCCCTTTCATGTCTGTGGTCCAGCTTTCTTTCTTTTTTTTTTTTCCTTTTTTTTTTTTAAGACAGAGTCTCGGCCGGGCGCGGTGGCTCACGCCTGTAATCCTAGCACTCTGGGAGGCCGAGGCGGGTGGATTGCTCAAGGTCAGGAGTTCGAGACCAGCCTGAGCGAGACCCCGTCTCTATTAAAAATAGAAAGACATTATATGGACAACTAAAAAAATCTATATAGAAAAAATTAGCCGGGCATAGTGGCGCATGCCTGTAGTCCCAGCTACTCGGGAGGCTGAGGCAGTAGGATCGCTTAAACCGAGGAGTCTGAGGTTGCTGTGAGCTAAGCTGACGCCACGGCACTCACTCTAGCCTGGGCAACAAAGTGAGACTCTGTCTCAACAACAACAAAAAAAAAAAAAAAAAAAAAAAAAAAAAAAAAGACAGAGTCTCGTTGTGTCACCTGGGCTAGAGTGCCGTGGCATCAGCCAAGTTCACAGCAACCTCAAACTCCTGGGCTCAAGCAATTTTCCTGCCTCAGCCTTCTGAGTAGCTGGGACTACAGGTGCATGCCACCACACCTGGCTAATTTTTCTATTTTTAGTAGAGATGGGGTCTCACTCTTGCTCAGGCTGGTCTCGAACTCCTGACCTCAAGTGATCCTCCCGCCTCGGCCTCCCAGAGTGCTAGGATTACAGGCGTGAGCCACCGCGCCTGGCCTGTTGCCCAGCTTTATATCGGGTTATTTGTCCTTTTCATATCAGTGTTCTTTAGATATTCTTGATATTAAATTTTCTGTTGATTGTATTTGTTGGAAATATATTCTCTCCAGTCTGTAATGTCTTCTCATTTTCTTTTAAGGTGTCTTTTGAGGAAGAGAAAGTCTTAATTTCCATAAAGCCATAAAGCCAATTTGTACTATCTTTTCTTTGACAGTGCTTTTTGTACTGAAAGAAATCCTTCCTTAACGCAAGACTGGAAAAATGTTTACCTATTAATAAATCTAAATATCTAAACATTTTAAAGCTTAATTTTTGACACTTAAGTCCTTAATCTCTTTGGAATTAATTGTTATATGTGGTATGTAATGATCTAATTTCATGTTTTTCCATAAGGATAACCACTTTTTAAGTTGTTAATATGAGGATGGCAATTCTCCCCCAAATGCATCTACAGATTCCATGAAATGCTCTTCAAAATCCTAAATGATGTTTCTACCCCCTATGGAACTACTAAATTGAATTGAAAATTTATAGAGAGTCAAGGGCCAAGAATAGCCAAGATACTACAGATGAAAAGAGTAAAGAGGATATACCACCCAACCAGATACTAAGATTTATCATAACCACTATAATAATCTACACAAATTGACTAAAGAATGGGAAAGAATAGCATTATAAAGCACTTAAGGATCAAGTTAATGGTATCCACAGCTAAAAAGTAAAATGCTACAATCTCATGAGCCCACGTGGTCTGGTGAATGTAGCGGCCACAAGGTCTCCCTGATGGACAATCCCAGTTACAGTGCACAGAACTCCGTTCTACCTGCTCTGCGCAATAGTTATACGTGGCTGTGCAACAAGCACAGTGACGTATGATGATACTGTCACAAGAGGGTAGAGGACAGTGATGGCAAAAAGGACATTTGCAGAATAATCCTTGGGAAAAGATTACTCCCTTGGCGGCCACACTGCTATATAACCTATATACTTTACCTTTTAAATGAAGTAAGTGTTGTTTTAAGAAATAAAGCTTTGGAATATTTTCTGAAAACAGTACACATTTTGTCTTTCATATGTTCAGCAAAAATCTATACCAAAAAGAAATTAATCACTAAGCAAGTCTTCAATGTGTCACATCCTAAAATGAATGCAGCAATTATTGCTGGTGCTTAACAATAACCATATCCACACAAAAAAACAAAAAACAAATTTTAAAAAAACACAAACAAGGCTGGGCGCAGTGGCTCACGGCTATACTCCTAGCACTCTGAGAGGCCGAGGAGGGAGGATCGCTTGAGGTCAGGAGTTTGAGACCAGCCTGAGCAAGAAGGAGACCCTATCTCTGCCAAAAATAGAAAAAATTAGCTCGGTGTGGTGGCACACGCCTGTAGTCCCAGCTCTCAGGAGGCTGAGGCAGGAGGATCTGTTGAGCCCAGGAGTTTGAGGTTGCAGTGAGCCATGATCATGCCACTGCACTCTACCCGGGGTGACAAAGTGAGATTCTGTCTCAAAAAAAAAAAAAAAAAAAAAACAACCACAAACAAAACACCCTAGACCCCTGCTACTTAAAGTGTGATCCACAGTCTGGACTATTTGTTCTTCTCCTAATCCATTCATGACTGTCTGCTGTTGTGTATCACCGGGTCAGGCAGCTAACCTTCCATACCACTTTTTCTATTTTTTACTTTTTTCTCCATTTTTTCTTTTCCCTTTTTTGTTCATGTCTTCTTTTTCCACTACTTCTTTCATAATTCTCAGGTGAATGGCACCAATAGGGACTGGCTTCCACAACCTATGAAAGCATTCCTTTCCTGAAGCCAGCAATCCAACCATACTGTGTTTTCCCCCATCTTTGCATTTGTGACTGTTCTGGGCCATTTTCATTGATGCACAGGGTTTCCCGCTGCTCTAAACAGTAGAAGGTGCTGGACTGCTGAATGCCAGCTAAGTAAGATATACCTGGGCCACTTTATAAAGTGAGGGAAAGTAACTGTCATTCTTTAATAAATAATTTTTTTATAGGTGGTCATTGATAAAAAGTAATAGTTTATGATATGGAATAATTGTTTTAACAAAAGATGAAAATGCATAAAAAACTGTAAGTGATAATTCACCTAAGTAGGCCAGGCGCGGTGGCTCACGCCTTAATCCTAGCACTCTGGGAGGCCGAGGCGGGTGGATCGCTCAAGGCCAGGAGTTCGAGACCAGCCTGAGCAAGAGCGAGACCCCGTCTCTACTAAAAATAGAAAGAAATTATCTGGCCAACTAAAATATATATAGAAAAAATTAGCCGGGCATGGTGGCGCATGCCTGTAGTCCCAGCCACTCGGGAGGCTGAGGCAGTAGGATCGTTTAAGCCCAGGAGTTTGAGGTTGCTGTGAGCTAGGCTGACGCCACGGCACTCACTCTAGCCTGGGCAACAAAGCGAGACTCTGTCTCAAAAAAAAATAAAAAAAAGATTTACATACATTTTAGAAAAACAAAAATGTTTAAAATAAAAAAAATTCACCTAAGTATTTCACAAAAGACAGTAATTTTAGCATTTATATTAGAACCACTTATTCTAAGTTTCCCACCACTCTTCCTTCAAAGGGTGCTATGACTTTTCCATTGTTCAATTTAAATAGGATGGCAGGGTTTCCTGGTTGAAACTGCTTCCTTAACTCCAAAAACAGAATTAATACTACTTAGGCCGGGCATGGTGGCTCACACCTATAATCCTAGCACTCTGGGAGGCCAGAGGATTGCTTGAGGTCAGGAGTTCGAGACTAGCCTGAGCAAGAGCAAGACGCCCATCTCTACTAAAATAAAAATAAATTATATGGGCAACTAAAAATAGGAAAAAAAATTAGCCAGGCATGGTGGCACATGCCTGTAGTCCCAGCTACTTGGGAGGCTGAGGCAGAAGGACTGCTTAAGCCCAGGAGTTTAAGGTTGCTGTGAGCTAGGCTGATGCCACCGCAGTCTAGCCTGGGTGACAGAGCAAGACTCTGTCTCAAAAAAAAAAAAAAAAAGAATTAATACTACTTGAAATAACATAGGCCCAGAACAAACTCTCCAATGAGGTCAATTTCTTTGGAAGATGGAAAAAAGAATGCTTGGCACATAGTAGATGCTAAATAAGTATTTCCTGAGACACAGTATTGTTTTAGCAGACTATTTCATCTAACTCACAGTTTCAATCAAAACAGAGCTTTGATCTCTAGAATTCCCATAGGAAAAGTTAAATACAGGAACCACTACGCCCCAAATGACTGGCACCCAAGGCATCACAACACAGCAATCAAAAGGGTGACTTAGAAATGCTCTAAAACTGAGTTTTAGAAAATCTATGCCACATCTTAGCATTATAATGTTCACTATATTATTACCTCATAAAACTATGCAACCAATAAAATCCCCAAGACATCAGTCTCCCCTTCAATTTTGGAATAAAATATAATTTTACATTTAAATCTCTAGCAAAATTGCACTTAAAAAAATTTATCAAACACACAAACATTTCACTATATTTTATATGACCCTCACACCCTTTATTTAATACTCACGAGATCAGCATATTTCTTACAGAGAGCTGCCAGCTTCTCCTCTGGGGTTGAAAGGGTGTTTAGGGCTTGCATCAGTAATAAAACTTCTTTTCCTGATGATTAACAAGATAAGAAATAAGTCCCGAAAGAAGAATGAGATCAAATCTAACCTGTAAACTCTACTAACACTTCCCATGTTCTGACATCCAGAGTAAAATAAATTTATGCCTATAATTAGAAATAAGGGATTTACCAGATCAATTAAGAAAGCTGTTTTTAAATTCTGGATTAGCAGAACCCCTCCCTCCCCATGCCTAAATTTCTTTACTCATTCATTAACACTACTAACTATTTATAAGAACTCTCGTTGAAGGCTTAAAAATTTCCTTGCCTAATCATTGATGTCCAAGTTAAGACAAAGGGCAAGTTACAAAGGGCAGAGAATATTTTTAAAAGCTTCCTCCTAACCAAGTACAAACATAGAAGCACGTTCAAAGGGAGTTTCAGTTGGTACTACACTCTAAGACGCACATAATCACTAGTGACATGTATCTTTTCCTATGAATAATTTAAATAACTTATGATTTACTAAGTATATTCCGTGTTTTAACCAAGGTTAGTGCACATAAATGGATGACAAGATAGCTCTTCCCTTAGGGAAAATATTTTAAGGACTTTGGCAGGGAGAAGCAGGTGGCTGTGATAGGAAAGGACAAATGGTATTGCAAAATAAGTGATAATGTTTTATTTCTTAAGCTGTGTGACAGGTACCATTTTTATTTTTTAAAATGTTCACTCTTATATGTAATATATTTCATTAAAAAATATGTATCTTAAAAATGACCTTGGTATTTGGTATACAGGCTAACTTCAAAAAAGAAAACTTTTCTACCCACATAAAATTTTATTAACAAAACCTTCTCTCATTCAGCACAAGGCCAGTAAGACCTTTAAGAGACAATTAAATGTGATTACTGAATATGATCAGAAATAACTGTAATTTAACTTATAATTTTATGAAGATTTTAGAACTCAAGTTCCATCTGTTTTTTCAGCTAGAATTCACATACCATAAAATTCACCCTTTTAAAGTATATTCACAAAGTTGTACAACCATCACCACTGCCTAATTCCAGGACAAAAAGAAACCCGTACCTATTAGCAGTTACTCCTCACTCCCCCATCCTCCCCAGCCCTGACAACCACAAATCTACTTGCTGTTTCCATGGATTTGCCAATTCTGAACATTCCATATAAAATGGAATCATACAATGTATGCATGGCCTTTTGTGTCCTGCTTCTTTCATTTTGCATAATGTTTTCACAGTTCATCCACATAAGATGTGTCAGTGTTTCATTCCTTTTTATGGCTGGGTAACAGTCCATAGTATGGATAGACTGCATTTTGTTTATCCATTTATCAGTTAACAGATATTTGTGTTGTTTCCACTTTTTGGCTATTATGAATAATGCTGCTACAAACACTTGTGTACAAGTTTCTGTGTGGATACATTTTCAATCCTCTTAGGTACATACCTTGGTCATATGTTAACATTATGTGTAACCTTTTAAGACTCCATTTGCTTTTAACATACAATTGGGGTTGTTGATTTTAAAGAAATTTGTCTGGTTTGTAAGGAATTAAAATTACTTTCATATTCCTATAAATGTTTACATTTTCCAGGGTAGCAAAAAATGAACTTAATAAGGATAATTCCAATGTTCTGTCACATTCAAAACCATGCCAATCAAACACTATAAATCTTAGGTATAAAACATATAAAAAACTGAGGGCTAACCAATGAGGCTAAAATAAAAGGGGTTTCAGAGTTTATTCATGAGATTTAGCATATCACATTCTTAGTCCTAAATCTCAAACATGGCAAGAGAGAAAAACATACACCCTTGAAAGCTAGTCTTAAACTATTTTCTGAACCATAGATAACATTACTTTGTCTCTAAAGTTCTGTAGCTAAGTTTTGAAATAAACTGATTAAATATATAGTTTTCACAGCAATTTTTGGTCAGACTACATTAACACATTAACTGCCATGTGAGTTGTATTTAACTCATCCTAGTTTTGAGCCTGGGGCCTCATGAAGCATATGTAACTCACACATCTCTTCACCTTGGGAGCCCTGAGAATTATTTTTCAAGTTGCATATAACTCACACACAGAAAACAATAAAAAATGAATTTTTCATTAAATTAGAAGGGATCATTTTGTTTTTCAAGTTTTTATTCTATTTCATAATAAAACACCATGGCCCCAAGGAAAAAAATTTTTTTCTTAATGTAGTAGTCAATGTGTTAAAGATACAAACAAGGCAGGTCAAATTCCACTTGTCAAGTTGGCCCCAAATTTTTCAGAAAGCCAAATTCTGATTATTTAGAGAGAAATAACTAAGCTTCCTACTCTGTTATTTTCGCCTCATGCACATAACTGCAGCAGACATGCAGACTGACCTCACCAAAGATAAGGGGTGCATTAGCTAAGCACCTCCAGACTGGCCCTGTTCTTCACCACTGTGCTGCAGAAATACAAGGAGAATGAGCAGTGTGTGAAAATGCCCAACCACTGCACAGAGATTATTACCTAAAGTTTTCTCTTTGTTCCTGCTGTACTCTGATTCTTGCTGACCATCGGGGGGGTCTGTTCGAGCTTCTCGCCCAGGAACTGCCTCTCTTGACGCTTGTGTGCAGTATGCTGGGCTCACCAAATTCCTGTTCTTTGTTATAAAGTCACTGCCTTCATCTTCCAAGGAATGCTTGTTACTTTTTGTGCCACCACAGTTTGAGTCTTGACGTTGAAGAATATCATTTGACTGAGAGTTACACAACATATCCGCTTTCACCCCTAGCCCACAAATTCCAGCTTCTTCCATTGTGCCAATTTCAAACTAGAGGGAAGAGGAAGGAGAAAAAAGATGGAAGAAGAGGCTAAATCAAACGTAATCAATGTTAACAACCAGTGGCATATCAGAGTTTGACAGCTTTTTTCTTTCTTAGTAGTTTGTAAAATCAATGTAAACATGGTAGTTTCTAAGTTTCACTGACAGGTGTGACCTAACTATAAAGTATAAGGAAATTAAAACAAATCACACAAGTGTTAGCAAAGGAGGCCAAAAATGTCATTCAATTATAAATCTAAACTTACTTCCCTAGAAAAATTCACCACTTAAAATAATTAGCACCTTAACATAACCTAAATTGTCCCCCATTAATGAACAATAACTATTCTGGTCTTATCCTCAAGAAGACAGGACAGCAGAGATGGCCACCTAGCTATCCACCAAAAACCCATGATCCCCCATATCCTGTGGAGCTGGCACTATGGGACAAGTGTCCAGCCAGGGACTATACTTCCCAGCCCCCTTACATCTAAGTGGGACTCCCACGTGAAGGTCCCACCAATTGCAATGACTGTCCCTTCTGCAACAAGACTTTTATTTATTTTTTTTTTTTTTTTGAGACAGAGTCTCACTCTGTTGCCCAGGCTAGAGTGAGTGCCGTGGCATCAGCCTAGCTCACAGCAACCTCAAACTCCTGAGCTCAAGCGATCCTCCTGTCTCAGCCTCCCGAGTAGCTGGGACTACAGGCATGCACCACCATGCCCGGCTAATTTTTTCTATATATATTTTTTTTAGCTGTCCATATAATTTCTTTCTATTTTTGGTAGAGATGGGGTCTCGCTCTTGCTCAGGCTGGTCTCGAACTCCTGAGCTCAAACGATCCGCCCACCTCGGCCTCCCAGAGTGCTAGGATTACAGGCGTGAGCCACCGCGCCCGGCCAAGACTTTTATTCTTAGCACAATTCTTTCTCCACCATCTCTCCCCGATTCTGGCTGAATACAGAGGTCTGCAAGACTCTAAGGCTGCAGTCCCCAACCCCCAGGCTACAAACCAGTACCAGTCCATGGCCTGTTAGGGACTGGGCCACAGAGCTCTGCCGCTGCCACTCTGCACCCCACCCCCTGTGGAAAATTGTCTCCCATGAAACTTGGGGGAGTGCATAGGAGGGGAGCGGCAGGCAAGCAAGGGAAGCTTCATCTGTATTTACAGCCACTCCCCATCATGTTCATCACCACCTGAGCTCCACACCCGCCCAAAATGTGGAAAAATTGTCTTCCATGACACCAGTCCCTGGTGCCAAAAAGGTTGGGGACCGCTGCTA
Source organism: Eulemur rufifrons (assembly GCF_041146395.1). Lineage (NCBI taxonomy): Eukaryota > Metazoa > Chordata > Mammalia > Primates > Lemuridae > Eulemur > Eulemur rufifrons. Next base: position 131,365,306 of record NC_091012.1, read on the forward strand.
AGGGATGGCAGAGCCACAGAATAAAAGCAGCCTGCACCCTAAATCCCATGTACATATAGGAAAGCCACCCCACCTACAAAGAAAACCCACACTTGACTATTAAGTGAACAAAAAACAAACTTTTCTCATGTTAAACCATAGAAATTTTGAGACTGATATTTTTAAGCAGCTCTCCCTGCTCTAACTAATACAGATAATGCAAATGGTAAAGATGCCTTTATTCCAGTATTTTATTCCTGTACCAGTAATTTTACCTTGCTCTTTTCTATCATATTGGTAACCTTATTTATTCATGTGGGTTTTTTCCCCTTGTTAACACTACCTGGTTACATGTTGTAGCAAAAATTTAAATTCTATACATTTCCTCTCTGTATGAAAGAGGGCCTCTTCCTTTTCTGAATAACACAATTGAGGGGGTGGTGTCTAGTATCCTCCTCTTATCGCAAGTGGACAAAAGCTACTTTCAAAAATTAATGGAAGAGCAGAGATTTGTTATTTTGAGTTATAACAGCATCCAGCTGGAAAACTAAAAATACAGTATCTAAAGTAGAAGGGGATGGAGAGAGGATGGAGAGGTTAAGGGAACTAAAACCTTATATTTTATAGTCTAATGTTAATAAATCAAGTACCATGATTTTGGAAGAACAAATTGGCACAGCCACTTTGAAAAACTCTTTGGCAATATGGATACCTTCTAACCCAGTTAACTCTACTCCAAGGATTTCACCCAAGTGTGTACATGCGTGCATCCAAAGGCCAATGTTTAAAGCAGCACTATTTTGTAATAGCCCCAAAAAGGAATCAACCCAAATTTCTATCAACAGAAGAATGAATAAACTGTAGTATATTGGCCAGGCATGGTGGCTCACACCTGTAATCCCAGCACCTTGGGAGGCCAAGGTGGGAGGATCACTTGAGGCCTGGGCAACACAGCGAGACCTTGTCTCTACTTAAAAAAAAAAAATTAGCCAGTTGTGGTAGCTGTGCCTGCAGTTCCAGCTACTTGGGAGGCTGAGGCAGGAGGATTGCTTGAGCCCAGGAGTTCAAGGCTGTAGAGTGCTATGAACAGCCACCGCACTCCAGCCTGGGCAACAACAACAACGAAAATTTTTTTTAAAAAAATTCTCAACGAAGTTCTAGGAAACATCATTCAGAAGATTTCATTACCACAGAAACTTCTTAAAGTCATTAATATGCCTTAATGTCAACAAACCAGATGCAAAGTGATAATTTCAATGCTACATTATACACATAACTACTAGTTCTATCTCTACTTTATATCAAATATTAAACTGCCATATACTAGTTGGGCACATAGATAATGTTAACAAAGACCCTTTACACAAAAGCAAATACAGAGGGAAAAAATGAGTACTATTAATACCATCTTCCCTAATTTTTTAAAAATAACCTTCAACCTATTCTCCAAAAACCATTAGGCATAAGAATGGCACTACAAAAACCACAATGTTAGCCTTAAACACTGATGAAAGTCTGTTAAGAGATAAATTAAAATAGAAGATTTCTCATCTCTAACACATAATAGAATATCTCAGACATGTAATAATAATAAAACCCACACAATCCCAGAAAACCTGGAGTCAGGCCACATCAAAAATACAATGAGCATGCAATTTGTAGGAAAAGGGGGAAGCATAAATAATTTTCCCTAAAAAAATCCTAAGGCCTCTCCTAGGATCAATTTTAATAAGAAAGCTACCTGAGGAATAAAACTGATTTTTAGTTTTTCTGTTTCATTAGTGATTTTTTGGTAACAGCTTTACTGAGATATAATTCACATACAATTCCCCAATTTAAATTATACAATTCACTGGTTCCTTATGCACTCAGAGTTGTGCAGCCATTACCACAGTCAATTTCAGAACACTTTACCTCAAAACAAACCCCCATGTTCTTTAGCTATCAACCCTTAATTCCCCCCCAGTATCCCCAGCACCAGGTGACTAATCTCATTTCTGTGTCTATATATCTGGCTATTCTGGACATTTCATATAAATGGAACCATACAATATGTGGCCTTTTGAGTCTGGCTTCTTTCATTTAGCATGTTGTCAAGGTTCCTCCATGTTGGAACATGTATCAATATTTCATTCCTTCTTAAGGCTGAATAATATCCATTGTATGGACAGATCACATTTTATTTATCTGCTCATCAGTTAATGATTTGTCTCTACTGATTTTATAGAGCCAAAGTAAGTCTTTCATTAGCAAATGTGAAAAATACTCAGTACTACTACACCAAAATTAGCTACACAGGAGAGAACGGCAATATAATACTGTCTTGCTTTTAATAATAGTGGTATTTTCTATAACTTGTGTATTAATGCTTAGGTCCTTTCCATTGGCTTGTTCTACCTCTGAACCCCTGTCACACATATTACATTGTCACTTACTTGGTATATATCTTCCTAGGAAGCAACAGTTTATGCACAAAAGATATTCAAGTGTCAGCTGATGGAGAACATATGGGAGCAAAAATGGCTGCTGAAAACAAGCCAAGGAAAGAACCTAAGGGTTAATACACAAGTTGTAGAAAATACCACTATTATCATTAGAAGCAAGACAATATTATATTTCCCTTCTCTCCTGTGCAGCTAATTTTGATGTAGCAGTACTGGGGTATTTTTCACATTTGCTAATGAAAGACTTACTTTGGCTCTACAAAATCTTTCTGTTTATGAATAAGCCCAGTTCCAGCTGGGCTTGATTCAAACTCTAGTCAACAAATACTCTTGAAATAGCAGGCCCTAAGTTTTCTACTACAAGGACTATTCATTTACCAATCTACTTGAGGCTCTGCACTGGCTACTTGGATATGAAGCAAACCCTTAGGCCAGCAACTTTATTTAAATTGTAAATGATTTCTCAGCCCTCATCTCCTAAGCCGAGAATTCTATCATATGCCCAATACACTTTCCTATTCTGTCTTTTCTCTCTCTCTAATACCCATTCTGTATGCCTTTTCTTGAGTACAATCCCTTATATAAATAATAACAGGTAACACTTCTACAGCAAATAACTCATCCAGGCACTACTGTAAGCATTTTCCTGTATTAATTAACTTAATCCTCACAACAATGCCACCAGGTAGGTACTGCCATTATTTCCATTTTACAGATAAGCAAACTATGGCATGTAAAGTTAAGCATATTGTGTAAGGTCATAGTTAGTAAATTGTAGGGCAAAGATTTGAACCCTAGCAGTCTAGCCTCTGAGTCCATGCTCTTAACAACAGTATACTGCTTCATAACTACCCTCTGTCTACTACTGTACAAACATCCTTGTCCTGGCCCAGCCATCTTGCAGAAATCTATTTAATAATGAGAGATGCTCCCCAAATATTATATATTAAAAAAAATTACAAAACAGTATGCACCATATATTTTATCCACACACTATATATACAGATGCTCCTCAACTTCCAGTGGGGGTATGTCCCAGTAAATCCATCCGAGGGTTGAAAATCATAAGTTGAACCATCATAAGTCAGGGACCATCTACGTATGTATATATGTATATACATACACTCACACAAAATGTTAGAAGGGAATATATCTGGATATTAATAATGGTTATTTTTAATGGTATAATTAAAGGTGGTGCTTCTTTTTGCTTCATTATATTTTCCAGTTTTTACTACAATGAATTTTCATTATTCCTATAATTAAAAAAAAATTTTAAAAAGTACCTGGGCCGGGCGCGGTGGCTCACGCCTGTAATCCTAGCACTCTGGGAGGCCGAGGCGGGTGGATCGCTCGAGGTCAGGAGTTCGAGACTAGCCTGAGCAAGAGTGAGACCCCGTCTCTACTAAAAATAGAAAGAAATTATATGGACAACTAAAATATATATATATAAAAAATTAGCCGGGCATAGTGGCGCATGCCTGTAGTCCCAGCTACTCGGGAGGCTGAGGCAGGAGGATCACTTAAGCCGAGGAGTCTGAGGTTGCTGTGAGCTAAGCTGATGCCACGGCACTCACTCTAGCCTGGGCAACAAAGTGAGACTCTGTCTCAAAAAAAAAAAAAAAAAAAAAAAAAAAAGTACCTGTACTAATAACAATACTTTGAAAGCACCATAAAACATATTGCATGTAAATTTTATTCAAAATTCCAAGCCCAGTCATAGATTAAAAATTGATTTTTTATTAACATAAATGGATGTTCAAATGAAATAAAGAATGCTAAGATCTACAACCCAACAGAAAAATAGGGCAAAGGACATGAAGGAATAATTCCCAGAAAAGGAAATACAAATGGCTTGTAAACATATGCTTAACTTTACTCACAATAAGAGAAATGCAACTTAAAACTATGAGATACCATTTTTCACATCAAAAATTTAACAACACAGGCAGGGTGCAGTGGCTCACACCTGTAATCCCCGCACTTTGGGAGGCTGAAGCAAGATGATCGCTTGAGCCCAGGAGTTCAAGGTTACAGTGAGCTATGATTGCACCACTGCATTCCAGCCTGGGCAACAGAGTGAGACCCTGTCTCTTTTAAAAAAAAAAAAACAAACAAACAAACCCTTTGCCACCACAGTGTGAGCTACTCTCAAGCACTCCTGGTAGAGGATAAATTGATTTAACCACTAAAGAATGCCAACTGGGGCAGGGACTGAGAAGGAGCACAAGGGAATGTCTGGGGTGTTGGTAATGCTATTTATCTTGATGGGGGTTTGGGTTACAGAGCTGCATGCATTTGTTAAAAACTTAGCATATATACATACACTTAAGATGGCTTCATGGGTGAAGGGACAGACATATGGAAAGAGAACTGAAAAAGCAACCATAGTAAAATGTCAATGGTAAAATCTAGGTGGTGCCAAAATGGATGTTTAGTATCAAATTCTTTCAACTTTGCTGTATATCTGAAAATTTTTATAAGATGTTGGGGGAAAAAAATCATCAAGTCACATAAGCTTCAACCCAGCAAATTCCTTTCTTATCAATTTTTCCTATAGCTATACCAGCACCTTTGTGAAATGACATGATACATAAGGACATTTACGCAGCATTATTTGTAGTAGAAAAAAATCAGCACTACCCTAAATGTCAATTAATGATGGACTGGGTGAATAAATTGTACATCTATCCAGTTGAGTACTATAGCATCTGTTTAAAAAAAGGGTAAGGCAATTGTGTAATTACAGGTCTCTGTAAGGATAGGTTAATAAGGGGAAAAAAACCCTATAGCATGCACTGCAGGCAATGATTTGGGGGGGTGTGGTGGAGGGGTTGCACAAATTTATGAGCGGAGAAGTATATACAATCTCTGGCAGGATACAAAAAAACTGAGTGAGTGGGAGACAGGACTTTCACAGCACACCTGTTTTTACCTTTTAAGTTAGGTACCATGACTTACCTTTACAAGAGCTTAAAAATTTTTTTAAACACCAAGATGAATAGAGTTCTCTAATATAGTATCTACCATTAGGAAAAACAAAAGGGAGAGGAAATGTTTATAAATTCCAATCTCAAATGAAAATGAAACCAACACTAAGTGGTTTCCAGATGGATTTCTATTAGAACCCTTCCCTGAACAAAATCATGATACAAAAGTGATCACATTTTCATCTTGTTTATCAAGACTACACTTGTGAACAGAATGTGTACCTCTTCTAGCTAAAAAGACATCAGAGAAGCACACCACTGCCTTACAGTGTTTACTAGAGCCTTCAACACCAACCATCCCCACCCTAGCCACTCCCCTCTGGTCAAAGGATACATTTCACAATCTTCCTTCCACTGACTCAATATTTGGCTCTAAGATGACTCTCTAAGTGACCAAGAGATGTCTTCAAAATGGGGAGCCACCAGTTTATCAACAATAAATTGTAGGAGCAAAGGATAACTGTTACAGAAATTTTTGCAAATGATCATGAGAAAGTACTCTGTATTCATCACCTATTTGTGATAGCTTTGTGGATCAATACATTCAAAACTGAGATCGCATGTAAATTAAAGGCCTAAAGGAAAAAAATGTTTAAATAAATTTCTTTCCTTTCTACTCTGAATAAAGAGACATGAACAACTTTAAAGTTGAAAACTTTCATTTCATTTCTTTAGCAAAAGAACCGTATTTCCTTGGCTTACTTTGTTTAAAGCTTTTAGTAAGGGTTGTTCTTTTACTGATACCGGTCTGGAAAAAAAAAAAAAAAAACAGACAACATCTGCATTCACTTCCTAATTATTTCAACTACTGTCTGCTGACACGAGCTTAAATGCCTTTGACCACTGCCAGGCATGCGCAGAGAGCAGAAATCTCTCTGTCCTCGCCCCAGGGCTAGGGTGGACCTGCAGAGGGAACAGGTGGGAAAGATTGTGCACATTTATGGATTTTCCTGGACAAGAGATCTTTAGCTTGCCTTCGATTGCCAAAAAGTCTATGAGGAACTTATCAAGTAAGTAAAGGGAATCTTTAGTACCTAACAGCCAGCACTGTGCAAGACGCCCTCAAAGTTACCCCATTTAACCTTCCCCACCCCACTGAGAAGTAAGCCTTACTGTTCCCAGATAAGCAAATGAGACTTTGTGAGATTAAGTCACTTGCCCCAAATCATATTAAAATCAGTAAAAGGGGCCAGCAAGATTCAAAACCAGGTCTGCCAAACTCAAGAGTCTATGTCCTCTCCCTTACACTGCTCCCCTCATTTCATAAATCAGCTCTGGAAAATGCAAGTTCAAAGTCAAACAGATCTCTGACGCAGTTACAAAATAAATCTAACAAATTATATGTCTAAAAATACACAGCACGCTAGATATACCAGTATGCATTTAGGAAAACATTGGGAAAGATCTGTAGAATTTTTAACAGTGATTAATTCCAGGATTTAGGGAGGTGAGATGGATCTAATTTGGGGGTAGGGATATTTAAATAATTTGAAGTGATTATTTAAGGGTTTTAGGTTTTTTTTTTTAACTTTGTGTTTTAGGATAAAAGAAATTATCTCTAAAATCCCTCTAGCCCTATGTTTCTAATAATTTGCCCTAAGAGTTGTTAACTTCAACCAGGAATGTAAAGACAAGTGTATGTGCATCCACGCTTACGCAGCCCTGTGGGGGCCAGTGAAGGCAGAGCTGGCTGGGGAAACAGAGAAAGATATCAAAGGTACCCTTGCATCTCTCAGGATATCAGCTATTGGCCTTATTTGATTTTTAAAAATATGAACCTACCTCCTATACTCTTCTAGTATTTTGAGGGACTTTTACATCTCCAAATACAAAGTTTTAAAAACAAATCAATTATAAAAATTACATTTTCATGTAAATTATAAAAATGACTTTAGCTTTATTAAGTCACTTAAAATAGTTTATATATTAAGGCTATTTTAATCTTTCAAAGAATTATTCTGGATAACACAATTTTCCTCACAGCTAATACTTTATCAATCATTCATCTCAAATTCCTGTTTTAATCATTTTGGATCAAAGTCTTTAAAATATGTATTATATAACTCAATGCCTCCTTAAATAGTAATCTGTTTTACTGTGTTAGAACAAAGAAATGAAGTGAAAGGCTTTTTATTTTTAACAGATACAATGATATATTACTATGTGCACTAGTATATAATTAGATCCTGGTGTACATGCCTCTACAATATGCCTGTATTCTTTAAGATAATAAATTCTTAATGTCTCACAATATAAACTCCCAAAGGTGAGATCTTTTTTGTGTTTCAGGTATGAAATATTTGTCTGAGACTTCCTAAATTATATAGCACTGTCTTACAAAACCACACAGACCCATACGTAGGAATTTACTACATTAAAAATGGTATCATTTCAAATTGGTAAAGGAAATACATGATTTGCGATATCTCCCAAACCATATAGGGAGAACAAACTGGTATCCCTGTCTCACCCCTCCAGACATACACAGATTAAAACATGAAAAATAAAAACCACAAAGAACTAGAAGAAATACTAAATAAAATTTTTTTTTCATAACCTTGGCATGGGGAAGGCCTTTCTAAGGAAAGCAAAAAACTCAGAAGCTATCTTAAAAAGAAAAAGGAGAACATGATTAGTTTCCTAAATAATAATTAAAAACTTCAGACCAGCCAAAAGACCAGGAAGCCTTTAAAATGAGCCAGAGATTCAATTTTCAAGGGTTTGTGAACAAGCAGATCACAATTAAAGAATTAAAAATGCCTGATACTGAAAAGCATTTTCAACCTGGTTCATAACATAAGAAATACAAATAAAACTGCAAAGTAAGGCACCATCTTTTACCTACCAGATTTTAAAGGAGATTAAAAAAAAAACCAAAACCCTCAGTGTGGGCAAACAGGTCACTCAGTACACTGGGGGGGGGGGGGTCTCTAAATTAGTAGATCGGGTTTTGCAGAGATATTTAGCAATCTCTATCAACGTGTGAATGCACATTCACTGTCACCCAGCAATTCTACCACTTGGAGTTTATTCCACAGATATTCTCCACTCAATTGCAAAAGATCATTTGCCAAACCACTGATTGGTACCCTCCAAAACCTGGAAACAACCTAAATGTCCACCAATAGGGAACTCATTAATGACCATCCATACAAGGTAAAACTATGCAGCTATTCAAAAGAATAAAGCATCTTGCTTGTTGAGATGGACAGATCTCCAAGGTATAATTAAGTAGAAAAAAAGGCAAACGTCTGGTACAGGAAGAATACACAACAGTGTAAAACATTCATATACTGCATAAGCCAATATATGGATAAAATTTTCCGACAAGGATATCCCGAAAATTGTTCATTATGATTACCTCGAGTGTGGACCTAGAAGTTGGAAATGAAGGTTTATTTTTTTCTTTTCATAATTCTTGGCTCTACCTTAATTTTTTTATCATGTGAATGTATTGCTTTTATTTTTTTAAAGACCTTTTAAGTTGAGATTTTGGTTGGATATCACGTATTATACTTGTTCATTATTCCACTACTAACCCAAGCTGGGAATCCGAAGATGGCAGGAGGTCATATTTCATTTTATGTCATCTTTTCTCTTCACCTTGCTCTATGCCAGAGGGAAATGCCACCAAGTCAACTTACCACAAGTAGCAGTCAGAATCACTAATGAGAAAGATCCCTTACTTGCCCAAGACTACATAACTGGCAGGCCAAGATTCAAACCTACACAATCTGGCTTTGTTCAAAGCCCTGGCTTTTTATCGCTGTTACAGGGCCCACAGGTACTGCTAACATTAAAGAGAATAAAATAAAAGCACAAGACAGGCTTCAAAAGAAAAGTTCATGCCGGGCAAGGTGACTCAGGTCTGTAATCCTAGCACTCTGGGAGTCTGAGGCAGCAGGGAGGATTGCTTGAGCTCAGAAGTTCGAGACCAGCCTGAGCAAGAGACCCTGTCTCTACTAAAAATAGAAAAATTAGCTGGGCAGCATGGTGTGCTCCTATAGTCCCAGCTACTCCAGAGACTGAGGAAGGAGGATCACTTGAGCCCAGGAGTTTGGGCTACAGAGCAAGACTTTGTCTCAAAAAAAAAAAAAAAAAAAAGAAAGAAAAAGAAAAGAAAAGCAAAAGGAAAAAGAATTAACCAACAATTGTGGATTAGTTGATAATCAGAGAAAATAACCAATCACATTATCTTCATATATGTCAACTAAATTGGCATAGTACAACAGATTGAATGCAGAAGCAGATGTTTTCTATTAAGGCATTTATTAGAATTCTGCAAAAATGTATAATAAACGAATGCCACTATTATTTTGAAAAATCAGCTATTTTTAATTTTTTTTTTTTTTTTTTGGAGACAGAGTCTCGCTGTTTTGCCCTGGTTAGAGTGCCGTGGCGTCAGCCTAGCTCACAGCAACCTCAAACTCCTGGGCTTAAGCAATCCTTCTGCTTCAGCCTCCCAAGTAGCTGGGACTACAGGCATGCGCCACCATGCCCGGCTAATTTTTTCTACATATTTTTAGTTATCCAGATAATTTCTTTCTATTTTTTAGTAGAGACGGGGTCTCGATCTTGCTCAGGCTGGTCTCGAACTCCTGACCTCGAGCAATCCTCCCGCCTTGGCCTCCCAGAATGCTAGGATTGCAAGCATAAGCCACCGTGCCTGGTCTATTTTTAATTTTTAAAAAGTTACTTATGTTAACATGTGTGGTAGGCAGCATCTGACATGGCCCCCAGTGACCTTAATGATCCTCCTGGTATTCACAACTGTGTGTAATTCCCTCCTCCTGAGTGTGGGCTAGACTCTTCTAATGAAGAAAGCATTCTAATGAAGAGGGAATTTCGCAAAAGTGAGGGGATGCCATTTATATGATTACAATACAAAAGACTGCGACTTCTTTCTCTCTCATGCTGGAAACTCTCTTTTACTCGCTCTGATGAAGCCAGCCACCATGTTGTGAGATGCTTATGCAAAGACCCATGTGGCAAGGAAGCAACAAGGAAGGCCTCTGGCCAACAGCTCATGAGGAACTGAGGCCTGAGTCCACCAGCCATGGGAACTGAATCCTTCCCAGTTGAGCCTTTAGATGACCACAGCCCTTGAGAAAACCTAAAGCAGAGGACCCAGCTAAGACACACTCAGATTCCTGAACCACAGAAACTGTTAGGATCATAAATGTGTCAAGCCACTAAGGTTTGGGGTGACTTGTTACACAGCAATAGATAACTAGAGTACAACATCAGTTCATTTTTAAAATGAATTCACAATTTTAAATTTTTTTGGTTTAATTTCTAATATGGTAAATATTATTAGGCACAACCCACATGAACAAAAGCTCCTTAGGATTCTCAGTAATTTGTAAGTGCGTAAAAAGATCCCAAAACAAAAAGTTTGAGAATTGCTGCCCTGGTTGCGGTCGGAACAGGAATGGAGAGAGACCAGAAGGCCAGCTCAGTCAAACCATGACCAGAGAGGTGTCCACATCTTGGCATTAATAACCAGGTAGATCCACCTCTAGGGAATATGCCCTAAGACCAAGTGGGAGAACAAGGAGAAGAATGCCACTTCCTTCTACAACAAACAGGCCTCTTAACCCCCTTTTTGTTAAGTGACAGGTGTACCAATGAGGGTAGGTAATCCAAATGGGTGGTGAGGGATAATTGGTATAAACATCTTTCCTTGGCCTTCATTGCTCTGGCTCATTCAGAATCCTTTGTAACTGTATGTGATATACTACTTTCCCATTCAGTCCTCAGAACTATCTTATAGGCAGGTGTGATGGACAAATAGCCTCAGTGATAAGGTAATTTAAGTACCATGTCCACAGTAATGAACCTAAGACATGGGAAGCAGAGACTGAATTCTTACCTTTCTCTATAAAGAGCATACTTTTGGAGAGTATGCTCCTCCCAGGTTATATTAAAAACAAACAAGTGTGGGCCGGGCGTGGTGGCTCACGCCTGTAATCCTAGCACTCTGGGAGGCCGAGGCAGGCAGATCGTTTGAGCTCAGGAGTTCGAGTCCAGCCTGAGCAAGAGCGAGACCCCATCTCTACTAAAAATAGAAAGAAATTATCTGGACAACTAAAAATATATACAGAAAAAAAATTAGCTGGGGATGGTGGCGCATGCCTGTAGTCCCAGCTACTCGGGAGGCTGAGGCAGGAGGATCGCTTGAGCCCAGGAGTTTGAGGTTGCTGTGAGCAAGGTTGACGCCACAGCACTCTTGCCCAGGCAACAGAGCCAGGCTCTGTCTCAAAAAAAATAAATAAATAAAATAAAATAAAAAAATAAACAAGTGTGGTGATGGTCACACAACTTTGAAAATACTAAAAACCGGCCGGGCGCGGTGGCTCACGCCTGTAATCCTAGCACTGTGGGAGGCCGAGGTGGGCAGATCGTTTGAGCTCAGGAGTTCGAGACCAGCCTGAGCAAGAGCGAGACCCCATCTCTACTAAAAATAGAAAGAAATTATATGGAAAGCTAAAAATATATATAGAAAAAATTAGCCGGGCATGGTGGTACATGCCTGTAGTCCCAGCTACTCGGGAGGCTGAGGCAGGAGGATCCCTTGAGCTCAGGAGTTTGAGGTTGCTGTGAGCTAGGCTGACGCCACGGCACTCACTCTAGCCTGGGCAACAGAGTGAGACTCTGTCTCAAAAAAATAAATAAAAAAAATAAAATAAAATAAAAAATAAAAATGATGACTTAAAAAAATACTAAAAACCACTGAATTGTACATGAATGTATAATTGTAAATGGATGAATTGTATAGCATGTAAATTATTTCTCAATAAAGCTGTTATCCAAAAAATTAATAAATAAATGAAGTCAGAGAAATTATAGAGTTCTGAGAAGGGACATAAACTGGAGGCAAGATGGTAAGTTTTAGGAATTGTCCCAACTACTATCTGTTGGCAGCAAAAGGATCCAGAGTGATTGTTGCAGTATGAAAGAGGACCAAGAACACATGGAACCATTAAGAGGTAAGGAGAAGGCTGGGCACAGTGGCTCACGCCTGTAATCCTAGCACTGTGGGAGGCCGAGGTGGGCGGATCGTTTGAGCTCAGGAGTTCGAGACCAGCCTGAGCAAGAGCGAGACCCCATCTCTACTAAAAATAGAAAGAAACTAGATGGACAACTAAAAATATATATAGAAAAAATTAGCCAGGTATGGTAGTGCATGCCTGTAGTCCCAGCTACTCGGGAGGCTGAGGCAGAAGGATCACTTGAGCCCAGGAGTTTGAGGTTGCTGTGAGCTAGGCTGACGCCACGGCACTCACTCTAGCCCAGGCAACAGAGTGAGACTCTGTCTCAAAAAAAAAAAAAAAAAAAAAAAGAGGTAAGGAGAAGAAAAGAGGGGCAAACCCGTGCTAAACTAAGGGGTGAAGGAACCTGTCTCCCCACTAGTGAAGACGCCAAAAATGAGCAAATGGGCCTGGAAAAGGTCTAGTTTGAAAACAGCTTCTTCAGTCTCGTATATAGCAGTAAGTGCTAATACTGTATATTTACCGGTAACATCTATATTAGACTGTGTACATCATTTGCCTTTTAATAAGACAATGACTACATTAAATTTCACATATAACTTCTACAGCTGTTTCTTTTATAAAAATAAAGGGTGCTAGACTCCACGATTTGCAAAATCACTTGTAGCTCTAAAACCATTAACTCAATGAATATCTGCAATCTGAGAGATACCTTTATTAGCCTACACACCTTAACTCAGCAGCAAAAGGAACAGGAAATCTAAAGATTTTAATGTCCAAAGCCACTAAAATATGCTTGAGCCTGATCCACTTTGCAGAGGGGCAGGGGTTGTGTCACACAATTAGCATCTTCAAGCCACAGACTCCTAGATGTAAGATGGTCCTCTACTTTTATTGGTTATCTAAGTCGAACATCCCTGTCCCAATTTCATGAAGTCACCCTTGCCTGGCTCCACGAGGACCAATCCTGATGCACCTTTGAAACACTAAACCTTCTTTTTACTTGTCCTACTTACCCAGACCACTTCAGCTCTTTGTTTACACCAGGTTATGTGGACTTTATTTAAGAGAAGTTAAAAAGGGTCTCTCTAAACTCTCTACCTTCCAATTAATCCAAATTACATGTGGAGGTACCTTTGCAGGGAGTTATAGCACAGCACACCTCCTAAATCATATATCTCAAGGTTAACTCAGGGCCTAAGTGAATGAAGCAAGAGATATTAAGCCTATAAGGCTCAAAACTCCTCTGGTCCCCAGGTTACAAGAGATTTCCATAATCCCTAATCACTCAACTCTACCCTTTATAATTTGCTTTCACTTAGTAAAAACTATTACTCATTTTACCTGTCACCAAGTTTTGCTCACATTCCACAAGGAGCACTTTTTTGACCTTTAATATTCTCAAGAAATGTGTTAGGAGAACATGAGATATATGGAATATAGATAATAACTTTGGAACCCAAACAGCCCAAAATCTGAATATACCACTTACTACCTCCTTCCTGTATGGCCATTGGGAGGTCAATCTCTCAATTTCCTTATCTGTACTGTACGTACCTTCTTAGTTGTTAAGATTAGATATAATGATTATAAACTGCTGGTGCACAGCAGAACTGTTATAATATCAGAATGAAGATATTTTATAAAATGCTTACATTCTCACTTTTAATATGGCCCACATTTCAATCCAAAAGATCCATAAAGAAATGTGCTTCTAGGCTACTGGCACATCTTTCTGGTCAAACCATTCTACCTTGACCTTTCTGAGAGTAGGGAAAGAAGAAAAATGAACAAGTAATGGTTTCACAAGTAAATGTTACTCATGACAGACTATACGGTAGAAGTGGGGGATTAATGAAGGTCATTCTGGGGATATTTTGGAAATGTAACACAGAATGCAAATCAACACCCTAAGCAACAAATGCTAATAAAATTATTTTGATGGCGTAGGAGAACACTAGTCATTTTATGTATCTTTTCCTTCAAGTAATGAAATTTAAGTAGTTATATGTGCCAACAGGATTTCAACTAAGGAAGTAAACTGAATCATAAAAATATACTCTCAGGGCCTGAATGGATCTTAAAGGTCGCCTAACCTATTTTTGGCCTCTTCCGGAAATGTCCCACCTGGGATATTTAAAATACAGCTAATTCTCAATGTTGATGAATACTATATTAAATTTGTATACTACTCTATACTTTTTAAATACTGACATATCCCTTATATATTAACTTAAAGTTACTCATAGTTACGTTAGAACCAAACAAAAAGGAATTGGGGAGAAGGAGGCAGGAAAGGGAGAAAGAGACAAAGAGATTTCTTGGGGATAGGTGAGAACTTACTAGGTAAGCAGAAACTGCCCATGCAGCAGGACATTCTTTGTACTATCAATAATGCAAGTATGTACCAACTCTAGGCAAACTTCACCAACTGTGAGCTATGTTATTTAAGCAAGTTTATTTCTGACTGAGACTCAGATGCCTTATCTATATACCTGGGAATACCACCTACCTTGCAGAGTTATGGAGATATTAGAGTGCCTAGCACACAGTGCATGAAACACAAATAGAATTGGAAGTCTCAAATTTCTTTCCTTTTGAAATGCTATAACTCTCTGAAAAGCATAAAATCTGAACAGCATATTTAAGAGAAACCTATTATAATGAATCCTGTGACAAATCCCCCAAAAGCAATCACACACACTGTTTTACGTCATTTGACACACTTTCCTAAGTAAAACTTCTCTAGCCAAGACCAATATAAATACACAAAATAACATATAAAATACCTTCCAGTAACATAATATGGCATATTATGATATGAAAATGTGGTATGACTAGAGGAATATGCTGTATCTGGTGTGTTTTCATTACTGTTTGTCCTGTTTGATTCCTATTTTTTAAAAAATGAAATTTGCCAAAGCTTGGCAATACAACTAGAAAACAATATTGCAAATAGATCACCTTGTATCTTATTACTTAACCCAGTGCCAGAAGAGTAGTTTATCAAGTTGGCAAATAGGGAGAAAAACAAGATTAATGAAATGGTTTCTTCCTATCCCCATACTCTTGCCCAACCGCCCTGACCTGATTTCTCCTCGTTATGCCTATCGCAGAGAGATTCTGGGAAGAGGGGGAAATATGCAGGTTGGAAGATGGATTTACAAAAATAAAATAATAATAGCACCCTAAAAGCAAGAGAAATGAATCTTTCATATATTCTCCCCTCCAAACCACATAAAATTCTACATGCCACACATTGTGCCAAATGTGTCACATCAACACTTTATGCTTCACAATAATCCTATGTCATAGGTTTTAGAACCATCCCCACTTTACAGATGATGCAACTGAGGCTGAGAAAGATTGAGAAACTTGTCCAAGGTTGCACAGGTACTAAGTGGCAGAGAGCCAAGAGTCTTGACTCTAAAATCCATACTATTTACCCAGTACTACACTACTTATTACTGCAATGTAGATGAAAGGGTATTGGGTTCCAGACTCAGCTTCACCCCTTGGGCAAAGCACTTACCCTTGTTGAGCAGTTTGTCATTGGTAAATAAGGGCAACAACAGCTGCCCAGCCTTCTCCACAGCGTCTGAGTGATGCAGAAAGAGTTAATGTACATACAAATATGCCATAAAAACTACAGGGCATTATGTAAATGTAAGATGTTGTTAATTTGAGCCCAGGTACCATATATTTTTAATCCTTCCAAAGGGTTTATGGACTTAAAAATAAGTTTAATAGCAATTAAATAATTTTTAAGACTCCCAAGGAAAAATCAAGGCGGGGGAAACCTTAGGCATTCTGGAAAAGGCAAAACTATTGCGACAGTAAATAGATCAGTGGTTGCCAGCAGTTTGGGGGAAGGGAGGGAGGATGAACAGGTAGAACACAAGGGATTTATAGGGCAGTGAAACTACTCTGTATGATACTGCAATGGTGGATACATATTATACATTTGTCAAAACCCATAGAATGCACAACACCAGAGTGAACCCTAATGCAAACTCTAGACTTAGTAATAATGTATTAGTATTGACTCATGAACTGTAACAAAAGTACCACACTAATGCAAGATGTAAATAATAGAGGGAAACAATGTGTGTGAGGGGGCATATGGGAACAATGTACTTTCTGCTCTATTTTTCTATAAACCTAAAAACTGCTCCAAACAAAGTCTACTAATTTTTTTAATCAACCTTATAAAACAAATTCTACAGAGGAGTTTAGGAAGTAAAATGAATGAGCTTGATGTTCTAAAATGTGCCTGAATATTTGATAATGTATACCCATCATTTTAGACAATGCTGTTCAACAGAACTTTATGCAATGATGAAAATATTCTAGATCTGCTCTGATATAGTAGGCATTAGCCACATT
Source organism: Eulemur rufifrons (assembly GCF_041146395.1). Classification (NCBI taxonomy): domain Eukaryota; kingdom Metazoa; phylum Chordata; class Mammalia; order Primates; family Lemuridae; genus Eulemur; species Eulemur rufifrons. The sequence continues at coordinate 131,382,097 of NC_091012.1, forward strand.
GGCTACTGAAAACCTGAAATTTAGCTAGTATGACTGAGGAACAGAATTTTTAATTTTATTTAAATAAATAGCCACATGTCACCAGTGGCTACTGTATCAGCACAGTTTCAGGCAATTACTCAAGAGATTCCTAGAAATGTACTGTAATATTACCTTTAGAAGAGAAAAACTACCTCAAGAGACCATTCAAATAGATGTAGTTATGAAACAATGCCACAATTAACTGAGCAGGTCAAGAGTGACTAGGCAGATGGTTAAAACAACCAGGAACCAATAATGCCCATCTCCAATTTCTGCTCACATCAAGTCCCATAATGTAACCAAATAATAACAAAATGGTCACTTTTATTTTAATTCCTTCTATATTTTCAAAACACTCAATTAATTAAACATCATTTCTGCTTCCTGAAAAAAAAAGGGTAGAGGATAAATTAGAATTAAGGAATAATTTCTCAAGTCAAGTGACTCAGAGGAAATTTAAAAATTAAGAATCATAAAGAAGTAACTTAAAATGATTTTAATTTTTTGTTTTCTTTTTGAAGAGACGGAGGTCTCTTTATGTTGCCCAGGCTGGCCTCAAACTCCTGGGCTCTAAGGATCCTTTCACCACAGCCTCTCAAGTACCAGGCTTAAAAATGATTTTTGCAGACACAAGATATTTACTCACTTTTTAAAATGAAAATTCAAGAATATTTAACTATGTATCTCAATTCCATGTTATAGTCAGTTTAAAACCAAAGAGAAAAAATGCCTAGAAAAGCATAACAAAAGAAGAAAGGAATGTCTGGCATGGTGGCTCATGCCCATAACCCTAGCACTTTGGGAGGCCAAAGCAGGAGGATCACTTGAGGCCAGGAGTTTGAGACCAGCCTGGGCAACATGGCAAGACCCCATCTCTACAAAAAATAAAAAAATTAGCTGGGCATGGTGGTATGTGCCTGTGGTCCCAGCTACTCTGGGGGCTGAGGCAGGAGGATCACTTGAGCCCAGGAGTTTGAGGCTGCAGTAAACTATGAGGACATCACTGTACTCCAGCCCAGGGAACAGAGTGAGACCCTGTTAAAAAAAAAAAAAAAGGAGGAATATGAGGTAAATAAACAAAAATGAAAGTAGAGACACACATAACTATTCATATCCAGCTGTTAACCAGAGCTCTGCACCTCAAAGGGTCATTACTCTTATCTTGGTCGTTTAAAATGCTAGTTGATTAAACCTCAGTTCCTAATTCAATGACTTTTTGTCCTTATCCCAGTGGCATAAAAGGGAACTTATGTCCTCAATTGCAGTGGCTTTTTATCAGAGTTCTCCCCTGGGGAACCTATGAAATCAAACACTGAGATTGGCTCCCCACCCTCAGGGAATAAGTAAAGTGTCCAAAGTGACAGTGTTGAATCTCTACAGTACATTGGTCCACAGCTTCTTTTTCAGTCCTGCAAGCACGGGATCTTTCTTTTAGAATACAAAGAGAGAGAGAGAAAGAAAGAGGTAATTGAGAAGTAGTAACACCCTCATGCAGAGACATGAAAATACCTAACCTTAAAAAACAAGCCCCAAAAAGCTAATTCTTAACATTTTGCTCAGATGTAAACTGGACCTTTGTTCTCCTTTTTGAAGTTCATGAACTGCATTAGAAAAATATTATTTCGTAATTTCATACAGGAGTGACTTTTAAGAGTATTGAAATACATAATTAGGTAATATTAAATAGCCCTGAGTGATCGAGCAGGACGTCCAACAAGTTAAATGTTTTAATATGTTCACCTGCAAGGAAAAAGAGACAGGGTTTCCACCTTCCCAGCGTCATTCCCCACAGTTCTCCATTCCAGGGCCCCGAAAACCCTGTACCCCATTCGTTGTGCAATCTTTTTCAAACTCCACCCACTGAGCTCCAGAACAAGTGGAATTCTCCCATTCTGAAAGAGGTCTCTCGATTTTCCTGTATCCAGGGAGACATTGTAAACTCCATGACGTGAGTCAAGTAAGGCAAAGGGAACGGTCCAGCTTGCTTGCCTCCCAGATTAAGAAAGACCAAAGGCCAGGGTCGGGGAGGGGCTCAAGTTTCCGCTCATCAAATTAAAAAAATAAATAAAAGAAAGAAAAAAGAAAAAGAAAGGGCAGGGGGAGATAGGACTGGGAAGACCAGCTATCACACCATACTGCTCCCAACTCTGCGGGACCGACGTCCTCCAGCATCCCCTCCCCATCCATCCCTTGCCCCACGTGCAACCAGGCCGGTGGAGCTCAGAGACTAGCCTCGGGGCTTGGGTCCTGGGGGCCCAACGGCCAACCCCCTCAACGGCCCCGAAGCGCTCACCCACCCACCCGCCCGCCCTCGCAGTGGCAGGGAGCGCAGGGGGGCGGGGGAAGCGGGGAGAAGCACAGCCCCGGCTCCCGCGCGGTTATCTTACTGCGCAACAGCCTCGCCTCAGCGACCCGGGAGCACCCCGCAGCGCGCCCTGCGCACCTGCCTGACGGGAGGAGGGCGAGCTAGTGACCCCAGCAAGCCCCCCCTCCCCATGGTGGCGCCCAGCGCGGGGGAAAACGGTGACGGCGGGGGCCGGGAGAGAGGACACCTGGTGCCCGGGGCCCCACGGTGCCGGCCGCACGTGGCTGTCACACCTGGCGCGCCCCTGCCTCACGCCCCTTCCCCCTCGAGCCCGGGTACGCCCCCTGCCCTCCCTCACTGTCCCCCTCAGCGCGCCCACAAACCCTAACCGTCACCCCCTCCCACACCATCTATCACGGTCCCACCCCCCCACCTGCTCCCACTGTCGTCACCCCATGTAGAGAACAGGGCCGGATGTTCGTCCGGCGGTTAAAGGTAACGGTGGATACCGAGGTGGACCCCGAAAAAGGTAGCTCTAGCATCCTCCCGGCCCGGCAACAACGAGGGCGTCCCCCTGACTGACCTTCTGCCGCGGGCTGCGTCGCCGTCCGCCCCGTCCGGCCTCAATCGCCTCCTCAGCGCCGCCGCCTCTTCCCCGCGCTGCCTCCTCTACCCGCGTCGCCATGAGGTGACGGCAGCAGCCAAACAAGCAGCCCGACAAGGGGCAAGGAACCTCACAGGGCCTTGCGCCCCGCCCCCTAACGTCATGGCCAATCGCCGCATGTAAAGCTTCCCACGTGACCGGAGGAGGTTGGCCCCCGAGGGGATGGAGCGAGATGGGGGTGGGGAGCATTGAATCCTGGGCTGGGCTTCTGCAGGACCGAAGGGCAGACAGAGGCCGCGCGAGCCTGCGCGGACGGGGAAAGGGACTCGGGAGCGGACTACATGTCCCAGCAGGCTGCGCGGCCACGGCTCGCAGGCGCGAATCGGGATTGGAGCATAATGCAGCGTTCTGAAAATGGAAGCGTACTGTGTTGCCTATGCAGCCTACTGGGACTTGTAGTTTCGCGGGGGAAGGTGGGGAGCGATGTCTAGATATCAGGTGCTCTTTATTATCCTGTGGGAAAAGTTTAGAAATATTCCGGCGCTTGAGAAGGAGCGGGATCAGGGACACTTTGTTGTGTTTTTTTGTTGCTGTTCTTAGGAATTGGGCGCGAATGATTTGGGGATAAGGGGAAATAGCAATTTTCAAGGCAGGAGGTGTAATGGCTCTCAGAATTTGAGGTTTCGGGCTCAGACACCTGCCCCGAATCCTGCCTGGAGTCCTGCCCCTCCACCGGAGTTCTCACCACGGTTTACCTATCCCGAGCCCCTGCAGGGTGGAGGCTGCCTCCTATTCCTCTTGGCTGAACCGCCCCGACTTCTAGCACAGTTCTCCACCGTTAGTTGGCGTTTCATTCATGTCGAATGTATCTGCTTTCTCCGACAGTCGTTTCGTTGCTTAAATTTTTCAACAAACTCGGTTTGCTGAATCAATTTTTTTTTCTTGATATTAAGGGGTGGGGGGCGCGCTTTCCTCAGGAAGATTGCGTCTTTCCAAATGCTGGAACCAGATCTCTAATGGCCGAGCTTCTGAAAGTCACAGACCATCATGAAATCCTGACGTATTGTCTTAAATAATTCATTATGAAAATTTGTGCAAATTCTATACCATTTTTACTAGAGTTGAATCCAAAACGGTGGTAACAGGCGCCAAAAATGTAGTAACATACACGAAAGTAAATTTCAACATTGGGGAAATTCCATCCATCAATTTTAATTATTTCTGTATATTTGGAAAAAGTACCATTATTTTGTTTCATGGGCAGACAACCTCAGTCCAGCTTTGAAATTTCAAGATTAAAGCATTGTCTGAGACATAGGGGAGAGCTGATAATGAACGATACCCGGACTCTATGTAAAGGTGGTGGCCTCAGGCACCATATCTCCTCGTCTTAAAGGCAAAAGTCCCGATAAGATGCAGAATAAATCTCTCAGTAATGCAATTCTCCGGGGAATCGAATGACAAAATACACCGTAGTTAAATTACAGTACAATACAATACCACTAAGGTACTAAAACTGACAAGCATTTTTAAAATTTGACCTAGAAAAAAAAAGATTTTATTTATGTAGAATTGCCTGAGACTATGTTTATAAAGAAATGATTAGAAGGTTATTGGTCAAAATGTTAATAATATTTTTCCCTGGATGCTGAGATTTGGGAGTATTTTTACTTCATGATTTTCTGTAGTGTTTAGGTATGTGTGGAACAAGAAAGTCAATAAAGTTGTCTTTATTAAGAAAACAAAAGTCCTTTGGGAGTGCGGTAGTTTAAAAAAAACAGAAAAAATTTGTTTCTTCGGCGACTTGGATCCATTTCCATCGGTTCTTACAGTCGCTCCTGAGACCCCAACAGTGTAAATGGTGAAGCAGATCGAGAGCAAGTGTGCTTTTCTGGAAGCCTTGGATGATGCTGGAGATAAACTTGTAATAGTTGACTTCTCAGCCACCTGGTGTGGGCCTTGCAAAATGATCAAGCCTTTCTGTCATTCCCTCTCTGAAAAGTATTCCAATGTGGTGTTCCTTGAAGTAGATGTGGATGACTGTCAGGATGTTGCTTCAGAGTGTGAAGTCAAATGCATGTCAACTTTCCAGTTTTTTAAAAAGGGGCAAAAGGTGGGTGAATTTTCTGGAGCTAATAAGGAAAGGCTTGAAGCCACCATTAATGAATTAGTCTAATCATGTTTTCTGAAAACATAACTGGCCATTGGCTATTTAAAACTTGTAAATTTTTTTTGATTTACAAAAACTACGAAGTATGGAAACTATATACCCAACTGGCATCTGATTATAAATGACAATAAAATATTAATTATACCCTTTAAAAAAAGAGAAAACAAAAGAACTATGCAAGTGACCTCAAGTCCTAAGAGAAATGAAAAATGTTTAATTATATTTATTAAATGCATGTCTTTATTTTAAGAGAGATTTGAAGTGAATCATATACACAATATGCTATAACATATATAGATATATTGATATATAGATATCATGTCATAAATACATATATGTATACACACAAAAAAATGAAAAAAGGGCTAAAAAATAAGATGAAGTCATGGTAAATTCAATCTATAACACACACACCTTAAGATTTGTATACAAGCTGGAGGTTAGTCAAATTTTTAGTTTGAGCTTCTTGACAGCTGGGCAAAGAGGAAAACACAATTTACAGATTGATTCACAACATCACATAATAAAAACAAACTGGTTACTTAAAAGAAACATAATTATTCCCAGTCTTCAAGAAACATGAATTTTAGAGATCTGTTTCTTTTTTTTTTTTTTTTTTTTTAGACAGAGTCTCGCTCTGTTGCCTGGGCTAGAGTGCCCTGGCGTCAGCCTACCTCACAGCAACCTCAAACTCCTGGGCTCAAGCAATCCTTCTGCCTCAGCCTCCTGAGCAGCTGGGACTACAGGCATGTGCCACCATGCCCGGCTAATTTTTTCTACATATTTTTAGTTGTCCATATAATTTCTTTCTATTTTTAGTAGAGACGGCGGCGGGGGGGGGGGGGGGGTCTGGCTCTTGCTCAGGCTGGTCTCGAACTCCTGAGCTCAAAGGATCCGCCCCGCACCCCCCCCCCAGCCTCCCAGAGTGCTAGGATTACAGGCGTGAGCCACTGCGCCGGCCAGCCTAAGGATTTTTAAAGCACTTAGCTAATCTTTGCTGGAATCCTTCAGTGAGGTTATATTAATATTTTAGGTTTTTAAGGGCTATCATTTTTTATTACCAAGTCTTTAAGGAGCATTTATGTTCTGTTTACATTGATTGTTCTCACCTTTGCTCCAGGAATTATTGTCTCTTAAGAACTGTGCCTGTGAAGAAGGGTAAAAGCCACAAGGACAACAGCTCCTCATTGGGTAGGGGAGTGTTCACTCCAGGTTCCCTAAGGGCTGCGGATATAACCTCAACATGGGACCATTTTTTTAGATGTTTCTTAAAGTCTTGAGCAAGCAGGCACAAAACAATTTGGGTGAACAGTAAGCTCAATGATGTCCCAGCTCTTTGGCCTTTTAGGTGCTTGACCATCATTTTGATGAAAGGCAAGGCACTCGAGGCAGACTCACCACTATTACAGAGGTGGGATTCTGTTAGCCAGTATCAGGGAGCTGGACACAGGACCATTTAGAGGCTTAGCCTACAGTATTATCCCGAAGGAAACAGGCTTCAGACTTGCTAGGTTCTTGTACCCTGTTAATGCAAGGGTGAGGAGAGTCTTATATATTTTAAACAATGCACATATTAATATCTTGAATATCACTCATTTCACTAACATGAGCCCATTTATAATGCCTGTTAGATTGGCTAACAAGCTACTAATTTCACCTATGAAAACCCACTTCTAACCTTCATTATGCTTCTTAACAAAGCCTCTGGTGTTGAGTGAGCTATGGCTAACAGAAGCATCTGTAGTGGCTAGAAAATGGAATAGGGAGTCCTTGACTAATACTAGCTGTCCACCTTGAGTGTCTAAAGTCCTAAGTGAGCTCATTTCCAGCCCTTAACACAACACACTCCTCCACCTCTTCCTTTTCTATCTTTGCTGACAGTAAATTATAGACCTCATCATATCCTATAATACGATCAAAGTATTGACATACTGAAAGAAGCAATGTAGCCATCAGAAGACTGGAAACCTAGGGAGAGCATCAGGGAGGTCAGGCTGCCAGAGCCCATCCTAGCAATGTATGGAAGACAAGGAATCTTGGTCAAAAAGAGAACTTCTTTTTTTTTTTTTTTTTTTTGAGACAGAGTCTTGCTCTGTTGCCCAGGCTAGAGTGAGTGCCGTGGCGTCAGCCTAGCTCACAGCAACCTCAAACTCCTGGGCTTAAGCGATCCTTCTGCCTCAGCCTCACAAGTAGCTGGGACTACAGGAATGTGCCACCATGCCCGGCTAATTTTTTCTATATATATTTTTAGTTGGCCAGATAATTTCTTTCTATTTTTAGTAGAGACGGGGTCTCGCTCTTGCTCAGGCTGGTCTCAAACTCCTGACCTCGAGTGATCCACCCGCCTCGGCCTCCCAGAGTGCTAGGATTACAGGGGTGAGCCACCACGCCCGGCCGAGAACTTCTAAAATAATGATTTGCAAGGCTATGCCTAGTGTGGGAATGGAGGCCCTGGTTGGCCTATCCTAATGCCTTTGATCAGTGGGAATTGGTTTGATTTCTTACCAAACCACCTTCCCATGGTAATCCAGCTTCCTATATGGGTCTGACCACAAAGACAGAATGTAGAAATGTGTGCATTTCCATTTCGTGAGACACTTACATTTCTCATTGTTAATATAGGGAGATTTTGACTTTATATATCAGGTCTGCTTAATGTAAATCTACCCCTGAGAGAGTATACATTCTGGGTGGTCCCTCTAGGAAGCCCTGCTGGCCCCCAGAATATCTTAGGTGTCCTGTGTTATGCATCCCTAGCACATTCTACTTCCCATACCAGGGCAGTCCCCACTCTTCAGTGTAGCGGCTTGTCAAATTGACTCTTTCCGCTAACCAGGTGGTAAAGGAAGTGAGGACAAGACACAAAGAGAGCTCCCAACATAAACTTACTGAGAAAAAGAGCCTCCGAATAGATAAATGCATCGATCAGTTTTCTGAAGGGCCAAACCTTCAATTCCCCAAGAAAATATCCCTTCCTGTGACCTCTTGGAGAATCTTCTGGTAGCAATGCCCCTCTGCAACCTGTGAAGACCTCAGGCAGCCACAGGACCAAGATCACCCCAGGATAAACTTGGTGGCAATAGAAAGTTGTCATTCATCAATTACACATTTACTGAGCGACTACTGCATTCTGAGTTCTTTATTAGACAGCCGACATACCTTGATTTAGAATAAGGGGCACCCAGGCCAACAGTGGACAGTCACATGTACAACAAACAGTAACATAATTCATAAAATGGAAGTATTGCAGAGTAACCTCTTGAGGGTTATTTTCTATTGGTGGTGGGGAGGTTTAAGGATGGCTTAAGGTGACAGCTGTGTGTAAAAGGGTCAACAAGAGTTAAATTAACCATGTTAGTTTGACTTGTCCAGCTCAAAGTATTTTCAGAGAAAAAAAAAAAGCTCCTACTAAATTTTAAATCAGCCAAGAGTATTATTTCATCAAAAGAGTTGAATTTCATGTTTGTTGCGTACTTATTGGGGTTGTAGGTAGTGAAAAGGAGTATTTCTCTTTTCATAGAACAAAGAGCTTATTGTTTAATTTGATTACCCGACACCATCTTTCTGAGCTAACCTTGATTTTAGTCGTTATAGGAATTTGGCCAATTTCTGCATTTGCTATAGATGTCCACATTTCTGGCAGACACTGAAAGATTTAGAAAATGATTATACATTATACCCAGATCACTGAAGCATATTGATGGCAGGCTGTGGAGTGTACTATTAGACTGGCACACACACAGCTGGGGTACCAGCTCTAGCAGAAAAAGGATACTTAAAAACTCTTCTCATGTACAGAATATTGGGAGAGAGTAGGTGCATTTCAAGAATTCATATACATATATTGCATATTTTAGAGTATTGGCATTCATGAATTTTGTTCTGATTTATTTCCCCAAGTCTTGGCTATAATTATAGACTTCCAAGGAAATGGAAACTATATTTATGCATAGAGACAATGGGAAAGAAAAATAGGGGATACTCATGGAATTAGGCTTTATTGAAAATCATTCTATAAAACCTCAAGCTTTTAGCTAAGCGCGGTGGCTCACGCCTGTAATCCTAGCACTCTGGGAAGCCGAGGCGGGTGGATTGTTTGAGCTCAGGAGTTCGAGACCAGCCTGAGCAAGAGCGAGACCCCGTCTCTACTAAAAATAGAAAGAAATTATATGGACAGCTAAAAATATACATAGAAAAATTAGCCGGGCATGGTGGCACATGCCTGTAGCCCCAGCTGCTTGGGAAGCTGAGGCAAGAGGATTGCTTGAGCCCAGGAGTTTGAGGTTGCTGTGAGCTAGGCTGACGCCACGGCACTCTAGCCCAGGCAACAGAGTGAGACTCTGTCCCCTCCCCCCCCAAAAAAATAAAAAAACCTCAAGTTTTTGTTGAGAAAATATTTCTGACTTGAGGCCGGGTGTGGTGGCTCATGCCTATAATCCTAGCACTTTGGGAGGCCAAGGAGGAAGGATTGCTTAAGGTCAGGAGTTTGAGACCAGCCTGAGCAAGAGCAAAACCCCCACCTCTACAAAAAAATAGAAAAATTAGCCAGGTCTCGTGGTGCATGCCTGTAATCCCAGTTACTTGGAAGGCTGAAGCAGGAGGATCACTTGAGTCCAGGAGTTTAAGGTTGAAGTGAGCTATGATGACACCACTGCACTCTAGCTGGGGTGACAGAGTAAGACCTTGTCTCAAAAAGAAGAAAAAGAAAAAAAGGAGAAAATATTTCTAACTTGAAATATTAGCCTTTTTCACGAGTGTTTTCCAAATTTGGTCTGAGAGCCACAATTTCAAAAGCTCCTGGGATGATAAAATACAGATTCCAGGGCCCCCTCCAAGATCTCATTTGGAGAAAACTGGCATCCTTAGGGGTACTTTGTCTTCCCATCCATGAATATAATATATCTTTCCATTTATTTAGGTGTTCTTTAATATCTCCTTACATTGCATGTATATATTTTGTCAGATTAATTCCTAGGTACTTTTTGTTGTTGTTGCTAATTAAAATATTAGAATGAAATATTTCAGACATACAAAAAGCTATCAAGCAAATATAATAAATAATTGTTCACAGGGGATGCATCCGTCAAGTTCCTGTCAAAGGACAGCAATGATAAAGTTATTTTCACAGATAATATTTAAAATAAAAAGTTAGCTGAATAAGGTGACCTGCTCCTGTAGTCCCAGCTACTTGGGAGGCTGAGGCAGGAGGATTGCTTAAGCTCAGCCCAGGAGTTCGAGTTCAGCCTGGCCAACATAGCAAGATCCTATCTAGAAAGAAAGAAAGAAAGAAAAAAGGAAGGAAGGAAGGAAAGGAAGGAAGGAAGGAAGAAAAAGAAAGAAAAGAAAGAAAGAATTGTTACCTCCTGTATTGGAGAGCTGAAAAAGAAAAAGGGAACACTAAAGTAGCAATTGCTAGAAACAACTATCACCCACCTGTCTCCTAGGACTAGAGGGAAAAAGGAAGAAGAGAAGTTGGAATGATTAAGACTGACAAGCTTAGAGGAGGGGCCATGGGGGTCCAGGATGCAAACCTCTGAGGAGGAGGCACTATCAGTGCTGGGGTCTCTGAGGGCACCATGAGATTGGTTCTGGGGAAAAACTACAAATGGGAATCACCTGCTACCACTAAAACCAACTGCAACCAGATGAAGACTATTGCTGAGTTTATGTGGACAAAACCCAGAACTCCCCTCTCCCTCCGGCCTTCCAGTCTCCCTCTGGGGCTCCTAATGCCAGGGCCTAAATGGAAATGGCTAGCAAAGGAGCTAGGAAGAGTCCCAGCCCCAGCATCACAGAGCAGAGCATGGAAGTGGGGGTGGGAGGTTTAATAGATTAAGGCTCAGAGACAAAAGTTTAATGACCAGCACAGGTGGTCACCCTTCAGCCGGAGTGGCCCTGGAGGCCCTCAGCTGGGCCAGGCTTTAGCAGAGTCAGTGGCTAGATCACGGGGAGGTAGGGGGAAAGTTCCAGCAAGGGATCTGAGTAGCCTAAATGGCAGAGGCACATATTCACAGTGTCATTATCAAAGCTAAATTTCTTTTATTTATTTATGTATTTATTTATTTTTTAGAGACAGGAGTAGTGGGTGTCTCCCTGTGTTGTACAGGCTGGACTTGAATTCCTGGATCAAGTCCAGGATTGATTCCTGAAACCCAACTTTCAATGCTATATTTCTAACAATAATTCCTTAATATCATTCAATAACCAGTCCATTTTTTAATTTTTTTTTTTTTCTTTTTTTTTCTGTGGCTGGCCATGTCAAGTCCTACACACCTCTCCAGTACCACTCACCTGGAGAAGCTGCTATGGATGCCAGCTACTGTTTTTTCTCCCTTCCCAAACAGATACAGCTTGGTCTATAGCTGCACTGCCCCATAACAAGGAGACCATTTTTAAATTTATCCTATTGTTTCAAGAATATCTAGAGTAATACAATATATGATTTTAGATATATTATGTACATCTATAATCATATCCATTTTTAAATTTAGAGAGGTGAAATTCATGTAACATAAAGTTAGCCATTTTAAAGTGAACAATTCTGTGGCATTTAGTACATTCAAAATGTCGTGTCACAAGCTGGGTGAGGTGGTGCACACCTATAGTCCCAGCTACTGGGGAAGCTGAGGTGGGGATGATCACCTGAGGCCAGAGGTTCAAGGCTGCAGTGTGCTATGATCATGCCTATGAATAGCCCCTGCACTCCAGCCTGGGCAACATGTCAAGACTCCATCTCTAAAAAAAAAAAAATTCAAAATTTATGTCACCACCACTTCTGTCTACTTCTAAAACATTTCCATCATTCCAAAGTAAAACCCTTCCCCCTCTCTCCAGCCCCAGGCAACCACCAATCTTCATTCTGTCTCTATAGATTTACCTTTTCTGAATATTTCATATAAATGGAATCAGGCAACATGTGACATGAATTTGTGTATGGCTTCTTTCACTTAACATAATGTTTTTGAGATATATATATATCTGTATATGTATAATATCATTGATGTTGGAAAGACAGCCAGTAGTGACTGCAACACTTTATCATTTCTAATATTATTAAACCTTTTCTCTCTTTTCTTTCTTGATCAATCTTTTCTTGTTTTATTGAGCCTAATTATATTTATTAATTCATTTCTGCTACAATTCATATTTTCTTCTTTTGACTTTTTTTGGTCTGTAATGAAATTGCCTTATTGATGTTTCATATTATTACAAAAGTAATCTATACTAAGTGAAAAACTTTCCTAAAGAGTCAGAAATGATCACCTATAAACTTACCACCAAGACATAGTTACTTTTAATACTTTGTTGTATAGCCTTCCGGTTTTATTTTCTATACACACCAATGGGTAGCACACATGCATGAATAAGCATTTTTTAATCTTTTAAAATTGTGGCAAAATATACATAACATAAAACTTACCATTTTAACCATTTAGAATTAGAATATCACAATTTTGCAACCCCTGTGAATGACTGAGTCTACGCTCTGAGCACCAAGAGGTTCTAACATCCACTATGTTTCATACTAATAGGCTTTTTTGTTTTTTTAATTGTTTTGTGATTTTTCACTTTTAGATTATGGTGGAGACTTCTAGCTGCCCACTCTGAGATCAGTTCTTCCCTCTTCCTTAGTAATAAAACCCCCAAAGTATTAGCTGGGCCCATGGACGTCGGGAATAAGATTGTATTTCCCAGTCCCCAGCCTCTCTTGGAGCTGGGGTGGCCAAGTGACAAAGTCCTGGCGAAGGAGATGCAAGTGTAGTGTGGCCGCTTCCTCCTCACAGGACAGCAGGTGGCGCCATTTGCCTTATGGCCCTTCTCTCCGTCCTGCTGAGGGAAACGACTTAGACCGCTGTAATTTTGGATTTTCTGTCACATGCCATCAAACTGATTCTGAAATCATAGAAAGATATCATATATAGATTTGCTTCTAAGGAAGAGGGCCTATGTTTTTTCGTGCACACCACACAGTGTAGGCACACACACCCACACTTCCTCCTGTCGCCATCCTCTCCATATGGTTTTCATTTTGTTAATTTAATCTTTTTAATATTATTTCCATGTGAATATTATTCACAACCTAGTCATAGTGTCCTATGAATACATTATTTTTCTTGTTCAACTTTTTTTCTGAGTTAATAATTGCGTAATGTTTTTATTAGCTTGATTTTCTTTTTTTTTTTTTTTTTTTTTTTTTTTTTGAGACAGAGTCTCACTCTGTTGCCCAGGCTAGAGTGAGTGCCGTGGCGTCAGCCTAACTCACAGCAACCTCAAACTCCTGAGCTCAAGCGATCCTCCTGTCTCAGCCTCCCGAGTAGCTGGGACTACAGGCATGCGCCACCATGCCCGGCTAATTTTTTCTATATATATTTTTAGCTGTCCATATAATTTCTTTCTATTTTTAGTAGAGATGGGGTCTCACTCTTGCTCAGGCTGGTCTCGAACTCCTGAGCTCAAACGATCCGCCCACCTCGGCCTCCCAGAGAGCTAGGATTACAGGCGTGAGCCACCGCGCCCGGCCTAGCTTGATTTTCTATATGTCTGTTACCCAAATCTTTTCCAGAGTTTCTGCTAGAAAGGTTGCTCTCCTCTCAATACATTCTAACACATCAGGTAATTTAGTAATTGTACCTACTTCAGGAGATATCCCTCCAAGAATCCTATGCCCTTCTGCCCCAATCTGGACTGTTTGCTCTCTCCAGCTGATGCACAGCTATCATCCTAGGGTCTCCCTCTTTCCTGTGTTGGGCCCCTTTTTCTGGATTACCTATTTTTCTCTTTTCTAGGTTACCCCTTTGTATGTCAAACACAGTTAAGTTATGCTGTGGTAACAAATGACCCCAAAGGCTCACTGGCCTACAACAACAAATATTTCTCATGCATGTTACGTGTCCCTCAAGGTCGGTTGTAGCTCTGTGCCTCCTCTTCTTCTCCCCAGGGACCCAGGTGATGGAGCAGCCTGCCTGAGACACCACCAGTCTCAAGCCAGAGATGACCCTTAAGCTTCTGCTCAGAAATGACATATTTCTTCTGTTCACATTGTATTGGCCAAAGCAGGTCACACAGCTACTTTAGAATTTATTTGCATATCTATACTTCAGCTGGGTATGAAATTATTATTATTTTTTTTTTTTTTTTGAGACAGAGTGTCACTTTGTTGCCCTGGCTAGAGTGAGTGCCGTGGCGTCAGCCTAGCTCACAGCAACCTCAAACTCCTAGGCTTAAGCGATCCTACTGTCTCAGCCTCCCGAGTAGCTGGGACTACAGGCACGCGCCACCATGCCCGGCTAATTTTTTCTCTATATATTTTAGTTGTCCATATAATTTCTTTCTATTTTTAGTAGAGACGGGGTCTCACTCTTGCTCAGGCTGGTCTCGAACTCCTGACCTTGAGCGATCCACCCGCCTCAGCCTCCCAGAGTGCTAGGATTACAGGCGTGAGCCACCGCGCCCGGCCTGAAATTATTGATTGAAAAATTTTTTCCTCCACTCCCACTGCTTCACTTGACCAGCCTAAAAAATTTTTTTTTTCTTTCAGAACTTTGAAGGCATTACTGTATTGCCCTCTAGCTTTCATTGTTGTTGGAAAACCAGTGCAATTCTGATTCTTGAATCTTGGTATGTGTCCTGTCTTTTCTCCCTGGAAGCTTTTAGAATCCTCTGGTTGTCCTAAATTTCTACTGAGAAGCAGTTTGGTGTAGGTCTTTGTGTGTGTGTGTGTGTGTGTGTGTGTGTGTGTGTGTTGAAAAAGTTACTCTAATTCTTTCTTAATTTTTTCCTCTCCATTTTGTTTTATCTTTCTGGACTTCCTTTAATTAGATGTTGCACATTCTGAAAAAATACCCTCATTTTTCTTATCTTTCTCTCCTATTTTTCTACATTCTGTTTTGCTCTACAGGCAGTCCCAGGCTTATGATTTTTCAACTTTACAATGGTGCAAAAGTTATGTGAATTCAGCAGAAACCATACTTCGAGTACCCATACAATCATTCTGTTTTTACTTTCAGTATTCATAAATTACATGAGATATTCAATACTTTATTTTAAAATAGACTGTGTTAGATGATTTGCCCAACTGTAGGCTAATGTAAGTGTTCTGAGCACGTTTTTAAGGTAGGCTAAGTTAAGCTGTGATGTTCAGTTGTTTAGGTGTATTAAATGCATTTTCCATTTGATATTTTTCACCTTATGATGGGTTTATTGGGACATAGCCCCATCATATGTTGAGGAGCATCTCTTCTTTCTAGAAGATGATCTCAACTTTTTCTTCCAATACTTCTAATGAAATTTTGATCTATGCCATTATATATATATATATTTTTTTTTTTTTTTTTTTTTTTTGAGACAGAGTCTCTCTTTGTTGCCCAGGCTAGAGTGAGTGCCATGGCGTCAGCCTAGCTCACAGCAACCTCAAACTCCTGGGCTTAAGCGATCCTACTGCCTCAGCCTCCCGAGTAGCTGGGATGACAGGCATGTGCCACCATGCCCGTATGCCATTATATTTTAATCTCTGGACCTGTTTCTTAGTCTCTGAATGTTCTTTTTTCTCATATTATTTTTTCATGGACATACTTTCAAATATCTCATTCAAGATATTAAAGTTTTCATTTTGTTTTGTTTTTTTTTAGCTCATTATAAAGTTTCCCATCAACCTTTCTCTAAGGGATTTAGCCATCATTTGTGATTGTGGACTAGATCCTTATTCCATTTGGCCTTGCAAAATGGTACCTTTTGTATTTGTTAGCTGGAATTTTTATAAAGAGCTTTCGCTTATCAACTCTGTCATCATCTCTTCTTCAAAACTCTTTCTATATCCTGTTACTGTAAGCAAAGGGCTAAAAATAGCTGAGACAATTCTTAAAGAATAAATACCTTTTGTCAACAAAAGGAATCAGGACTCCTCGGAGAGATGCCTGATTCCAGGTCTGGGGGAAGGAAATGTAAATCATTATTGATCTTTCTTATTTTTTCTTACTATGTAAAGCACAGAAATTTCTGAAAACATAGGCAAAAATAAAGAATTTTAGAAAGGTATAACTGCCATTAACATTTTGATTAAGTCTTCTGACTCTTTTTACTATTCATATACATGCCCAACACACACAGCCATGTGCATTTTGGGAAGAAAAAGTATAATCGTGTTAAATATATTTTTGTCACTTGCCTTTTATATTTTATTTAACATTATATTGTGAGCCTTCTCTCGTGTCAAATGTAGAGTTCCGATACCATTTTTTTAAGCGCTCAACAAAATCCTTTATTCAAAATTAATCACACTTAGGGCCTCAATGAACAAAACAAATCAATTCAATTTCCCAGGTGGACTCTGGCCTGGGTCTTTCCCTGCCAAGCAAGCTTCAGCCATGCTTCTCCGGAGCTACAGCGTTAATCCGCAGGGCAATGACTCAGCTTCTAATTTGCATAACAATAGTGCACTGCGTGCAATACATTTTCAAGCTAAAAAGCCGCAGGCTTCCTTTAAACCTATTATTTTGAAGAATGAGGCTTTCTTTACGACTCAAAGAACTGCTGCACGCACTTAACTTCACCCTCAGTACACCAGCAGTGGCCATTACCTGGCAATTGTCTTTCCAAGGTTACTATTATGTTCTTGTTTTTCTTTAGATCACACAAATCTTTTGCCTTGTATTAAAGAGTTCAGCGAAGGGAAACGAATTTGAGTCTTCACGGGGTTTTTAACTGATGTATATAACGTTAGACCTTATTTTCCTTGTTTTATGTGGCTGTAGCTTCTTGATTTCTCTTACGCTAGCTATGTGGTAACTGACTTTTATGGTTTTGATCTCTTTTTTTACTATTTCCAAAGTTTAGTTTTACCTGCATTTGAGGTTTATGTATGTGAAGCCATTATGTTGTTGGGTCTTGCTTTTTCTGCTTAACGATGTATTTGTGAGACTCATAGGTTTAGTCACAATTCACATCACTGTGTGTAGCTGCTGTTTGCTCGTGTTCTTTGCTCTCTCTATGGTTATCGCATTGTAATTGTAATTCCATGGTACTGTTGTGGACATTTGGGTGGGGGGCAGCCTGAGGTCACTAGAATATCACTATTATGGACATTCTTGCACATGCCACCTACTTGCACGTGCCATAGGATATATTTGTCTTCCACTTTACTAAGTAATGGAAATTATTTTCATAAGTGGTTATATCATTTTGTACTCCCTAGGAGGGGAACTGCTTGCTGGGCAAAGACAACTACATATTCAACTTTTCATGTAAGTAATGCTAGTTTTGGCTTTTTCCCAAAGAGACTGTGTCCATGTCCACTCTCACCAGCAGTATATCAACGTTCCTGTTTTTTCACTTGCTTACTAACTCTTGCTATTTTCAGACTTTTACATTTTTGACCATCTGGTGGGTGTGAAATTCATCACTTAAATTATTTGTATAGGATTCCATCGTATGGATGAGCCATCACTGGTTCAAATCAAGATTCTGGTGTAGGGCATGTGGGTAGTTTCCAATTTTTCTATTTTATAATCAAAGCAGTGCTTGTCCAATTCCTTCCTTAGAATAAATTCTAAGAGTGGAAATGCTGGATTAAGTGTCTCGCACTTTTAACATTTTGATGCATATTACCCAACTGCCATTTGAAGATTAACAATTTTACACTTCTGTCTACAGCGTTTGTATGCCTTTTCCCTATACCCTTGTCAAAAATAGGTATTAAAAAAATTGAAATGATCCATGTACTTAATTTTAGAAGTCAAATTGCACAAGGCTTTTAAAACAACAGAGACCCCTGACCTGTGCTTCCCTGTCCCCCAGTCCCACTTCCCAGGAACCACCATTTCAACTCTTAGCAGTTTCATTGTGCATCTGTGTCTCATAATAATAATATGCTTACACCGCTCGCCCTTGATTTTCAGTTGTAGATTATGGCAGAGACTGCAAATTGCCCACCCTGATACTAGTTTTTCCTCAGCCTTCAGATCTGTCACACCTCCAGCATTCCTTTCCAGGCTTCTGAAGGATGCAAATGTTCTTATCACTTGGCTGCTGTTGCTGGCTCTCCAGTTTTTGTCATTATGAATTTATACCTTTTATTTTCATTCCCTTGCTGCCATTTAATGGGGTTTGTGGATGGAGTGGAGATAAATGCATATATTCAATCTGCTGTATACAATCTGAAAATCCAAGAGAGTGTGCATTTTGGTAAACAAACCCCAGGGGGGAAAAAAATCCACTTTGAAAATAGAACTAAAATAGTATCCATTTTACAAAGGATTCTCTTAAAATGGGATAATATTTTAGACATGGGATGGTAAAAAAACACGCAATCCAACCGTTTCATTTTACCAATAAGAAAGCTGAGGGTTGCAGGCTAAGGATCTTGCCCAAGCAAGTCTCCTGACTTTCCACTCACATCTTTCCCCAGGGCCTTGTGGTTCTCAATGCTGGCTGCCCCTTAGAATGACTTGGAAAGTTTTAAACAACCCTGACCCCCAGGGCTACACCCTGGCCAATTAAATCACTATCTCTGCAGAAGGGCCTGGGCCTCAGTAGCCTCTGGATTCCCCAGGTGCTATATTGTGCAGCCAAGGTTGAGGGTGACTCCCTGTGGCCAGATTGACTGGTTTAGCCGATTTCTAAAGGCATGGTAATGGGGACATCAAGATGTCCATCATATGCTTATTTTTCATAAATTACCTTTGAGTGTTTCTCCAGACTTTGAATAGTGTCTACTTTCATGCTTCAATTCACAAGCAGGCATTCTGTTAACGCGATTAACAATGAACACTAATTTCGTTCGTTAGTGGCATTAATACAGTATTCTCATGCCACACTCCTTTGATGAAGGCATATCATTTAGCTCAGTTCTCACATCACATTTATACCCTACAGCAAGTCTCCACAAAAGAGTTTAAAATTGCTGAGTGACATGGTCATTTTGCTGTATCAGGATTTTTTCATTGTCTAAGTGCAGTAATGGCAGAGCATATTATGCACTTAATGGCTATTATCGTGATTATAGTTGGATACTGGATACTGTAGGAGTAGTCATTACAATCCTCCATCATGATGAATTAGTCTATTATCTCTACTTATTAGGTCATAGGAGCTGGTTAGTGTGGCTGAATTTTAGCTCTGCCCAGCAGAAAGCGTAGTCCCGGCTCATCATGGTTATCAGGAAAGAACAACATAGGTCACCATATATTATCCCTATTGTTGGGGTGGGGGGAGAAATCTCATAACAACCTACTAGACTGTAGGTTAGAATGATCTTGTATTATGAAGGACAACCCATTGAATTTGAGTAGAAGTCTACAGTGAAAGTAAACGGCTTCTCAAAACTCAATACTATCTCAAGGCACTTTTAATTCTAACAATGGGTTAGAATTGTCATACCAGATGACTTTGAAATATCTACAGGTCCTCTTTACCAGAATGGAATTTTTAGCTATTCAGGAACAATGATTTGTAACTTACTTATATCTTGCCACTTAAAGTTTATGTATTCAGAACAAAGTATAACATCGTTTTTCATTTTGAAAAGAAAGCAGATGCATCGAATAAATGCTGTTTAAAAAAAGTCACACTTTGAACTAAAATCATAGATGGCTTTATCTAAACAGATCCCTTCTGGTGAGGACCAGATAATTTGATGATTTGTGGGACCCTTATAACTGCATGTGATTAAAGCTTCATGTGTATTTATCATCTGTCACAACTTGTTTGTTTTCTCTCTAAGCACCATCTTTTTGTGATACTGTGACATTTATTTTGTAATTTTATTTTCTTTATACCAAAATAGTCTGTGGAGGTAACGATTCATTAAAATGGCCTGTCTTCCTCACAATAAAACTGATTATAAACTGTATCAAAATTTCTACCACTTAAAAGCCAAAAAGTAAACTTGCTAAAATTAAATGTGCCTAATTTTTGTAATTAAAAAATGTTTACTCACACCTCTAATTCTAGCACTCTGGGAGGCTGAGGCAGGAGGATCGCTTGAGGCCAGGAGTTCCAGACCAGCCTGAGCAAGAGCGAGACCCTGTCTCTACTAAAAATAGAAAAAATTAGCCGGGTATGGTGGCACATGCCTGTAGTCCCTGCTACTCAGGAGGCTGAGGCAGGAGGATTGCTTGAGCCCAGGAGTTTGAGGCTGTAGTGAGCTATGATGATGCTACTGCACTCTAGCCAGGGCAACAGAGTGAGATTCTGTCTCAAAAAAAAAAAAAAGCTTATGTTTACTTAAAAATAGTGGGGAGAAATCTCACTATTACTAGAAAGAACAACTATATCAAATTAATTATAAAAGCACATTCAGAGTCCGGTTTTTTTTTTTTTTTTTTTTGAGACAGAGTCTCACTCTGTTGCCCGGGCTAGAGTGAGTGCCGTGGCGTCAGCCTAGCTCACAGCAACCTCAAACTCCTGGGCTCAAGGGATCCTACTGCCTCAGCCTCCCGAGTAGCCGGGACTACAGGCATGCACCACCATGCCCGGCTAATTTTTTTGTATATATATATTTTAGTTGTCCATATAATTTCTTTCTATTTTTAGTAGAGACGGGGGTCTCACTCTTGCTCAGGCTGGTCTCGAACTCCTGACCTCGAGCGATCCACCCGCCTCGGCCTCCCAGAGTGCTAGGATTACAGGCGTGAGCCACCGCGCCCGGCCTTTTTTTTTTTTTTTTTTTTTAAGAGACAAGGTGTCACCTTTGTCACCCAAGATGGGGTGCAGTGGCCTGACCATGGCTCATTGCAGCCTTGAACTCCTGGGCTCAAGCGATCCCCCTACCTTAGCCTTCCGAGGAGCTGGGACTACAGGCACACACTGACAAAGCCAACTGATTAAAAAAAATTTTTTTTTTGTAGAGATGGAGTCATGCTATGTTACCTAGGCTGGTCTCGAGCTTCTGGGCTCAGGTGATCTTCCCACCTCACCCTCCCAAAGTGCTGGGATTGTAGGTATTGAGCCACCGTGCCTTGCCAAATCCCGGTTTTTAATATCAAAAGCAGTGAGGAGGGAAATAAAATACCGCAAGCCAGATGTGATCATTTCTTTTGAAACCTTTTAGATGTCCTAAAATTCTATTTTTAACAATGTAAAATCACCTTGGTTACAACCGTGCATCTTAAAGCAGTATATGAAGTATAACTGCTGCTTTATCTTTGGAAAGATAAGCTTCTCTAGTTTAACTTTTCAAAAATTACCAATTGTGATTTTCCATTTGCATAAGTTACCACTTTTGAGAAGGAGATTCTGACATTGTGAGTTTGCTGTAAGCAGAGTACAACCTTATACTAAGAGTGGCAGCTCAACTGAGGATTCACTTGCTTGTCACAAACTGCCACAGCTACAGAGAAAAAAATATTGTTAATTCTTGTATAATATTCACTCTATGAACCTAAAAATAGGCTGTAAAGGCTTAGTTTGATTTGATGCTACATAACCTCTTAAATCATTTCAGTTATTTGATCTCATGTGTATAAACACATCAGACACAGCATCATCATCCTGTTCAGCCTCCAAGGCACATCGGGTTAAGTACCTCAGAGAACGCTCGTGAATGATGTAAAACAGTTCTCAGAGAGTCTTGCTTCTGCATTTCATGGAATAGTCATTTTCCTTTGAAACGTATGATGTTAGAGTCTATGGCAATACCACCCTGAATGCACCCAATCTGGAAGCTTAGGTCCCCTTAATTTTGGCGGTGTGGAAACTGGAACCTCAGAGGAGAGGCCTGTAATGCCAACTAGAAACACTCTGCTGTCCAAGGACATCTAGTGGAAGGGTAAAAAACTAAAAAGCACCAGAATATATACAATGGAATACTTGTTCAGCCACAAAAAAATGAAATTATGTCTTTTGCAGCAACCTGATGGAAGCCATTATCTTTTTAATTTTTTTTTAAGTTTTTTTATTTTTTTGAGAGTTTCACTCTGGGTAGAGTGCAGTGGCATCATTATAGTTCACTGAAACCTCAAACTCCTGGGCTCAAGGGATCGTCTGCCTCAGCCTCCCAAGTAGCTGGGACTACAGGCGCACCACCACACCTGGCTAATTTTGTTTTTTTTCCATAATATTTTTAGTAGAGACAGAGTCTTGCTTTTGCTCAGGCTGGTCTTGAACTCCTGGGCTGAAGCGATCCTCCTGCCTCCATCCTCCTGCCTCAGCCTCCCAAAGTGCTGGGATCACAGGTGTGAGCCACTGTGGGCCTGGAGGGATACAATTCATTATCTTAAGGGATACAATTCAGAAACAGACAAATAACACCCCATGTTCTCACCTGTGAGTGGGAGCTAAATAATGTGTACACATGGACACAGAGTGAGGAATGACAGCCATTGGAGACTCAGAAGGGTGGGAGGGATGAGAAATCACTTAATAGATACAATGTACATTATTCGGCTGATTGTCACACTAAAAGCCCAGACTTTACCACTATGTAATATATCCATGTAACAAAACTGCATGTGTAGCCCTGACATTTATACAAACAAAACAAAACAAAACAAAACACCAGAAACCTCAGCTACACTTAGAGCTTATTAGACCAGTGCTTTCCAAATGGTAAAGTCCATTCTCACACCCTGGAAGTTCTTGGTAACATCAGCAGGTCTGGGGTTGTTGGCCTGGGGCATTTCTAACAAACTCCTGGGGCAGGGCCAAGCCACACTGGTTCCTGAGTCATTCTCTGGGTAGTGAGGTATAATCTCCACAGCATGATGAAATGCTTATATTTTAACATTCAATGAAGTTTACATGTTTTTATGCTCAGTTTGTCTTGTTGGCTAACCCCTAGGTACATAATAAATACTTAGAATTTTTCACCAGACATGGTGAGAAATTATTTTGCCCTTTAAAGCAGCAGTCCTCAACCTCTTTGGCACCAGGGACTGGTTTCATGGAAGACAAATTTTCCACCCGGGGGGGGGGGGGAATGGTTTTGGGAGGATTCAAACACATTACATTTATTGTGCAGTCAAACCTCACTGCTAATGATAATCTCTATTTGCAGCTGCTCCCCAGGGCTAGCATCACTGCCTCAGCTCCACCTCAGCTCATCAGGCATTAGATTCTCATTAGGAGTGAGCAACCTAGATTCCTCCTGTGTGCAGTTTACAGTAGAGTTCTTGCTCTTATGAGAATCTAACCACTGCTGATCAGACAGGAGGCGGAGCTTATGTGGTGAGGCGAGCAATGGGGAGCGGCTGTAAATACAGTTGAAGCTTCCCTGGCCTGAGGCTCACCTCCTGCTGTGTGGCCTGGTCCCTAACAGGCCACAGACCAGTACCAGTCCCTAGTATTGGTTCATAGCCTGGGGAGCACCTGCAGGCTATTTGGGGACTGCAGCTTCAAAGGAATAACACTTTGGTTACCTGTGTAATTTACTAGTGCAGAACATTTTACTCCTTGATGAATCCATAAAAATACAGCACAACTGTATTCCTACAGTCTGTACTAAGTCTTATTTTATCCTTTTATTTTCACAGGGCAATGCACAATCAGGTTGTTTTTAAACACAATAAAAGTATCATGTAAAATTGATAGTAACAAGCGTAACATACCTCTATTGTTATTTTAGTTTTCTTTCTCTGAAACCTCTGCTTTTTTTGTGTTTATACAATATTCATCAGTAAGAATTTTAGTGCATATACTAAGAGCCAAGCATTGTCACTTCCTGATCTGCTTAAAAACATTTAACATGTTTCTTTTCCTCCAGCAAACTCTATTTTTTTTAAAAAAGAAACTTTTCCCTTCAATAAGACTATTTCAGAAGTTGCCGGTCATCTCTGAACCCTAACTCAGTAATAAGCAACTGTGGCACCACAAGTGGAAAGCTTTTGATAATGGGGTCAGTGTTTTCACGAAACACATGAGTTTGTTGCTATAACCCAATGACTCCAGCTGGGACAGTCTGGCTCATTTGCATGCGCATATCCCAAACTATAAACAAGAGTAATGCTTGTACCCATACCCAGTTCTCTTGTTGACTATACCTTGCCAGATGACTACAGACTAATTTTTATGGGGTGAAGTATATAAATATGTACATCTTTCTTACAAAGAAACATTTTAATTCTATTCCCTTTTATGACATAAAACCTCCTTGAAAAATATGAAAGGTTTGGAAAGCAAATGCTTAGGAAGTTTTCCGATATTAAACCATCTTGTTCTTTTAATATAATCATACTCTATGAACACGTGCCTGCTGGTGTAGCAGAATACAAGTAGGATAAATCAATAAAGTTCTAGAAGTTGTACTCAGAGGAACATAGTTTTATAAAGGGTGACAGTTTAAGACAAAGCTAAAACATTTATATGTGGTAATGATTAAAACAAGAACACAATTTAAGGTGAATGGGTTTTTGAAGGCTATTATTACAAAAAGGATGGAAGGCCCCCACTGTCTACAGAAACTGTGATGTGAAATTTGTATTATAGTTAATAAAAAAGAAAAAAAAAAGGAAGAAGCTAAAAGGCCCCAGAGAAAATGAAATATTTTTGCACAATATTTCTTAATGTCAAATTGTGTGGTGTTTATTTCATTAAAATCAACTTAATTATTTTATCTATTGGCTTCAGATGGAATTTTAGAAAATATCTAGCAAGAAAATAGTTCTAAAAGTGCTTCCTGTTAAGTTCTTTGGTATAATTTGGTCATTTTGATAGTGATTAACCCATTAGGTAAGTACTTGAACGTCCATGTATAAAGGAAAATGCAATTAGGAGTACAAATATTTAGAAAACCACAGCTGAAGAATAAATTATATTTTTGCCCTCATGGAAAACAGAACTCTAAAATTTTACTTGTGTTTTTGTGGCAAAGATATCCATACCACCTACAAGAACATCTCTAACTTGATTTATATTAAGGAAATGTTACATAAAACATCCCTTGATTATTTGAACAACTGTTCTATATACTTTTTTAAAGTAGAAGAGGCAAGTTTCAGCTTAAAGAAAGAATAATTTTGAATTTCATAGTTATAATCTTTTGTGCCTTCTTGATTCAATAAGTGTCAACATCTAGAATTTAATGTCAGTTTGCAGAATGTTAACGATTATTCTTTTATTTTGGGAAACAGCTAATTTTCTTCTTGAAGCATTTTCTCTATTTCCTTATCCCAGTTTTCATCTCGTTTCTCTGATTCTGTCACCACTTCATATTCTTGAAGTTCCTGTTGTAGTTCTTTTTCCCAATCTGCAGAATCCTCTACAAGAAACAAAGAAGGAAAAGATTCTCTCTGAACTCACAATGCTGGTGTGAACAATTCAGTCAACTTCAACAACCTACGTAAAGTCCTAGCCACCGTAATTTTTAATGTCTCAGGCTTCATCACTGTGTGCACTCAAACTGAACAAATTTTAATAGTGACCAAAGAGAAATATAATTAAAAAGACAAATTTGGGCCGGGCGCGGTGGCTCACGCCTGTAATCCTAGCACTCTGGGAGGCCGAGGCGGGTGGATTGCTCAAGGTCAGGAGTTCGAGACCAGCCTGAGCGAGACCCCGTCTCTACTAAAAATAGAAACACATTATATGGACACCTAAAAATCTATATAGAAAAAATTAGCCGGGCATAGTGGCGCATGCCTGTAGTCCCAGCTACTCGGGAGGCTGAGGCAGTAGGATCGCTTGAGCCCAGGAGTTTGAGGTTGCTGTGAGCTAAGCTGACGCCACGGCACTCACTCTAGCCTGGGCAACAAAGTGAGACTCTGTCTCAACAAAAAAAAAAAAAAAGACAAATTTGTTAATGTAAAAGCAAAGATATCAGATGTTGCCAATAAATTTTGGGTGTTATTTTGCTTTACCCAGGCCTCTGCTTTTTCATTTATTCATTTATTCATTCATTTATGAGACAGCGTCTCGCTCTGTCACCCAGGCTAGAATGCAGTGGCATCAGCCTAGCTCACTGCAGCCTCAAACCCCTGGGCTCAAGCGATCCTCCTGCCTCGGCCTCCCAAAGTGCTAGGATTACAGGTATGAGCCACTGTACCTGGCTGTTTTATTTAAATGATAGTTGATAATATTTGCTTGCAAATTAATTTTACCACCACCAGTGATGATGATGGTAGCAAAACAGCTAACATTTATTAAGTACTTACCAGGCTGGGCACTGGCCTAACTGCTTTTTCTGTAGCATTCTTTTGATCCTTAGCACAATCCATGGACCAGACACCACTATTAGCCACGTCTTATGGAAGGGGAAATGGAGGCTTAGAGAGGTTAAGCAACTTGCCCAAGATCATACTACTTGACAGTGACACATATGAGGATGGAACCAGATCTGCAGGCTCCATGGCCTATGCTTAATCACTGTGCAGACAAAGATCCTGTCTCCCCGGAGTGGCAACACACACCAGGATCTGAAGTCAGGCAGTCTCTTGCCGAAGCCTGGACTCTCCCATGGTGCTCCATCTGCAGCTCTCACGCTGGTCTTCCATGTTGAGACTTAGAGCTGCAGTTTTCCCTGTGGATACTCAATATGCCTCTGTGTGTGTGTGTGTGTGTGTGTGTGTGTGTGCATCTGTGTAGAATAACGCATCTGCTATGTAGTGTTATAAAACAGTGAGAAAACAAACTTGGTATTTAAAAAGGTAAAACTAAGATTTACTTCCATCTTTTAAAAATAAACTTTAAACTTAGTAGCTACAAACAAAACCAAAATGTTTGAATTGTTCTGCAGCTGCAACCTCAAAGGAAAAGAAAACACACTGTGTGTTGTGTTGGAAACCACAAATTTTGCAAATATTTATTAGGTGCTTACTGAGTGCTAATTGCTCAGCTCCATGTTAGGTAATGTGGGGGAATAGAAAGGGTTGTAACAGCCCTTGAGGAGCTTAGAATTTTATCTGGGGAGCCAAGACATATAACATATAAAAGACAATTAAGTGACCTGAGTTATAACTTGGGCAGGAACTCAGAGAAAGAACAGCTCACCTGGAGCAGCTGGCCAGTGCCTTATGAATCCTAACCCAGGGCTGCTTCCGGTCTCCAGTGGGGCCTGTTACTAGTGTCATCACCAGTAAAAAGGGAACCTGTGCAAAGCGTGCTCTAGCTATTGCCTGCAACACACGGGGCTCACGCCCTCCTTCCTTCCTTCTGTGGTGGCCAGCAGTCATCTCTTAGCAGAAACCAGACAGGAGTGGTGGGGTCTGAGGGGTGTAAAGAGCCCAGGTTTTCACTTCCCCACTCAATTCCCTTCCCCCACCATCTTCTCCTCCAGAGTCCCTCCGCAGCCTGCAAACAGGGTTCGGGTTCAACTTTGAAGGCTACTTTTCTAGCTGGTGCTCTTTATCTCCCTGTGGGAACAGCTGGCTTCCTGGACATGCTGTACGTCTGAGAAGGCTTCAGGAAATGCGCTTCATCTGATGATGACTAATCCAATCCTTTGCTTTCATCCAGTAGAAAGCCAGGAACTTGTCCTGATGGGCCAAAGAAAGCAGCCCCCTCTAGCTCTTTCTTTAAAATTTGTTTTCTAAAGGCAGCCTGCTCCTTCCCAGAAGCGATGCTCTTTCTGCATGCAGCAGATGGAAAAAAAAATCTTCTATGTATATATCTGTAGCCAAGCAGAATGTCAGCTTTGAAAGCAGCAGGCTGGAGGGCAACATCTCCACATGCATGTGCTCTCCCCATTCCTGCTCACAGGTCCTTGGGGCTAAGGTGCCTTGGGGCAAATAGCTTAACCTCTCCAAGTCTCAGGCTCTTCCTTCTACATTTGGGGTTTCACCAGAGGAGCTCTATGGTCAAACCAGACTCCCAAACCCCTTGACCCACTTCTGTGAGTGCTTAAGGCAGAGGGATGTGAGGTCAGGCCATGTTTGCTAGACTCCTCCACCTTCTAGTGTGGAACAGAGAATACATTTTGATGCAAAATTTACAACATTTTTGTACACTGGCTTCAGAATAACAATTTTCTACAATCGACTTTGGAATTACGGAAAAGAACAGTTGATTTCATTTTGTTGTTTACCTTCCAGCACAGCTGTCTTCTCTTGCTTTTTGTCAAGCACTAGCTGTTCCATTTCTTTCCTCAGATCTTCCTGATTTAGGTTACAGGCATCAAAGGCATCACTGACAAACTCAGACACACCTGGGCTAGTAGAAATTTCTTCCTCATCCTGAAATGCAACAAATGAGCTCTTGAGACGGTTTCCTAGGCAACATTTATGTGTTAGAATTCTGGTTTATGGTAGCCTCACAATCTAAGGCAGGCCAATTTTCATTTCCTTCCTCTGCTAGCTGTAAGACATGATCACTGCTCTCCAACCTTCTAACTTGCACAGTTGCTTAGTAACTAAATGAATTACCACCTAAGGCTGTTATTCTCACTCACAGCTTGAATCACTCCAACCATTCTCTCTAATCCCTGATGAGCACATCTAGAATTATATATGTCAGTAAATTGCCTTACGTCTCAGCTGTAGATCCTTAACTATTCAAGTACTGGACACTTCTTCAAAACAGATAAGACCCATATTCACAAGTAGTTTTAAATGGTATCAGAGATAATTAACACATTTACTTCATTTCCAGACATCAACTGCTAGGTACAATGTAAAACTGTATTACCTCTTGAGTTTTAAGCTGAGATTTGATTACAACAGGTGGTGTTTTGGGCCGTACTGCCTCTAAGAAGTGAGAATAAAAGAGACAATAATTGCTTGATTCAGTTCTGAATACATATTATAATCACAGCTAAAATATCCACAGTATGATAATACTAAATAATTTTCAGAAATGAGCTTTTATGTTATGCTTTCAGCTTTTCTTAACTTATTATAAGAAATAGCCATGGGAAACCATCTCAACTTCTTACTTTTGGGGATATTTTTAATGTGTCATCATAGTCCATGCCCCTTATATAAAATTTCTAGCAGGAAATAATTTTTGACTTCAGTGTTAGCAAAATTCACTGAAGAATAGTTCTGCATTTTCTTTTAGGATAATGAGAGTTAAGTTATTTATCAAGTTTCCCTGTTGCCACGAATGCTAGAAAGTGCACAGGAAAATGCAATGCTCAATCACATCTCCTCTTTCTCATGGGCCTTGTTTGCTATTCATTAACCTTAACTAGATGGACAGTATTTACTGAATACTGCCTTAAATTCATTTTGTTAAACAGGCAGTATTTGATAAAATGGCATTTTCCAATAAAATTAATATAAATGCTAAAGAATGACAGACAATTGGGATACACGTTAACATCTATATACAAAATGACAAATTTTCCTGTGTAGAGCAACTTCATTACATTTCCCTGACCCTAAATGCAGTGTCAGATCCTCTCCTAGTAGTCTGTACAACCTATACCTGTTTTGCTTAATCATTTAAAATTCCATGAATTATATTACCCCACTTCTTGCAGGATAAACGTCCAGTTGTAATTAGAACCTACCTATACACAGCAGGTACACACTAAAAATTTTAAATATGACACAAAACCCATTTCTTATCTGAATTATCATTACAGCTCTCAAATAGCTGCCGATATTGTAAAGCGCTTTCCCCCACAGCCAGGGGTAAAGTGTCACAATAACAAAGTGTCAAATGTTTACTAGTGCCTAGCTCAAAGCTGGACACTTGGAACTTGGAGTGGAGCGGAGTTTTGTTCTGCTGTACGGAATACATGTACCGAGGAAGCATCAGGTTGAAAGAAAGACTGAGAAACAAAAAGGAGATGACTGAATCAGAATGGAAGACAGAAGATATAAAAAGTCACAGGGTAAAGGGACAAAAAAGAGAGGTGGGAAGATGACTGACATTTGAGAGAGAAATAAGAAGAAACAAAACAAAACAAAACAACCTCCTCGCCCCCCAAAGAACCCCACTGGGTGTGGTTGGGGCGTGCCTATGATCCCAGCTACTACTCAGGAGGCTGACGTGGGAGGATCGCTCGAGCCCAGGAGTTCGAGGCTGCAGTGAGCTGTGATCACGCCACTGCACTCCAGCCTGGACAACAGAGCAAGACTCTGCCTCTTAAAAACAATGCAAAAAACCAAAATGCATCCAAGGAATGAGAAAGGAGATAGCAAAGTCAAAAAAAGCTTGGAGAAGATATGTGTGAGCTGGGTCAGAGAGAGGTGAACAAGAGAAAATTGATTTTCTCTGGGAAAAAAGAATTTTTCTGTAAGATGATGAACATTTCTGGTACATACAAGAAGTCAAGCTTATTCGAGTCTCTACGTTAATAGCAACTGTTTTTTTTTTTCATTGATCTGTTGGTTAATTTAAAAAAAAAAAAAAGAAGACTACTTCTTTGGTAGAGTGCTGTCTTGTCCTTGGAAAGTACCTGTGAGCGGCGAGTCCTCCTGTCTGCCGTTGCCTTTTTCCTCCTTTTCCGCTGCCTGCTGCTGGGCAGCCAGGGCGGTGAGCTGGGCCGACTGCTTAATCAGGGAGACGCGGTAGAAGTAGTTCCTCCAGAAC
Organism: Eulemur rufifrons; assembly: GCF_041146395.1. Taxonomy (NCBI): domain Eukaryota; kingdom Metazoa; phylum Chordata; class Mammalia; order Primates; family Lemuridae; genus Eulemur; species Eulemur rufifrons. The sequence continues at coordinate 131,412,598 of NC_091012.1, forward strand.
ACTTCTTCCTTCACGCTTTGAAAGACAGACAATAACACATTTGAGAACGTATGCAGACAAGTGCACGCAGGGGTTATTTGTTGCAGAGGAAACTGGAATATTCTTATTTATTTTTTTAGAGATGGTGTCTCGCTATGTTGCCCAGGCTGGAGTGCAGTGGTTGTTCACAGGCACAAGCATAGCTCACTGCAGCCTTGAACTCCTGGTCTCTAGTGATCTTCCTGCCTCAGCCTTCTGGGTAGTTTGGACTACAGGTGTGTGCCAGGGCACCTGGCTCTGGAATAGATGATTTTTAGGAGCACTTTCAAAGCCTAGTAAGGTTCAAAGGAGATTCACATTGGCTTTAGAACTGAAAGCTGCATACAACAGATTAAACAGAACAGCTATCTTCTCCACAGCAGCAAATGACAAATTACGGAATGCCAACAAAACCTTAGCACTTCTTGGTATCTTAATGACAGCAACGCTGCCCTCAGCAGAGGAAAACAGGGTATGGTTGTGAAAGCAGCACGATCAACCTGGGAGAGCAGAAGCAGAGCCCATACTCCACCAATCATCTGCTGTTTCCCAGTGGATTCAATGCTTCCCAGCAGTGAGAAGAAAACATTGTGGGCGTTGCTCCTTATGAAATGCTTGGCAGCTTGTTAATAACCAGCAAGCAGTAAGAGTGAGCAATGAGGCGCGAGATGGTTGCTAAAAAGACCGAAGCGCAGTTCAACCTGAGAAGTCTCAGTGGTTCTCAAACTTGCCTATGTATTAGAATCACCTGGTGTGGGGTGTTGGTGCCCACATGGGATAAGTAAGTGTCCACACAGGGGGCTGGCCTGGAATGGAGAGTGAGAACCAACTGGGGAGAGAAGGGTGTCTGAGCAGAGGAATGAGTGGTGGCAAAAATGGGAGACTGGTTGCACACAGGGGCATTGATGGAGTCAGTAAAAATACTTTCTCGCTGTCAGAGAAGGGAGTTACAAACATGGAAAAGGAAAACATGAGACTGAGCCCCGTCATGAGATGGCACTGTGATCACATGGTTTTCATTCCATCTAGACACAAACGAGCACACACACATTCCCTAGCTGTGTCCACTGAGAGGGCATGGAGTAGTGACACTCCAATGGCAATAAGGACACCTAGCACCCAGATCTTTCAAGGTACCATTTCCACTAAAAGGAACCAGAGCTCTCTGGATAAATGGCAGATTCCAAGGTTAGAGCAGGGAAAACAAAAAGATAAGCCTGGATTATCTTGTGCCAGAAAGCAAGAAAACATTCGAACAATGATGGGAATGAGTTAAAAGGACACAGAAGTCATTTGAACAGGCTCCCACTAGCCAAACTGGTGATAAATTGAGCATGAAAATAAATAACAATAGCAACGGATTATAACCCATTGCATGAGTCCATACAGATGTAAATAAATGAATACATGGTAAGTTTGATGAGAAATGGAATATTTACAGTTACAATGTACCTCCCCACAAAATACTAATTACTTTCAAAGAGGAAAAGAGTAACTTTACAGAAAGTAACTTTATAGAGGTTTTGTGAGAAACTTGGGTCACCTTCATCAAGTGACCCATATGTGAACAGTAATGGGACAAATGGCAGCATGTGCTGCCTGAGAGGATGTGACAGACAAAAGGAGACTGACAAGACATGAAAACCAATTGCAACCTCTAAGTCTGAACTGGACTCTTCTGAAAAGGGCATTATTGGGACAAATGGAAAAACGTGACTAGGGTCTGAGAATTAGATGGTAATAATGTGTAAATGAGCATCTCCTGATTTGGATGGGCACACCGTGGTCATGTGGAGAATGTTTGTAGGAGATATACACTAACCCATTTGAGAGTGATGGGGCATCAGGTCTCAAAGGATTTGGAAAAAAGTCCTTTATATTGTACCTCCAACCTTTCTGTGAGCTTGTGAGTGTTTCAAAATAATAACAACCCATTGATGACTATGTTATCTCAGAGCAATTAAATAAAAATCTCAGGCCGGGCGCAGTGGCTCACGCCCATAATCCCAGCACTCTGGGAGGCTGAGGCGGGAGGATCACTTGAGGTCAGGAGTTCGAGACCAGCCTGAGACCCCCATCTCTACTAAAAATAGGAAAAATTAGCTGGGCATGGTAGCGCCTGTAGTCCAGCTACTTAGTAGGCTGAGGCAGGAGCCCAGGAGTTTGAGGTTGCTGTGAGCTAGGCTGATGCCATGGTACTCTAGCCTGGGTGACAGAGCAAGACTGTCTCAAAAAAGAAACAAACAAACAAACAAACAACCAAAACCAAAACAAAAACAAACAAACAAACAAAAAAACCGCCAGGGTGGAAGACAAAACAAGACTAAATGAAAACATAAAATATATACATGCACACAAACATGCACACACACATCCCCAAACCAAGGACACCTAAGCAAGGGCTTTGGTGACCTGCAGGGTGTGTACAGTTCCATTGGGTTTTTTAAATTTGTTGTTCCCTGGAGGAGCCACTCATTTTATGTTTTAAAAATGTTTTTATTTGCCAGTAGAAATGGCAAAAGGATGTGAAAATGCCTCTCTACCCCCTGGCTTATTAGAAGGGATACAGGGTTCTTACAATGAGGGGAAAATGGAGGAAGAAAGCATGACAGAAAAAGACTCCGAAGGAGTAGAAGCAAATTAGAGAGAACTAGCAGAACACACTGAGATTCAAGCCTATGAATCTGGACAGGGCTTTCCTTAGATGAGACATCAGAATGCACGGTTGTCACATCTATGAATGGTGAAGCTGGGCCTGGAAGCTAGCTTTGCAAGTGACAGAGACAAAATGCAAGATTACCTACATAAGCTAGGCTAGGCCAGGTAACCAGATGGAATTTGCTGCCATATGGCCCATATTTTCTTTTATTAATTCCACCAACATTTTCCAAGTGCCACACACATCAGGCTGTGTGTGGGGGGGATTCAGAGATGAATAAGACAAGTTGTCTGCCATCATAGATGGTCACAAGAATAATCACCTCTCCCTTGTGAAGTCTGTAATACAGGCCAAGCAGCATTTCCCAAACTTATATGGCCACACAATTCTCTTTCTTGTAAGATCTCTTGGAAGTAGTTCAGCAAGAATGAGACCTGGCTTATCAGCAGTTCATAAAGGGTTGTGTTGACCGTCAGGTTTAGCTGAGCAAACTGTATAATGCAGCTGCTAAAAGAGCTAATGAAATCTTAGGCTGCATTAAAAAGCACACAAGATATGCTATGGTGTGCTCTTCTGCAACATTGTCACATTCACTCCTGAGAACTCATTTTAACAATGACACTGACAAACCAAAAGGTATTTAGAGGTGAATCACCGGGATGGAGAGGGGTACAGAGACTAAGACACTTGGGGGAACTGATAAGTTCCAGGGTCTTAAACCATAACATCAGAACCATATAAAAGTGAAATCAGCCTTCCCATGAGTTACTGGGCTGCCTAAATATCTTCAAGACCACATTTAATTCTCAGCTCTATGAAATGTACAAAATGAAACTTAGGTGTACTGGGTATCTATGGTGGATCACGAGCAATGTTTATTTTCTTGATTAATAAAAACAAACACTTGGACTGCTTTCTTTCTTTCTTTTCTTTCTTTTTTTTTTTTAGACAGAGTCTCACTCTGTTGCCCAGGCTAGAGTGCCGTGGCGTCAGCCTAGTTCACAGCAAACTCAAAGTCCTGGGCTCAAGCAATCCTCCTGCCTCAGCCTCCCAAGTAGCTGGGACTACAGGCATGCACCACCATACCCGGCTAGTTTTTTCTATATATTTTTAGTTGTTCAGCTAATTTCTTTCTATTTTTAGTAGAGACGGGGTCTCGCTCTTGCTCAGGCTGGTCTTGAACTCCTGACCTTGAGCGATCCTCCCGCCTCGGCCTCCCAGAGTGCTAGGATTACAGGCGTGAGCCACCACGCCCAGCCTATGGACTGCTTTCTTTTCCAAAGTCTCTCCCTCTTGATATAAGAAGAGGTGATCATAGAGGCATATTGCAGAAATATTCTATGTCACCCTCTGGGGAGGAGTCACAGTACAGATGATATACGAAGGTTCTGAAAAGTCCTCTGATAAAGAAATTCATGGAGCATAGCAACTCCTGAACATTTATCTCACTACTTATGCTTTCATGGACTATCTTAAGGCATCAGTATCCTGTGAACATTCTCTGGGAAAAACTGGGCAAATGTCACAGCCTGAGGGGGGAAAGGACTTGTGATTTCCCTACTGTTAGAATGAGGGCCTCGGAGGGTGCCTGTGATGTACCCCATCTCAGTCATCAGGCTGTCATAGGGAAGTGCTAACATACTAATATGCATTTTGAAATATAGAGCAAGTGTTGTTCTGTTTTCCAAAGTATTCCCGGTTAATGATGGCTTCTGTTCAGAAAAAGTATCTCAAAGGATCAAAGTTGCACTTCTATGTGTCAGGGAAGAAAAGTCCAGAAGCCCCTATGTTTGTGTGTGATGACTCATTGCTGTTTTGTTTTATTATGGAAATTTTCAACAAAACACAAGTGGAGAGACTAGAGCCATGCACCCACGCACCAGTGACCTACCTACCACGATTATCAGCATTTTGTCAGCCGTGTTCCATCTATTCCCTCTCCCTTGCACACAGGCTTTTCTTTGGGTGGTGGGTGGAATATTTCAAGGTAAATGCCAGGCATTATATTCTTTCATCCATAAACACTTCACTAAGCATTTCTAACATTTAAGGGCTCATAAAAAATAACCATAATTTCTAAGTCACCTTGAACAAAATTAGCAGTAGGAAACTGGAATTATATTGAAGTACTTGAAGGACAGCTTACTTAACTTTTGACAAATTAGAAACACTAATTGCCAAATACCAATCCCCTGAAGCTTTCAAAAACTCTAAAATTAGTGTCAGCAGCAAGAGGGGGTCCAGAATTGTTAAAACCCAAAACTATGCACAGCAAACTGCCTCCCAGGAGCCACAGGCCCCAGCGACTCAGGGCCTCTTGATGCGTCATAGCAATGAGCCCAACATGTGGCCCAGGGTGATTCAAATGGTCTTCAACGACCACTTCTTGCAAGGAAAAATATTCAATTCTCAACAAGCTGTGGAAAATACCTTTTGCGATTTCATCACCACTCGCTCTCTAGGCTTCTTTGCTGCTGGCATGAACAACCTACCGTTAAGAGGGCAAAATTGTGTTGATAGTTTAGGCACATATTTTGATTAATTGTACTGCTTCTTGTTTGATATATGATAAACTGCACTTGATTTGAAAGTGGACATTTCATATTTAATGACCTAATATATAACTGTATTTTCTGAGCCTGGAAGAACAGTTCCAAAGTGGTGTTCCCACACAGACGGAAAACCTGTGCTGCTGTGTGAACCAAAAGTCTAGCAAATATTTGTTAAAACCTCTATGTAGCCAGCTAAACATAGGGAAACGAACACGTGTTCATCTGTGCTCCCTCTGAAAATGCCATGAAAATATCAGAAAAGAAATTACATCGATCAAACCACAAGGACAAAGAGAATGGGAGAGGGAAGGACAGTAGAAGCTAAAAGGTCAATGGGCAAATAGCAATCTATTTTGTTTACCAGAATAAGCTGTGCTGAGCCACCTGCAGGAGGGGCTGCTGACAAGAAGCAGGCCTGGGGGGGAAGCCTAGAGAGCCCCTGGGACTCCTGCCCTGCGCTTCCCACATGGGGAGGCAAGCTGAGCCGCTGTGCCTGAAGAGGGGACAGTTGAGACTAGGGGTGTGATCATCCTGAAGCCACAGGGGTCAGGGGACAGACAGTTTGCATACTGACTGGTGACAAGCCAGGCTCTTCCCATTGTCCTGGCTGCAGCCAGGCAGGAGGCTGAGGAGTCCTTGGCGGGCATGGGGGAGCCACCGCCCACAGCTACTGCGCCTCCGCAGTCCAAAAGGCCTGTCCCAACATACAGCGCCATGCGCCCTCTCAGTACAGCGCTGTTACCGCACAAGGACGGGCAAGGAGCACCCGCCACATGAAAGGTAAGGTCCAAAACAAACACAAAGATCCTGAGGAAATGGCATAGAGAAGAGGAGACTCTCTCAAGAAAACTGTAATTCATGTCCTCAGGAAACAGTAAGATAACCGCATCGGTGTAAGAAGTGTGAGTGGTATGAGAAAGGGAACGTTCACAAAATAAAAAACAATGCTGACTCCCAGCACGCCACACATTCAATACCAGGGACTGGACTAGAAAAGGCAGGGCAGAGCCGGGACACAAAGCCTGGGGGAAGCAGCAGAGGGGAAGGGCGGCTCCGGCAGGGAAGGCCTTCCAGAACACACTGTGCTTGCGCTGGAGCTTCAGACAAGCAGGGATTCCCAGGGCCCAGAAGAGCCATCAGTGGAGGAAAAGCCTTGGGCAAGAGAACAAGAACGCTGCTGCCAGAGCACAGCCCGAATGGAAAAGCCGCCAGCTTGAAAAGAACGTCCTGGCTGGGCGCGGTGGCTCACGCCTGTAATCCTAGCTCTCCGGGAGGCCGAGGTGGGCGGATTGCCCAAGGTCAGGAGTTTGAGACCAGCCTGATCAAGAGCGCGACTCCCGTCTCTACTAAAAAAATAGAAAAGTATTAGCTGGACAACTGAAAAAAAAAAAAAAAAATACATAAAACTAGCTGGGCATGGTGGTGCATGCCTGTAGTCCCAGCTACTCGGGAGGCTGAGACAGGAGGATCGCTTGAGCCCAGGAGTTTGAGGTTGCTGTGAGCTAGGCTGACGCCATGGCACTCACTCTAGTCCGGGCAACAGAGTGAGACTCTGTCTCAAAAAAAAAAAAAAAAAGAATGTCCTGGTGCACTGTGAAGACCTGAATTTGATTTGGGGAGACGAGGCATGTTTGCGGTTTCTGCAGGAAAATGTGTGCTACCTTTTGGCTGCGACAGAAGAGCACATGTCATCTCCACCCTCTATTTCCTGCAAAGTCTGCCTTCGGTTTGGATTCCCGGGTGTCCTGCGGGGTGGGGGAGGGGGGCTGCTGAAGGCCGCAGGCCCGCTTTTATGAACAGATAGTCTGAGGCCATTATTCTTCTCTCATGCCGAGCACGAGACCAAGGCCATTAGGAAATGAAAAGGACGCTGTGTGCGAAGTGCCACTACACTGAAGGACACACTGCTTACAGTTTAGGAACGAGGGCGAATCTCATCCTGCTCAGCAGCTCATCCTCCTGGAGCATGACCAGGGCAACGGGGTACATCTGATCAAAGTCGAAATTAAACTGCACGCCTGCCGGAGGGTCACGAAGGAAATTCCTCTTGTCCTTTGATGAAAAGGAAAAAAAAAAAAAATGGGGAACACTGCAAAGTACAATATGTAATAATGCATCCTGGATTGGACAAATATTGAATTCTTTCTAAAGCTCTTAGCTACAAAGTCCACTGAGCTATCATTAATCCGTGCACTTATGAGAGACCAGAAAACAGCTGATGCTTTCATATATTTTCAAACACTCTCAACTGGAGAGAGCCTCTTGGGAGGCCAGGAAATTCAATCGTGTGATTAGTTGAAATCATATGAACATTCGTTTGTTTTAGTGGGCACCTTTAGGTATCTGAAAACTAGTGTAAATCTTTTAAGAAACATTTTAACCCAAAGTTGAAGAGTCAGCTAGCCATGTGGTCACGTGAAAAAAGTGAAAACCATAACCCAACTCATTTTGCAAGTGTGCACAGACCCTGCTTTCGTCCCACATACCTCTTGGACAAAGCAGGCAGGCCCAGGCTCCTCCGCCTCAGTCCTTACACTGAGGGCCTGGGAATGCAATGGAACACAACTGTTCTTCTCAGAGTGCGTCCAGGCTGGGAAAGGCTCGTTGGTTCACTCATAGAACCTCTCACGCAACACCCCAGCTCACCTGCTGAGGACCCTGTGAAGTGAGTACTTCCATCCTTATTTTACAGATGAGGAAACAGGGTTAGGGAAGCAAAACTGGCCTGTCCAAGGTCAGGTATGTGTTCTAGGGAGTGGCAGAGCCAGGACTCCAAGTGTCCCCCTCCCACCAGGTCCAGCCCTTCTCTCCATTCAGCAGAGCTGCAAACTCAATGGGCTGTCTTCATATCACGCAGGCTCTCGTCATTTTAATCAAGGGCGATCACTTGACTCTGCAAGATGACCACTGCCACAGGGCATGACAACACTGCACGGTCAGTTTGGGATTACGTAGTGCTTCCAACTTTCTCACCCACTCCTCTCAACTGGCCTCCCTGTGGACTTGGTACCTCCTGCAAGTTTCTGATGCAAAAAGCATGGTGCTGGGATGTATGCAGTGGGGACAGGAGGAAAGGAAAATGACTCGCTCCCCTCAACACTTCCTTGCCTTGCCATAATTCAATCTTTTAAACACATAATAGGCCAGGTGCGGTGGCTCATGCCTATAATCCTAGCACTCTGGGAGGCCGAGGCGGGAGGATCACTTGAGGTCAGGAGTTGGAGACCAGCCTGAGCAAGAGCGAGACATCATCTCGACTAAAAATAGAAAGAAATGATCTGGACAGCTAAAATTATAAATATAGAAAAAAATTAAGCGGGCATGGTGGCGCATGCCTGTAGTCTCAGCTACTCGGGAGGCTGAGGCAGAAGGATTGCTTAAGGCCAGGAGTTTGAGGTTGCTGTGAGCTTGACGCCACGGCACTCTAGCCCGGGCAACAGAGCGAGACTCTGTCTCAAAAAATAAATAAATAAATAAATAAACATAATACACATAGCAATGTTAAGTGAGTTTTTCTTCATGCTGCTGGATTCAGGTTTAGGATACCTGAAATTAAGGGTCATAGAATCCACAATCCATTATTTAGTTAACACACTGACAAAATGTGTCACACAAACATTTAGTCATTAGAGTATATTAAAAATTGGAATCTCGGCCGGGCACGGTGGCTCACGCCTGTAATCCTAGCACTCTGGGAGGCCGAGGCGGGTGGATCGCTCAAGGTCAGGAGTTCGAGACCAGCCTGAGCAAGAGCGAGACCCCGTCTCTACTAAAAATAGAAAAAAATTATATAGACAACTAGAAATATATATATAGAAAAATTAGCCGGGCATAGTGGCGCATGCCTGTAGTCCCAGCTACTCGGGAGGCTGAGGCAGGAGGATTGCTTGAGCCCAGGAGTTTGAGGTTGCTGTGAGCTAGGCTGACGCCACGGCACTCACTCTAGCCTGGGCAACAAAGTGAGACTCTGTCTCAAAAAAAAAAAAAATAAATAAATTAAAAAAAAAAAATTGGAATCTCATTAAAAAGAAATTTAATCTAAGACTGTATTAGAGAAAATGATCCCACCACAGAAGACCCTCAACACGGCCTGTGACTGCACAGCCAGGGTACAATGTGAGAAATCTGACCGAGAACCACTGTGAACTCTCCAACGCCCTGTACCTGCCATGCCCAACCTGCAAGAGCTGTGAAAGGGTCCGTACTTCTCTTGGATCATGACTCTTCTGTCAGCCAAGATGGAAATAAAATGAAAGATCCAAAGTCAAAGCCTTCTTGGATTACCTGACCCTGGAGAGGCCAAATTTACTATGGAACAAGGATAGCTTCCAATTCCTCTGAGATGGAACATGACTCATGCTGATTAGCATGTAAAGGGAAGTCTCCATACCACCCCCTCTCCTACACACTGAGCATAATAATAACCAAGGCAAAAAGCTGCTGTTTTGGACTACTCAATTAGGATAGTTTGTTTCTCCCTTATTGTTTTCTTTCTTTTCTTCTTTAAAATCTTTTTTGTTTATAAATATGACACACATCCATTTTTTTTTTATCTTTTAGTTTATTTTGTAGAGATAGGGTCTCACCATGTTGCCCAGGCTGGTGTGCAGTGGCCATCCACAGGCCTGATCATGGTGCCCAACAGCCCCAAATTCCTGGGCTCAAGAGATCCTCCTGCCTCAGCCTCCTGAGTAGCTGGGACTACAAGTGCGTGCCACTGTGCCGGGCTTACATATCCATTTCTTTCTCTCTATCTTTTTTTTTTAAGACAGAATCTCACTCCATTGCCTGGGCTAGAGTGCAGTGGCATCATTGATAGCTCACTGCAACCTCAAACTCCTGGGCTCAGGCAATCCTCCTGTCTCAACCTCCTGAGTCGCTAGGACTACAGGCATGCATCTATGTTGGATTTTAACAGTATTTTTTGTTTTTGATAATTCCTGCATCAATAAAACATGAATGAATCTAAGCCTAACTGAATCTTAGTTATTTTACCTTCCAAGGTAAAAATTTCAAAGCCTGAAATTTCTCTCATGTTTCCCCTGGATTTCTATAGCAGCTTCCTAATGGGCATCTGTCTCTAGTCCCATTTCCCCTGCCTAGAGCAACTCACTCTGTACACCACCCCAAGAAAAACATACATTTCACCTATGACTAAAATCCTTCAATGACTCCTTGTCGCCTTCAAGATAAAATCTAAATTTACTAGAATGGTGTAAAAAGGTCCCCGGGATCTGGATCTTCATCTGCTTCTCCACCTGCATCTTATAGTCCAGTCAAAACCAAAACACTTGCAATGCCCCCACCTGGAAAGCGAAACCCTTCCCCATATCCTGCACATGTCCGTGCACCCTCCTTCTATGACAACTTGGCTCTAGTGCCACCGCTTCTCAGAAGCTACCTTGGGACTATCCTTTTCCGTCTCCAAAATAAATGAAATGCTCCTCTCCTCTGCACTTCCTTAGTGTGCTAAGTATTACCGTACTTATGATAGCATGTATTTATTTAGCAGCTCCCTACTAAACTTACAGGCTTTTGGAGGGTGTGTCAAGTTTATCTTAGGTCCTAGGACAAGGCTTGGTCCAGAGTAGTTAGAAAAAAAAAATTGCTGAACTGAATTCTTACAAGTACTTAATGACAACTGTATCAATTTTTTTTCATGTATTATGTGGCCCTAAATGGCCCCCCAGTTCAGGGAGCTTAAAGGGTTACTCTGTCAGACTCTCTGAATTGTCCCAAACTAGTGCCTGGCTAAGTCAGACAACGTGAGGCAACTCTGGCAGAGATTGCTAACTGTCTGCCAGTATCTATTCCAGGATTACAACTCCATGTTCTAGCTGGGTCATGTGGCTATCCAGCAAAAGGATCCCTTGCATCCAGGGGTGGCCATGTCTCTAAGATGCCAAAGGGATGTGGGCCTAAGTGACAGGTGCAGTTTCTGGTTCTCAGCCTTAAAATGGCTTGGCATGCCACCTCTTCCCAACACAGCAATGGTCACAAGGAGCTGTCTTCAACTGTATATTGTAGGTGAGGACAGACAACGTCCTAGGGGCCGGCATAGGAACAAGACAGGAGGAACCTGGCTTGGGTCTCTAGGTGACCTCATGGGGCAAAGCACACCTAGTTACATGAGGGGAGCAAAAGGGAGGGAGGAAGGAAAGGAACAAGAGAGGAAGAGAGAAAAACTCATAGCTTATTTAAACGACTACAGTTTTGGATCTCTCTATTACAGCAATTTAGTCTATCCCTTAAAAAATTCAGCTGCCATTACAAAGGACACATTAAAGAGGTTTCAAAGCCCCTGGGTCATGCAGAAACCTTGGGAACTTTCTTATCATGCTATCTGCTCAGCAGCAAACATGACAAGTACAGTCCCTGCCTTCGTGGCACTTACATTTGAGTTAGGGGGTGGGGTAGGAGGAATGGGAGGAGAGAGACAAGGGTTTAAGACTGCTATGGCTAGGCCGGGTGCGGTGGCTCACGCCTGTAATCGTAGCACTCTGGGAGGCTGAGGTGGGAGGATCGTTTGAACTCAGGAGTTCGAGACCAGCCTGAGCAAGAGTGAGACCCCATCTCTACTAAAAATACAAAGAAAATTAGCTGGACAACTAAAAATATATAGAAAAAATTAGCCAGGCATGGTGGTGCATGCCTGTAGTCCCAGCTACTGGGGAGGCTGAGGCAGAAGGATCACTTGAGCCCAGGAGTTTGAGGTTGCTGTGAGCTAGGCTGACGCCATGGCACTCACTCTAGCCCGGGCAACAGAGTGAGACTCTGTCTCAAAACAAAAACAAAAACAAAGATTGCTATGGCTGCAACTCATTAACAGGCCTATGGAAAGAATAAGAAAAAAAGATTGCTATGGCTAGGAGATGGGGTGAAGGGGTAAAAGGGTGGTGAGGGAAGGCCTCTAGGGGGAGGTGGCATCTGTGCTGAGATCTTGTGGAATGGTGTGGGGAGGGAGTTGCAGGAAGAGCAGAGAGCAAGCATGAAGACCCTAAGGCAGGGCAAAGCTGGGCCTGCTTTTGCCCCAGAAAGGAACAGCATGGCTGGAGTGCTACAAGTCAGGGGCGCAGGCACAAGGGAGGAATCGGGCAGAGCCAAGGGCCTGAGACGCCAGCGGAGGGGGTTTAGTTTGCAGTCCACGAGTGATGACATACCATTGGAGGGTCTATGCAGGGGAGTGACACGAAGTAACTTATACCATAAATGGATCCCTCTGGCTACTGAGGTGAGATTGTAGTCAATAAAAGGGGCAAGGATGGGATGGTAGTCAGGTTGCCTGAGGCAGGAGATGAAGGGATCAGGGCCAAGCTAGTGGCAGCAGAGAAGCAGACTAGAGCTACATTCTGAACACGGCACTGAAGGGACAGACGAAGGCACTGGGAGTCGGGGAGAGATATGACTCAAGGAAAATTCCTAGGTTTTTGCTACAAACATCTGTGAATAACTAGAGTCTTATTCTGAGATGGAGAAGATGAGGACAGGAACAGGTTTTGGGGACAAGAGGAGCTGTGGGGACTTGACTGGTGAGTATGTGATGTTTGCCCTCAAAGGACACCAACTGTTACTGTTCCCATTCTCTTCTCAGGATAAGCAGATATGTGCCCTCAGCGTCAAGTTTGGCTGTAATGCGGTAAACAAAATACACGGCACTCACGCTGAGCTACTAACGGATGCTCGGTCCTTTAAAGAGTTTACTAAGTGGGAAGAAAAAAACCTTACATTTCCCTGGCAATGGAAGGGAGTTCAGTTCTGCATTCATTTGTGCTAAATACTGAGGTCCCATTTATAATCTTGTCTAGTTAAGAAAAAGAGAGTGTGTTAAAAACAAAAGCTTGAAAGCCACTAATAATAGTAAAAAGATCTATTCATAGAGTTATGTGGTACGAGGTGTGCTGGGTGCTGAGGACAAAGAGATCAAGGCCGGCCTTTGCTCCCTGAGAGTTCACAGCCCAATGGAAAACACAGATGAAGAGTGAGTGTGACATTTGAGAGTGTCACTTCTCACCTGTCCAATGGGAATAAAAGCCCCTAGCAACTTTGCAGACATGCTGTGAGTTTCAAAAGAGAATGTGTGAGAAAGGGCTTTCTGAAACGGTCACATGCTACACAATTGTTAACTGGTATTGCTACATTCCCTCTGAAATCCTGAGGTAAATTTTTGTGGGCCAGCATATGGAGTTTTATCACTGTCAATTTTAGTTTCCAACAAATAAACATAGTTAAAGACAAAACATAGAATTACAATCATTTCATTCACAAGGATTAGAATGCTGCCAACAACTTCATGATAGCATAGCTCAAAAGATTATCTTAATAATAGAAAAGAACCTTTTTTTTTTTTGGAGACAGAGTCTCGCTCTTTTGCCCTGGCTAGAGTGCCGTAGTGTCAGCCTAGCTCACAGCAACCTCAAACTCCTGGGCTCAAGCGATCCTTCTGCCTCAGCCTCCCGAGTAGCTGGGACTACAGGCATGTACCACCATGCCCGGCTAATTTTTTCTATATGTATTTTTAGTTGTCCAGTTAGTTTCTTTCTATTTTTCAGTAGAGACAGAATCTCGCTCTTGCTCAGGCTGGTCTCGAACTCCTGAGCTCAAACAATCCGCCCACCTCGGCCTCCCAGAGTGCTAGGATTACCGGCGTGACCCACTGCGCCCAGCTAAAAAAGAATCTTTTTAAGGCTGAAAGAATTATTTCACATAATAGCTATACTTTTACATTACGAAAAAAGAACTTAAGGATAAGCAAATTAAAAGTTAGTAAAAAAAAAAAAATAGTGAAAGTTGATGTATACATTCCTAATACTTCAAAATATTTTAAAAAACTGTATAGAGGAAAAAAATTTTTCTAAGGATAAAGTCATATCAACAGAGATGTACCATGATAGGAAGAAAGTATGTTCTATCCAGGGTATCACAAGATACTTACAGCTGACAAGGCCAAGATTTGTTGTTGAATTGTTTCTTCATCATTACTGTCAACCCATGGGGGCACGGCTGCTTCTACACAGTTTTTAATGGCAAAGAAAAAAAGAGAAAAACTAAGTAACAATGGTTACACTGTAATCTAGAGCTTCAAAGAATGAGAAAGTTTCTGCAGATCAATTAAAATAGTAATTTATCAATAAGTTCCAAATATGAACATTCACCATAATAACTGGACTTATGAGTTTTATGCATGTATGCATTTGGTAAAAAAATAACTCTTTTTGGATGATACAGTGGAGAACTGGACAACACCTTAACTAGATGATCAAATGAACATCACCAACGAGGGAGAGATGGATATTGTGGGCCTCCAGACGTGATATCCCGAGATGGACACATCACTACCTATGTAGTACTCTGGCCAAGCATATATAATCTGAATCTAATCATGAGGAAATATCAGACAAAGCCCAAATGAGGAAGAGTCTATTTACAAAAAGGGAGCAGTAGTCTTCAAAAGGATTAATGTCATAAAAGACAAAGGCTGTTGGAATGTTCTAGGTTATAAAAGCCTAAGAGACATGACAAAGGAGTATCTTATCCTCACATGGATCCTGTACTGAGACAGAAAATGTTACAAAGGACATTACTGGCTCAACTCACAAAAGTAATAGATGAATGGTAGATTAAAATACCATATCAATGTTACATTTCCTATGGCCGTTAACAGTAGTACGATTATGAAACAGAATATCCCTAATTCTTAGGAAATGCATACTGAATGGAACAGGAAAAAAAAAAAGACACAGAGCAAAGGCTGGAGAGAGCATGGAAGGGTTTTCGGGAATGAAAGCAAACGAAAGAAATGGACAAATGGGAGGCAATAAACAACAGGGCTGGAATGAAATCCTCCACGAGCCACTAGAAGCTAAATATGGGGAATATCAAGAAGACTCACACCTAGCCCATGTCTGCTGGGGCTCACAACACAGAGGTGATGACAATTCAGCCCTGTATGTGCTATGCCAGGAGACAAATGGCAACTCCCTAGAGAGTTGGGACCCACGAGGTTTTCTGTGGTGACCTGTCTTGGAATAGAAGGAAGAGGTAAGTGGTGGATGGGGGTGGAGGTGTTCAGAGTGGAAACAACAAAGAGTGTGAGACTCATCTGAGGATCTTTCCCATCTGAGCACTGTGCAGGTGGAGGGGAGCAGGGGGCGGGGCAGAGTGAAAGCTGTGGATTTGGGAGATCAGCACAGAAGACACACAGGCAGGGGGTCCTTAATAACCTGCATTCAGCAGCCCACAATGGCAAGATTAGGATGGGAAGCAGGAGTCACCAGGAAAACAAAAATGGGTACCAGCAACTAGTTCATGACTCCATGCAATCACCCCTCCCGTCTTAACACTAGATTCTAGCCCTACTGGTCTCACAACACCAAGTGAAAAGGCAAATCTAGCAAAAACGCATGATGCTTCTCATGAAGTCAAAGAAAAGTGACACTGGAGAACTGCTTGAATCACCACAAAGCCCTTGACAAGAAGGATCTGGCAGTTAGGACAGCCCCAGCTGAAGGAAACTAGCTTGGTGACCCAGGAAGTACTTTAAAAGGGAACCATTTGAAAACCAAAGGGGCAATTAAGATAGGCCTTTGTGGAAAAGAATGCTGTCTTGGAACATTTTGGTGGAAACAATCCCTTTTACTATTATGCTCCAAGAGTCAAATGGAAAACACATCTTATCATACACCAATTGTGAGAGAAGTTACGTGTATGCATGGATGGACCTGGGGATGGGCAGACAGATGAACACATGGTTCATTCTTTGGTTCATCCCAAGCCAGCAAATGGTGGCAATTATAATCAAAATTCTGTTAATGATAAGATAATATGAACATAGTTTCACACTTTAAAGAAAAAATTAGGGTAAAGCCCCCTGAAACTTACTATAACATTTTGATCTCCACTGCAAGTGTCTTCACTTTGGGTAGCCTCTCCTAGCACTACTTAACCTCACACAATGAGGTCCTCCTGAGGCCCAAGCTACTGGTCTGGGAGAGATACCCCCACCCTCGGTTTCTCTGAAATTGCTCTTTTTAGAGTGAACAATAACCTCCTGGTTGTCCAACTCCAAGGACACTTGTAGCTCTCTTCTCTCTAGGCCGGTTTCCTTATGTGAAAAATTCTTCATAGAGTTACTGTGATCATGAAGTGAACAAACGTATGGGAAACATTTTCAGTGCCTTTTCTCATGGTCACTGGAACTCTCGGCCATCTCTCCCAGGGCTGACTGTGCTCCCCTGGAAATCCTCCCCTCTCTGGGCTTCTGCTGCTTCTCTCCCCCAGATGTCCTCTCTTGGGTAAATGGGCACTGGTTTTAAAGGCAGATTTTAGTTTCATTACTTACCAACTGAGGCACCTTCAGCAAATGACTTAACCTTGCTGACTGTATCATCTTCCTTTTATTAAATGGGATGCTATACGTAAAATGCCGGCTACATAGCAGGCACTCAGTGGTTGTCAATTCCTTCCATTCCTCCCCTCCCTAAACACTGCAGATCTTCTGCTTATCTCCCTTGATGCCTGACATACTTTTCACAGAGGAGCTCACCTACTCCCATGGTTTTCACATGATTCGATCATAATCTGCATCACTAGATTGACTTCTCCCCCATGCTTCAAACGCGGGAGCCTGTTCATTTAATTTAGAGCAGTGCTGACCAAGAGAACTTTCTGCAATGATGGAGATGTTCTATGTCTGCACTGTCCAATACAGAAGCCATTAGCCACGTGTAGTTATTGAGCACTTGAAACGTGGCTAGTATGACTAAGGATTGAACTTTCCCCAGATAAACCACCTACATTCCCTTCCCTGCCTTTGTACATATTCCCCACACCATGATGTCTAACAGGTACCTCAAAACTGAAATCGCCTCCAAACCTTCACCCCTACTCCCTCACAGTTCCTATCGCAGAGGCATCAGCTCCTACAGCAAGTCCCCAAGCCAGGATCAATTTCACTGCCTCCAAATAATCACTAAGTTATGCTAACTTGTATAGCTGCTTCACACTTTGGAGTTTATCTAGGTGTGACAATGCCTGATGGAAACTAACCGTGGCACAGTTCAAACTGAATTGTTTTATACTACTTTTGCCAAATCCAAAAACACGAAGCTGGTTTTGTGTTTGGGTACCACCAAACAGTAAAAGTAGGCATTCTGGGACCTTATAACTGCAAACATTTAAACAGGCATTTGTCAGTGAAGAAACGTATTGAAAACCCATGACTTTTCATGGCCCTTGGTCACTGCAGGTGTGGTCACTCCCCTGGAAAGCTCTTCTGGTTTTTTTCTCCTGAAGAGAACAGGAAAGGAGCCAACACTTGCTAAATGCCTATTAGGTATACATCATGCTGGGCACGTGGTAGAAAGTGAGAAATGAAAGCTTACTGTCTTTCAGAGCCAGTCCCTAGTGGGCCATCACTGGCTGACCTCACCCACCATCCCAGCCATAGAAAACAATTTACTCCCTTCCTTTAAACCCTGAAGTTTATAAGTTTGTCTCCCCCACTAGTCATTTTTTTTTTTTTTTTTGAGACAGAGTTTCACTCCGTCACCCTGAGTAGAGTGCCGTGGCGTCAGCCTAGCTCACAGGAACCTCAAACTCCTGGGCTCAAGCGATCCTTCTGCCTCAGCCTCCCAAGAAACTGGGATTACAGGCATGTGCCACCATGCCTGGCTAATTTTTTCTATATATATTTTTAGTTGTCCAGATGATTTCTTTCTATTTTTAGTAGAGACGGGGTCTCGCTCTAGCTCAGGCTGGTCTCGAACTCCTGAGTTCAAACAATCCGCCTGCCTCGGCCTCCCAGAGTGCTAGGATTACAGGCGTGAGCCACTGCACCTGGCCCCCCACTAGTTTTTGTGCTACTCAAAAGATTGGGGCCATTAGGCATGCACGTTTGTATTCTCAGAGCCTTTAGCATGGTGTCTAGCACATAATAGGTGCACAATAAAACTTGGCAGGTTAAGTCAGTCAAACCTATACCATACCTGACTTCTTTGTATGCTGCTCCTCAACAAATTTTTTCTGTTCCTTCTGAAAATCTCCGATAATTGTCTGTTAAAAAGAAACATAAAGAGTCAAATTACTTTGAAAAGTTTATTAGGTAAGAATTACATTCAAGATTTTTGAAGTCTGTTTGAGACACTTGATTCATTTTCTTCAAATAAAAAGGCTAAAAAAGTGATACTTCCTCATTTTCCCAATAAGAGGGCTCTTCAATGCTTTTGAATTTTAAATATACAACCTCCTTTATGATATATTATCTCTTCAAATGCAAAAATAAAGTAAGTTTAAAACTGAATTTTTATGTTATTCCATAAAACAATAAAAGACAGGTCAAGTCTCATTCTAATAAACAGTACACATAACAACAGTGTGTAAATAGCAATATATCTAGGATTTAACTGAAGACCTCCTTAGTTCAAATAATTAACAAAATAAACGAAATGCCCTAGGCCCACTGCATTTTAGCACTGCAAAAAATGAACAAACTGAGTCCTTAGAGTCATTAGGAACAAAACGGTTGTTCCAAATGGACTAGAACTTGAAAACCTTTAACAATTGATGTAAAAGCATAAACATATCCTGAAATAGTTATAGTTTAAAATTAAACTCACATGAAAAGTTTAATACAACCCAAAAGTATCGATGTATTTTAGAATATATTGCAATAAAAACCAGTTATTTAAATCAAGTACTGTATTTTATATCATAGCCACTTATTATACAAAGAGAGAGAAAAAACCAAGACTCAACAATTAATATTTTTTATCAGAATAATTAATATGTATCCTACCTGAGTTTAAAAATATTCATAAGATATATTAGCTGCTAACAAATTTCATAAATTTCTACTTCCAAAAGATATTTAAATGTACCTTATCGATGATGTTATCTATTTTTCCTTCTTCTACAGACTTCTTTATTGTTTGTGCTGTCTCAGCAACTGATTCAGTTATTTTTTTTGTGGCGGCAGTTGCAAAGTTAAATAGATAGTCTGTAATGAATAAAAAGAGTCTATGGTTATTGCATTTGTGGGTTTTCCCTTAAAGAGATCTCATAAGGATCTAAAATGTTAGGGCACATTCCTTGTTAATAAGGACTTGAAACAAGGAATGGGAAGCACTGATTGCTTTTTGGGGGGACTGGCCCTCCACACTGGGCCTGTAATTCATCCCTCTCAAAGACCATTGGCATATTCCCAATAGCTGCTTCAAACTTTTCTTGTCCTCAAGTCCCTAGTTCTAACTTATCTCAGTAAACAGTCTCCCCTCCTACTTTACCAATAAGAACAAGGCTCCTTTATACTTTCCTTCCTTTCTAGACCCCAAGTACCCCATCTTTATTTTCTCCTCCTTCCCTCCTGTGCAAACAAAAAATGTCCCTCCTGTCCTAGTTTAACCTGTCCCATGATAAATCTGGGAGAATTTTTAATAATAAATAGAAATCTGGCAAGCCCTAATAAAAACATAAATCCTTAAGAAATGATGAGCAAAAATGTAGAACAAGATTAAAACTAGACCACACAAACTTTCACCTTTACAAAGCCAAACCACAGAGTCAGCTTTCCTGTAGACCCGAAAAGACCTATGTGTTAAGGCTCTATGGCACTATAATATAAAGGCCCACGTGTAGACAAATAGCATTTCAAAGTCCACACTCTACAGAATCCGGGCTGCAGGAAGAGACGCAAGGCAGGTCCTGTGGCTGGACCTGCTGGGGGATGTTCATGAACAACTGACGTCCTCATCTCACAGGAAACATTCCACATGTTGAGGCAGTCTTGCCTCTGTGACTTGCACCTGTCGAGGGGGTAGGCAGGTGGAAACCACGAGACTCTGGCAGGGAGAAGGCCTGATAAGAATGGCAAAGGGAGCTGTGCACAGGAGCTCACTCTGTGGGTGGTATCACTTCCAGGGAAGCGGGCAGCTTATACGGGCATCTGGGAACAAACAGCAGTATTATCTCCAGATCTGAACGACCCTCTCCCCAACTTCCCACATCCTTTGCCATTAAACGGTCTACTTTCTCCCATCGTGTCTAGTGGCATTTATTTGTCGATCACATCAAGACCCATCAGTACTACTACTACTACCACAGGATGCTACTTGCTACTTATCTCTGGTCTTGTCCTCAGCATTCTCCCTCCTAGTCTACATTCACATGACCACATGGAAATTCTTTAGTACCTCCAAGGAAGCCTCAACTATGTTATTTCTGAGTTTGAAATGCTTTTATCTGCCCAACTCTACACATCCTGTAGGTCTCCATTTAAATATCACTTCTCCTTGGGAAATGTTCCTTGGCCCCTTGACTAGGGTGAGTGCTCCTGAGATGTGGTCCCGATCTTGTTTTGCCCGATCAACAACCTCCGTGACACTCTATGGATTACTTGGTGAATGTCTTCTCAGCTAGGCTGCAGGCCCATCCTAAGCCCCATCAGGGCAGGGATCAAGGCTGTCTGACTCACCACTGTATTGCCAGTGGGTGACCAATAAGTACTTGTTGAATGGATGAATGGGGAGGACATAATAAATGCTGAGCTTTAGGGAGGTCACTCATCTCTCTTTGGTTACGACTCGTCTATTTACACTGGCGTGATGAAATGGGCAGACAGCCACACTACTTTGTAAAACTATGTTTTGCAGACAAACAAATCTAAAGTTCTAAAAGTGGAATTCTTTTACAAAGAAATTCCTAAAAAAAAAAAAAAATTCCTTTTAAGATTTCCTCTGCAATACATTTTGAATTCAAACTGTCATTTTTATACTAAGAGAGAACTGTCATTTAAAAACTGGTTTTTTGGCATAATAATCTCAATCCTCAGATTTTTAATGACTCTGTGGGTAGAGTTTACTGGATACACTGAATGTTCCAGAAAGCAAAGTTCTTGCCTTCAAGGAATGTCCATTTCTAAACCAAAATAAATAAAAAATCAAAGATAATAAGAGGGGCAAGATTATTCATTAAACAGAGGTGATAGCACCACCATGGAGGGAGAATTGCCTCCTGAGAGTAATTAGAGTAGCTCAACCCCAAGGTTAGTGGGCGTGAGATCCAAGGGACCATGACGAGAGATTTTCAGGTAAGAGGCCCACAAAGACGAGAAATAGTTTATTGATTCTGCAAAGAGATCAGCTGACATCAAGTTAAAGACAGTTTTTATTAACTAGCTAGGAAGAATTAAGACTAAGATAAGGGTTAACAGGAAGTAACAGGAGTACAATGTCTACTTCAGGAACTTAGGCACAAAGAGAGGATCCGAAATGAAGTAGTGCCAAAGAAGAAATGGAAGTCAAATTCAAACATTTGTGAGTGTGACTTAGTAACCTTATGGAAGGTTGGGGCAAATAGCTAACAGTTATTTTACCTTCTGTATCATTATGTCATTTTATTCTCATAACCTTCCTGGGAAGAAGAGTAGGTATAATCTGCCCAGTTCACAGAAAGGGAAGCTGAGGCTCACAGAGGAAAACCAATTTGGCCAATATGATAGGGGTAGACCTTGCTGACTGCCTAGCTAGTAGTAGGCTATCTCCTTCCTCCTTGCCAAAACCACCCCAATTTTGATGGGTGCCTATGTGACCAGCCTCAGAGAATGAACCTTGACAAGTGTGCACTAACCAAGGTGATGGCACTGCCTCTTCCAGGATGCCTGCCAGATAACTTGCTTTCTAAGAGTGCTCTGAAGCTTAGAAAAGCCATGTGACAGCTCTGGCCAAAAAGACTTAAGGGGACACCTGCAAGGTGGCATCTGGGAAAGATTTTCCTTCCTAACAAAAAAGGAGCTGCAGGGAGAGTCTCCTTCCTCCCTTTGTGCTGCAGTTGCTGCCCTGTGAGCCTGAAGTGACCAGCACAAACCAGGAAGTATTTAGGGTCCAGTCTTGAAGGCAGGCACTCAACAAATGTTTGTAGAACAAATGGGGTTCTCAGGAGATTCCATGCAGATTTCCAAAGACTAAAGAAACTCATCTATTCTGGGAGTCAGGTTCAGAGATGTTTAATTTCAGTTTTCAAAACATAGATAGGTTTTCTTAAAGCTAATATATCTCTTAAGATCATTATGTAGAAATAAAAAAAATTATCTCTCTTGTCTCTCTCAAAGTTTGTGTATGAATTAGAACCTTTACTTCTTTGCAAAATCACATAAATTTCAGAAACAAAAGGGTACTTCCAGCTAACTGCAGCCTCCCCAAATATCAAAAGAGAATCGCTGAGCAAAGATGGCAGCATTAGCTTCAAACTAGATATCCATGTAAAAAATGCATTTATTAGAAAATATTCAGAGGTTTTTTTTTTTTTTTTTTTTTTTTGAGACAGAGTCTCACTTTGTTGCCCG
Organism: Eulemur rufifrons; assembly: GCF_041146395.1. Taxonomy (NCBI): domain Eukaryota; kingdom Metazoa; phylum Chordata; class Mammalia; order Primates; family Lemuridae; genus Eulemur; species Eulemur rufifrons. Next base: position 131,435,162 of record NC_091012.1, read on the forward strand.
GGCTAGAGTGAGTGCCGTGGCGTCAGCCTAGCTCACAGCAACCTCAAACTCCTGGGCTCAAACGATCCTACTGCCTCAGCCTCCCGAGTAGCTGGGACTACAGGCACGCGCCACCATGCCCGGCTAATTTTTCTATATATATTTTAGTTGTCCAAATAATTTCTTTCTATTTTTAGTAGAGACGGGGTCTCGCTCTTGCTCAGGCTGGTCTCGAACTCCTGACCTTGAGCCATCCACCTGCCTCGGCCTCCCAGAGTGCTAGGATTATAGGCGTGAGCCACCGCGCCCGGCCTGGAGGTCTTTATCACCAAATACAAACATGAGGTTTCAAGTTGACAGTAAAGCTCTAAGTTTTAAGAAGCCACTTTTGATATTCCCATGATAAATGAAAATGGCTGTTTTCTTTTTTTTTTTTTTATTTTATTTTATTTTTTTTTTTGAGACAGAGTCTCGCTCTGTTGCCCGGGCTAGAGTGAGTGCCGTGGCGTCAGCTTAGCTCACAGCAACCTCAAACTCCTGGGCTTAAGCGATCCTACTGCCTCAGCCTCCCGAGTAGCTAGGACTACAGGCATGCGCCACCATGCCCGGCTAATTTTTTGTATATATATATTTTAGTTGTCCATATAATTTCTTTCTATTTTTGGTAGAGACGGGGTCTCGCTCTTGCTCAGGCTGGTCTCGAACTCCTGACCTCGAGCGATCCACCCGCCTCGGCCTCCCAGAGTGCTAGGATTACAGGCGTGAGCCACCGCGCCCGGCCAAAATGGCTGTTTTCTATGAAGTAAACACCTCTACCTTGCTTTTCCTAACGGAGTCCCAATCTTATCTATCCCAACTACCTAAGGTATCTCTCAGCTCTAGTCAAATTCATCTCCACACGTCTTGAATATTCCAAGTTCATCCCTTCCCAATTTTCTACATGAGAAACAGTCATTCCCTTTCTTGTGATTTTATTGCACAGCACTTAGTTTTCTTTTTCTTGTGCACTATTTCGGGGCCTTGGGCTGAGATTATGCACTGCTTTGATTTGAGATTATGTCTGTTTTACCTGTCCCTCTGTGCACTGTATACTTTTTGAATGTCAGGGCCTTTCTTATTCAAATATGTGTTTCTCCACTCTGAGGCTTCTCTCTTCCCCCATTACCTGCCTTTGTCTCTTTAGCAGATTCTTTAAAAATACTTGCTAAATTTAATACCTGCCATTGCTGCAGTTCTCTTGCTTCTAATGCTGGTCTGCTTTAGGGCACATTTCCTCAAAGACGCTTTGACTACTGAAGCCCACCAAGGTCTCTTCAGAATCAGAGTACTACAGCATGTGTTTATATTCTTCATGCCTATTATTTTCCTCCCTCCTTAACCAGACTGTAAACTGGGAAAGAGCATGGGCTTTGAAATTAGACAGATCTAGTTTCAAATTTCACTTCTACCGCTTACTATAACTTTGGCTCAGTAACTCTGGACTTATTCCCCCAATTCATTGGGGGTGTTTAACAGATGAAATGAGGTATCATAACACATCTGGTACTGCAACCTGCACACAGCAGGCAATTGGCATCTCCTCTCCCACCTTAGGAAAAAGGTCCTTCTGCACCTAAAAAGCAGAAGATCAGGAAGGACATTCGGTATCTGTCAATTTACTTGGAACAACGCGTTTGCCCCAAGAGCAAAAAAGCACTTTCTAACCAACTGAAGCCCGCCAACGTTTCCTGCCCTGGCGGGTCGGGGTGAAGGTGAAAGTTTGCGAGTTGAACAGAAAAGATTCCTTGTCCAACCTGAGGACGTCGGACCACACTGCTTTCCTGCGGACCTGCTTCCAATGTTTACAAACTTTGCAAAGAGCGACTTGTCACCAGGAACTTCAGGAAAAGGACTTGACTTCTACATGAAGCTTCAGCCTTGCCCGGATCCTCACTAATCTCTCCCAACCCGGAGAGGACTGACCTACAGCCACGCCTTCCTCCCCTGCCTCTCATCCCACACGCCCCCGCCCCAATCCCCGGCCAGTGCCCCAGGGATGTCGCAGGGGAGAAATGTGGCTCCCACCCCCCGCTGGCCAGGGGAGACTCACTGCCCAGGCCTTTGGCCTGATGGAGGAGCTCCTGGTCCCCCGCTTCCTCCTGCTCCTCCTCCGCGGGCTCCGCCACCGTCTCGGATTGCTGTTCGAGTGGAGCGTCTTGCTCGGGCTGCCAGTCGTCCTCGGACCGCCCACCGCCTGCCGCCGGCTGTTCCAAGCCCAGCCAAACGCTCAAACCCCGAAACATCCCGCCTGCCGGGCCGCCGCCGCGGTCCCGGTCACCGGAGACCCCAGCTGCAGCTCCCGACTTGGGCTCTACTCTGCGGGTCTCCCAGGTAGATGGCCGGAAGTCAGAGCGACGCCGGCGCAGTCGGTCCAGCCGTTTCCCCGCCTTTATGACGCTTCTGCCGCCGGCCGCGCGTGCATCACATCCGTCCAAAGGCTCTGCCCCTGCTTACGTGGATTGTGACAGATTCCTCGTATGCGTGGAAAGGGGACAAAGGGCTTTCCCCGCGTAGCTCCGCCCCGCCTCTTTTCCTCTTTCCATGCTTTGTAGGCAGATGACTGACAGGGCGTGTGAACAGCGTCTTTGTCACCGCCCTATCCAGTCTCTTTTTATGATCGCCTCTGAGCAGCTTGGCTGGTGACTTAGCCTCGCCTTTTCAGGTCCAGCTGGGCCGGGCTCCCGCGGAAATGGATGTCTTCAGCCTCCTCCTGAGCCCAAATCAAAACTAACACAGGGCATCCAGGTCCAATTTACAGGAAATACAGAGGGCAGAGGAAGGTGTTAACACCATAGGATGCTGTCCGCAGAATCTAGACCATGAGAAACAATAGGACAGACCACCTTATTTCTTCAAATAAATAGCAAGGAAGAGCGGTGGGGTGGGGTGGGGAACCCATCGATTAAAAAAAGGCTTAAGAAAGGTAACCCGTGGCCACTCATACATTTAATTAGGATCCTAATTTAGTAAACACATTGGGAAAAAAAGTATGACACTTATTAAGAATTGGAAATTTGGACACTGGATAGTTGAGGAAATTAAGGAATCGTGAAACTAAAAATATTTTAAATTGTAAAATACACAAAATTTACCATCTTAACATAAAATTTACCATCTTAATCATTTTTATGCGTATGATTCAGTTATGTTAAGTACATTCATATTGCTGTGCAACCAATCTCCAGAACTCTTTTCATCTTGCAAAACTGAGACTATTAAACAGCTCTCCATTCCTGCCCTCCTCCCACCTTGGCCCTTGACAACCACCATTCTACTTTCTGTCTCCATGGATTGGACTTCTTTAGATACCTGGTAGAAGTCTGTTAGGGACCAGGCTGGCCACAGAGCTCCTCCCCCCGCCACGTAGCCCCCCTCCCCCCCCCGTAGCCCCCCTCCCCCCCCACCCCGGTTCCCTGGAAAACTTGTCTTTCATGAAACCGGTCCCTGGTGCCAAAAAGGTTGGGGACCGCTGGTATAACTGAAATCATTCAGTATTTGCTTTTTGTGACTGGCTTCTTAAGGCTCATCCAATTTCTAGCATGTCAACTTCTTTTCTTCTTTTTAAGGCTGAATAGTATTCCATTGTTCGTACATACCATATTTTGTTAATCCATTCATAAGTGGATAGATATAGAAATTGTTAATTTTTTTTTTCTGAGACAGAGTCTTGCTCTGTCGCCCAGGCTAGAGTGCAGTGACATCATTATGGCTCACTGCAACCTCCAACTCCTGGGCTCAAGGCGTCTTCCTGCCTCAGCCTCCTGAATACCTGGGACTACTGGCCCACACAACCATGCCCAGCTAATTTTTTCTAATTTTGGGGGGGGGGGTCTCACTCTTGCTCAGGCTGGTCTTGAACTCCTGGCCTCAAGCAATTCTCCTGCCTCAGCCTCCCAAAGTGGTAGGATTACACTCGTGAGCCACTGCCAGAATTGTTAATTTTTTTTTTTTTTTTTTTTTGAGACAGAGTCTCACTTTGTTGCCCAGGCTAGAGTGAGTGCCGTGGCGTCAGCCTAGCTCACAGCAACCTCAAACTCCTGAGCTCAAGGGATCCTCCTGTCTCAGCCTCCCGAGTAGCTGGGATTACAGGCATGTGCCACCATGCCCGGCTAATTTTTTCTATATATATTTTTAGCTGTCCATATAATTTCTTTCTATTTTTAGTAGAGATGGGGTCTCGCTCTTGCTCAGGCTGGTCTCGAACTCCTGAGCTCAAGCGATCCGCCCACCTCGGCCTCCCAGAGTGCTAGGATTACAGGCCAGAATTGTTAATTTTTAAATTGTAGTAATGGTATTTTATGTGTGTTTGTCTGTGTTTAAAGGAGTTCTTATCCTTCAGAGAGTCACATTGAGATATTTACCAAATAAATGATAACATGTCTGGAATGTACTTCAAATTAATACAGGATGGGGGGAAATGGTTGGGGCTATAGATGAAACAATACTGGCCATGGGTTGTTGAAGCTGGGTGATTGCACTTCAATGTCTACTTTTCTATATTTTTAACTTTTTCCTCAATAAAATGTAAAAAAACAAAAAAACTGGCTATGTGAACAACTATCCCTTCAGAGTGGCGAGTTCATGAACACATTTTCTAAGCACAATTTCCATGATCTGTTGTCGAAGGACACTCTTGATTCCTTCCCCGACTCCCCAACCATTTTGAGAAGAGTAGGACAGTTCCAGTGACCTGGGAGAGTACATGGGGAGGTGATTACAATTCTGATTTGCCTGCTGTCCAGTTTTCCAGCCAGACCTATATTTACATTTTATTCAAGTCCAGGATTTTAGCTTAACAAGCCCAACCTGTTTATTTTCCCCAAACAGCTTTATTGGGATATGATTCACATATTTTACAATTCACCTGTTTAAAGTGTACAATTCAATGGTACATATTTTTGATATATTACACTATTAAAATTCGAAATTGTGGTAAATATATGTAACATAAATTTGCCATTTTAACCATTTTTAAGTTAATGCAGTGGCATTAATGATATTCCACCCTTTTTTCAGAGTCTGAGTATTGATTCAGCTTTGACAGTCTGGAGATGTCTTAGGACCAATGCCTTTCTAGAGTCTATTAAGTCAGTGAGAACTTCAAAGTGGTTGACACTTTCCAGAAAAGGATATTTGTTTTAAGTATGACTGGAAAGAGCCTAGAATTTGAGTGAGAAGCCTAGGATGGGGGTTCTATCTCCACCATCTGGTAGGTGAATAAACTTGACTTTTTATTCATCATTTTTGCCCTTCAAGTTTCCTCACCAGCAAAAGGAGTACAGTGCTGGGCCTTCCTTCAGTAGAGGTGGGGCCCAGCCCATTCAGCCTTACTTTGCTTTATCTCAAGGAACATCCAAAACCATGGTGAAGGCTCTGTTCCCCAAGGGACAGGCAGTTTTACAACTGTTCTGAAAGGTAAAATTCTTCAAAATCAAAAAGATTATAAAAGAACATAAGCAATCAACTTTAATGATGGCTTTCCTTTTCCTTTTTAAAAATCATCTCGAAGATCCAGGAAAATGTTATGCTGGTGGTAGGCCATGAATAAAAACTTGTTCAATGAGGACACGCCCTTATCCCATACAATTTAGTCAAGCTGCACCCTGTTATCAAGTTTGTTTCTCTGCTCCTTATTTTTTCCATTTGGGATTAATAATACACTAGTTTTTACAATGACCCCTATGTATTTACAGAATATCTTTCATTCATTAGCCTCATAGATGAATGGAGTAAGATAATCAGATGAGGCCCCACATCCTGTGGTGCCAAGTCGGGCTGTGCATCAGTGTCCTGGCTTTGCCACTCAGATTAACTAATGTATCCTTGGTCAAGACATTTCACATCTCTGAGCCTCAGGTTCCTCATTCTAAAAAGGGGATCATAATAACTGTCCCGGCTGTAAAAAGGAAATGGAAGGTGGAAATGCTGGAGGCAACCTCACAAACTCAGCAGGTATTAAATTAAGCATCACCACCCACACCAACACTTTTCGTAAACATCCCCCCTACTGGGCCCTCTGGAAGACTTGTTTCATTAACAAACTCCTCCAGCCTTTTGACAAGGCATTTCCTCTTTTTTGTTTTTCAAATGTAGACCCCACAACCCGGCCTCCCCCAAGGATACCCTGCTGAGTGAAGCCTCAGCGTATTTTCCCAGAAGTTGGCGTCCCAAACCCCTTACTTCTTCCTCCACAACTTTGCTCTTTCATCCTTGGTGGGGAAATACTCCATTTTGTTTTGAAATTTATTGCTTTTTTTTTCCTCCCCCCCCGCCCCCCGAGATGGAGTCTCACTCTATTGCCCTGGGTAGAATGCAATGGTGTCATTGTAGCTCACTGCAGCCTCAGACTCCTGGGCTCAAGTGATCCTCCTGCCTCAACCTCCTGAGTAGCTGGGAGTACAGGTTCATACCACCATGCTCGGCTAATTTTTTATTTTTAGTAGAGACAGGGTCTTGCTCCTGCTCAGGCTGGTCTGGAACTCCTGAGCTCAAGCGATCCTCCCACCTCGGCCTCACAGAGTGCTAGGATTATAGAGGCACTGTGCCCGGCAGAAATTCATTGACTTTGGCTTCACAACCCTGTCCCCTTCCTTGTCACAGTCATCTATTAGCTTCAGGGTCACTCCCCCACATTCCCTGAAGTTCTTTGGCCTTAACTGACTCTTCCACCTTCTGGGGCCCTTGATTTCCAAAACACCAGCCTTTCGGGCACTAGACCTGAGTCTACTGATGCTCATCTCACTTTTCTAGTCCATTCTAACAGGCATGCCTAAACTGTGTCATCTCCAGGAATTGCTTCCCCTTTGAAGGCTTGAACACCAACATCACACTCTCTACTGCCAATTTGCCAGTCCTCTCCTCAGAGGCGCTGGTTTTGGGGCCTTTCTCTCCTCTGTCTGCCAGTCTATCAGCTAGCTCCCTGCTGGTTTTGGTTCCTGTCCTCTAGGACTAGAGCCCAGGTCCACCGCTGGGATCACATTCTTTCAGTGCCTTTCACTTCCTCACCCTTCTGTCCTACTTACTCAACCAGAAAACTCAGCTTTCATCACTAAGATCTATCTACATATAAATATCTTGCAAAATTATAGCTGGACATCCCTATATAATTATGGTGGTTTTTTTTTTTTTTTTTTGAGACAGGGTCTTGCTCTGTTCCTTGGGCTATAGTGCAGTGGCATCATCATAGCTCACTGCAACCTCAAACTACTGGGGGCTCAGGTGATCCTCCTGCCTCAGTTTCCAAAGTAGCTGGGACTACAGGCGGGGACCACCACAGCCAGCTAATTTTTCTATTTTTGGTAGACACGGGGGCTCACTATTGTTGCTCAGGCTGGTCTCCTGGGCTTAAGTGATCCTCCCACTTTGGCCCCCCCAAAGTACTAGGATTACAGCCGTGAGCCATCTCTCTGGACCACAATTATGGTTTCTAAACTCTGCTAGGTCTTAAATGACTCTTGTCTAACTTGTCGCTCTAGTGTCTCACACAGGTTATGCAAAATTTCTGCCACTTTCCTAAACCTTTCTTCTCATTTCAAACCCTTCAGTTTTCCACAGTTAGCTCATTTCTCCTTCAGTGGTTTAAGTACTTCCCTTCGCCTGAATAACCTCCGGTATCTTTTCTCAGCATCAACCATCCTCCAAATTCCCTTTCTAAAACAGTCACTCAGGGAAGCCTTAATTGTCTTTTTTCTCCTCTCCTCCCCCTCCCCACCCCCCGCAGCTTTTCTTCGCTGTCGGAAACCTACAGCTTCCAACAAGACGAGTAGACTTCCCACCAGACTGGGAGCTCCTCAAAGGCTGGAATTCTATTTAATTTTCCTCCTGTCCTGAGCGCTCCTGCAGTTCCTGGCGCGTAGTAGGGGATCCACCAACGCTGGAGACGAGTGAAGCTCTTTACAACGGTGAGAAGTGGACCGGAGGAAACAAGCGAGCGTCTCGGCTTGCCAGGGACCCGGGCTCGCCGGGACCCGTGGAGTTCACGCGCGCACCCGAGGTGGCTTCGCAAAGTGAGCCAGGGGAGGGAGGAGCAGGGCCTGGGCCTAGGGAGCCCTGGGACCAAGTGTGTCCAGAGCAGAGGGTGACGGGAGCTGCCTGTGCCGGAGGAATCACTTTTTAGGCGTTTGTTTTGGACCTTTGCAGACACACGGGTGCAAACCCCAAGCTCACCAGCGTGAGTCAGCGAGGCCAGCAGCAGGGCGGAGAGAGGAAGGTGGGCAAGGAGGGCGCCGCGCACCCCGGGGTCCACGCGGGCGGCGGGAAGGACCCGGTGGCGACTTCGGGCAACCCCAGCGGCGGCCCTTTCCCCAGCCCGACAGGTGAGCGCCAGGCCGGCCGCAGGGCGGAGCCCGCGGTCGCCACCGGCCACCCTTCCTGGCGCTGCCACAGCCGCAAAGGTAACTTCCCCGCTTGGGCCTGCTCCGGACCCCCAGAGTCTCGGCGCCGGGGTCACCTCCCCGTCCCAACGTTGCACCCCCAGCTCTGGCGCAGGCGAGGGGCCGGGCGCCTTTGTCCCCTCCCCGATGGCTCCCGCGCCTTCTCCGGCGCAGAGTCCGAGCCCCGCCCGGAGTCCCGCGTGTCTTGCACCCCGCGGTCCAGACCTCGGCTGCCGGGGGTGGCGCGGGGACTGGAGGACTCCCGCCGGTGCTCTGTGCCGTCGGAGCCTGTTCCTACGGCGGCCCGGGGCCCGGGGCCGCTCCTCTCTGCCCCCGCCAGTTCCCCGATCCCCATCTATCCCTGCCCTCGGGAGCGGGGAGAGCCCCGAGATGGCGTTGGCGGAAGTGAAGCCCTGAGCAGGGGTCGGGTGAGGCGGGCGATCAGCGCGGGTGACATGGCTTTCTGTCCTCTTCCCGGCGCCAGCGCACCCGTTAAACCACTACTCTCGCGTTTCCCCCATTAGTTAGCTGTTAGAGGGCACACTGCCAAACTGCGCTTCTACTTTGAGCTTTTTTGGGGCAACATTAACAAAAATGATGTATAGTTTACATACAATAAAATGCCCCATTTTAAGAGTGCAGATCGACGGGATTTGACAGATTATACACTCGTATAACCACTATCCCAAGGTAGACATAGGCCACTTCCATTAGCCGGGAAAGTTCCCTCTTGCCTCTTTCCGATCACCCCTCCCACCCCCGTTCTGATTGGTGTCATAGCTTAGTTTTGCCTGTTCTAGAACTTCATAGAATGAGGTCATTCAGTAAGTGCTCTTTTGTATCTAACATTACTTTTTGATTGGCCATCGTTGAGAAGGTGTCTTTTGCTGCTTCTGGTGTTTTTATTATATTGTTGCTCTAGGCCTGCCAGGTCTAATGTGGGAGCCACTTGCCACATGGGAGTGGCTACTGAATACTGGAAATGTGGTAAGTGTGAGTTGACTTGTATACACATCCGATTTCCGAGGGCTCAGGACAAAAAAAAAGGATATAAAATGTCTCACTAAAAATTCTTACATCGATTACATGTTGAAGCCTTAACATTTTGGATACATTGGGTTAAATAAGATATATTGTTTAATTTTAACTTAATTTGTTTCTTTGTACTTTTTTAATGTGACTACTAGAAAATTCAAAGTTACATACCTGGCTGTGTAATATTTTTATTAGGCAGGACAAGACAGCTCTAGATTATCCTATTCTGTGAACACTGGTTCGGCTCATGGCACATTAGAGTAAATGAAAAACTCTTCACACTGGAAAGCATCTCGATTGGAGAAAGTGATCAAAAATAGAGCCTATCTATCTTTTCCTGCACTTTTTTTTTTTTTTTTTTGAGACAGAGTCTCACTTTGTCTCCAGGGCTAGAGTGCTGTGTCATCATCATTGCTCACTGCAACCTCCATTGCCTGGGCTCAAGCCATCCTCCTGCCTCAGCCGGCTAACTTTTTCTTTTTCTATTTTTTGTAGAGTCAGTGTCTCCCTATCTTGCTCAGGCTGGTCTCAAACTCCTGGCCTGAGGCGATCCTCTGGCCTCTGCCTCCCAAAGTACTAGGATTACAGGCATGAGCCACCACACCGGACCCATTTCCTGCACTTTTAAATTTTCATTTCAAACTTGTTTGCTTAAAATAAGTAGAAAGGATTAGGTGTCTCCTTGGTATTAAGTTACATTTTTAAAAAAGGACTTCCTAAAATAGCTAATGTGCTTTTAAAAAGGTATCCTGTGTTTTTGAAAATACAGAAAACTAATGATTACGGATGTAGGTGGGGAAAGGAGGTGATACCTTTCCTCACCCATTGTAAGAGTCACAGCTGAAAGCTCTATAACAAAACTCAAGTTAACAAGAGAAAAGCATAACAGATTTATTTAATCATAGTTTTAAATGCCACGGGAGCCTTCCGAATGGAGACCCAAAGGTAGAGGGGAAACCATCTGATTTTACACTTAGGTTCCGTGAAGCAGGGACAGATGAGCTACTGGAAATAGACCAAGTGGGGCAAACTAGCAAGGCCTGTCCAGATTCTTCTTGGCCTCTCTGTTGTAGCATTATTCTTCCTTCCAGGTATGGGTAGGATCCCTCTGGAATGAGGGTCTTAATTTCTTCATGGCCAGCTGTTACACAGAAAGGTGAGGGGAGGGAGAGGTTAGAGTCATATGTTTTGGCTTTGGGGGGAAAGGGGTTCTATTTTCTATGAACTGCCTTGAGGAAGAGGACTTCTAGTGTTTCTATGACTTGGCTTGTGGGAGAATGAAGGGCTTGAGACAGGAGGGCAAGAGAAGGTCAGAAATTTTGCTTCTAGGGCCTTCATTTTGGGGTCTTGTTTTCTATGTCCCGACACCTACAACCCAATCACCTAAATATATTAAAATTTAACATGGTGTGATTGATCTTAATTAAAAAACAATCTATGCATGTATTGAGGTAAAAAAAATAAAAAATAAAAAACACAATCGATAATATTATATTCAATTTTGTATCCTGCTTCTTTTCATGTAATATAAACATTTTCTTATATGAAAATTCCTAGGCATAGTGTGACTTCACAGGAATGTACTTCAGTTTTCTTGATCATAACTCTATGGCATTTTGCAATTTTGCTAACTTTTATAAATGGGGAGTCATTTGAACAGTGTGACAGTGCCAGAATAAGGTATAATTAGAGTGCAACTTATTTGCCCCTTAATCCCACAGGAAAGGTGAAGTCCAAGAGGGCAGGCAGGGACTTTGACTTTTCCTTCATCCTCATATTCTCAGGACCTGGGAACATGTTAAGCCATAATAGATGTTCAATAAACATTTGTGAGCTGACTGAATCAGTGAGCAGGCAGCTCTGAAAAATGATAATAGCCAACCTTAATTTAGCACTTATTCTGTAAATTCCCCCACTGCTCTCTAAGGTAGTTACTACCATCCACGTGTACTGCAAGGATTTAGAAAATTAAGGTTTTGAGCAGTTGAAGAATTTGCCTAGGGTTATAGCTGTGAGTGCAGAGTCAAGATTTGAACCCAAGCTGTCTGACTCTCAAGGAATTTTCAACAGTGGGATGAGTAAGGTAGGGCTGTGAAGAAATTATCACCTTGGTGACTACCTAGGGCAGTAGGAGTGGAAAAGATGAATATTCGGATACATTTTAGATCTCCAGGAGGAGCAGTCTGGGTTTGGATTGAGAATCTTTTAGGCTATAAATATAGCTTGAGTGAGTGAGTGACCAGGTGGCTAGTGAAGAGGGGCAATGACACTGAATGTGATCAACTGTTGTGTAGAGAAAGGCAGGCCTGGGGACTTAAGGAGGCTGTTTGCGATGGGACATGTATATTTTGGATAGCTTTAGTTTACTCACCCTGACCATGGGTCGGCTAGTTCAAATTGAACTCACAGCTCTGGAGTGAGATAACTTTACACTTTTAAGTTCAGACAATTCGTTTTGAAAGACAAGCAGAGGAAACTACAAAATTAGAATGGGCTTTCCTTGGAGGAGGACAGAAAAGAAATGGTTAACTGAAATCTCTCCTACCTGATTGCATTTGTGCTTAATTTCCAAGTACTTTAAAAAATTTGTGAATTATAATCGAAAGTGGCATTTATAGTTATTAGCTTTTGTTAGTTTTTCTTCTCTCTCTCTCCCTCTGCAGCTGTAATTTTATATTATCGGTCTTAATTGTCCATTTGCCTGCCATGACTGCATAGATACACATATGATACTGTTAAGGGCCCACTTTCATGTACATAGTGAAATTACAAGAGCAAAAGGCCCCTGTACACACTCAAGGGAAAAATAAGAGTACCCAAAGAAAATCAAGGAGATATTGGGCTTCCTGTAAAACAAAAGGATTTGAATCAGCAGAAAAGGCAAATAAAATTTCCATAAGACAGAATATTTCTTTTTCCTGCTTGGATATGTTTACATGGTAAAACTACTGGGTAAAGAAGAAGATTCAGTGTTTAGCACGCTTAGTTAAGAAAGGTACACTTATTAGGCTGGGCCTGATGGCTCATGCCTGTAATCCCGGCCTTTTGGGAGGCCCAGGCCAGAGGATTGCTTGAGGCCAGAAGTTTGAGACCAGCCTTGGTAACATGGTGAGACTCAGTCCCTAAAAAAGAATTTTTAAAAAAATTAGCCTGAGGCCAGGCATGGTGGGTCACTCCTGTAATCAATCCTAGCACTCTGTGAGGCCAAGGCAGAAAAATGAGTCCAGGACTTTGAGGTTGCAGTGAGCTATGCTGACACCAGGGCACTCTAGCTCAGGCAACAGAGCAAGACGCTGTCTCAAAAAAAACAAACAAACAAACAAAAAAAAACTGGAAAAGCTGGGTGTTTTGGTGTGTCCCCTATAGCTCTAGCTGAGGGAAGAGAAAGGATCACTTGAGCTCAGGAGTTTGAGGCTGCATTGAGCTATGATCATGCCCCTGGACTCCAGATTAGGTGACAGAGCAAAACTCTCTCTCTTAAAAAAAAAAAAAGGATACATTATTATTATTTTTGAGACAGAGTCATGCTCTGTTGCCTGGGCTAGAGTGCAGTGGCTTTATCCTACCTCACTGCAACCTCAAATTCCTGGGCTCAAGCAATTCTCTTGCCTCAGCCTCCCGAGTAGCTGGAACTACAGGCACGCACCACCACGCCCGGCTAATTTTTTCTATTTTCAGTAGAGATGGGGTCTCACTCTTGCTCAGGCTGGTCTGGGGCCCATTTCTTTTTAGTGTTGAATAATATTCCAAAGCTTTTTTTTTTTTTTTTTTTTTTTTGAGACAGGGGTCTTGCTATGTTGCCCAGGCTGGACTCAAACTTCTGGTCTCAAGTGATCCTCCTGCTTCAGCCTCCCCAGTAGTTGGGACTACAGTTGTGTGCCACTGTGCCTGGCTACAAGGGATTGGTATCTTTATTCCACTTTCCAGGTGAAGAAACAGGCACAGAAAGGATAAATAACTTGCCCAGGTAGTTTGTGCAGATCTGTCTGATTCCAGTCTGAGTTCTCTCTCTCTCTCTCTCTCTCTCTCTTTTTGTTTAAAGGACAGGGTCTTACTCTGTCACCCAAGCTGGACTGCAGCGGCGGGATCATAGCTCACTGCGTGCAGCCTCAAACTCCTGAGTTTAAGTGATTCTCCTGCCTTGACCTCCCAAAGTGCTGGAATTACAGGCGTGAGCCACCACACCTGGCCCAGAGTCTGAATTCTTAAACATTTTAGCTTGCCTCTGAATTCTAGAGAAATCCGGTTTCTCATGACAAAGTTTGTTTTTGTTGCATGACAGAGTTTTGAAAGCCAGGGCAACAGAGCCAGGCACCTTGCAGAAAATATCCACATTTTTCTGTATAGTGACAAAAATTAAATGCCTAGAAGATAAGACTTTGTTTCAAAAGGTTCAAGAATTTTGTTTAGTTTTTTGTTTGTTTGTTTGTTTGTTTTGTTTTGTTTTTGAGACAGGGTCTTGCTCTGCCGCCCAGGCTAGAGTGCTGTGGCATCATTGTAGCTCACTGCAACCTCAAACTCCTGGACTCAAGTGATCTCTGACTTAGCCTTCTGAGTAGCTGGGACTATACCAAGACCTGGCTAATTTTTCTATTTTTTTTTTTTTTTATAGAGACGGTGTTGCTCTTGTTCAGGCTGGTCTCAAACTCCTGGCCTCAAGTGATCCTCCTGCCTTGAACTCCCAAAGTGCTAGGATTACAAGCGTGAGCCACCATGCCTGGCCAAGTATTTAGTTTAGATAGAAAAATGCTGTGTGCTTTTGAAATTCTCATTTAATGCACTCTCTGCTTTACTGGTTTGAGAAAATGTTTCTCTTCCCTGACTCTTTTTTTTTTTTTTGAGACAGAGTCTCACTCTGTCACCCGAGCTAGAATGCCATGGCATCAGCCTAGCTCACAGCAACCTCAGACTCCTGGGCTTAAGCAATCCTTCTGCCTCAGCTTCTTGTGTAGCTGGGACTACAGGCACGCGCCACCATGCCCGGCTAATTTTATATATATATATATATATATATATATATATATTTTTTTTTTTAGTTGTCCAGATAATTTCTTTCTATTTTTAGTAGAGATGGGGTCTCACTCTTGCTCAGGCTAGTCTTGAACTCCTGACCTTGAGCGATCCTCCCCCCTCGGCCTCCCAGAGTGCTAGGATTACAGGCGTCAGCCATCACGCCCAGCCTCTTCCCTGACTCTTAATTGTATTGCCTTTCAGGTTATATCTGGGTACTGGCACCCAACCACTCTACTGCCAATGAAGTACATTCTGGTGACAGGTGGAGTCATCTCAGGCATTGGTAAAGGGATCATCGCAAGCAGCATTGGGACGATTCTGAAATCATGTGGACTCCGAGTTACTGCCATCAAAATCGACCCCTATATTAACATTGATGCTGGTACTTTTTCACCTTATGAACATGGTATGAAAGAAAACTACTTCCCTCTTATAGTTAAACTGTAGTTCTTTCTTGTATTTTGGGTAATTTCTTTAGGATATAGTTCCAGAAGTATGGTTGCTGGATCCTACTTTGTAAACATGTGAATGTTCTTATGGTCATGAATACATTGTTCAGATCACTGACAATATTCCAAATTAGTCAACTCTTTTGGAAATATTGTACCTTTTGCACGTGGGTTTTGTTTTGTTTTATTTTATCATGAAGGTAACATATTTCTCTTAACATTTCTCACTGCGTGGAGTAACTATTATAAATGTCAACATTTCTTGTTTGTTTTTTTGTTTTTTTATAATGAAAAAATGCTGACTGAAAATGTCAACATTTTGATATATCTACTAATTATTTTTTAAAAGACATTAGCTGTTATATATTGTTTTTTTAGAAAAGTTTTTACATACAAGCAGAAAAGTACATAAATCATAAGTGTATAGCTGGATGAATTTTCATTAAATAAACATATTGTGTAACCAGCCCCTGATCAAGAAACAGAAACATTGGTGTCCCTTATCTTTCTCCATCCACAACCCCAGGGTAACTCTTATCCTGTCTTCTAACAGCATAGGTTAGTTTTGCTTGCCTTTGAACTATAAATGAATTGAATCTTACAGTTCTATTTTTAAACGTAATTTCTAAAACTTAACATACTGTGGACATATTTGTATGTTCTATACTGCACAGAAACTGTACAATAATAGGAAATAATTTCCAATTTATTTATTTATTTATTTTTTGAGACAGAGTCTGACTCTGTTGCCCGGGCTAGAGTGCCGTGGCGTCAGCCTAGCTCACAGCAACCTCAAACTTCTGGGCTCAAGCGATCCTCCTGCCTCAGCCTTCCGAGTAGCTGGGACTACAGGCATGCGCCACCATGCCTGGCTAATTTTTCTATATATATTTTTAGCTGTCCATATAATTTCTTTCTATTTTTAGTAGAGACAGGGTCTCACTCTTGCTCAGGCTGGTCTCGAACTCCTGACCTCGAGCGATCCGCCCGCCTCGGCCTCCCAGAGTGCTAGGATTACAGGCGTGAGCCACCATGCCTGGCCAATTTCCAATTTATTGATATTATAAACAACACTATGATGGAAATTTTTAAGATTTTTAAAATTTTTTTCTAACTTTTTTTTGAGACAGAGTCTTACTCTGTCGCCTGGGCTAGAGCTCCATGGTGTCGTCTTCATAGCTCACAGCAACCTCAAACTTCTGGGCTCAAGCGATCCTCCTGCCTCAGCCTCCTGAGTAGCTGGGACAACAGGTACACACCACCACGCCTGGCTAATTTTTTCTATTTTTATTAGAGATGGAGTCTTGCTCTTGCTCAGGCTGGTCTCGAACTCCTGAGCTCAAGCGATCCTCCTGCCTTGGCCTCCCAGGGTTCTAGGATTACAGGCGTGAGCCACCTCACCCGCAAATTTATTTTTTTAAACATAAATTTCTGTTGCAGAATTTCTAATTTGAAGAGTAACGATATTTTTCGGGCTTTTGATACATAATGCACATTGCTAGAGGTTTTAATGTTCATCATGCCTCATCTATAACTCTGAAATTGGAAAAGTTCTGAAAATTTAAGAGTCTTTGTAATTTTAAGTTTACTTATAGTCTTTTCAAAATTTCTAAAAATGGAAAATTCTTTACATATTTGTGGCTATTATAGTCTATATTTCATGTTATTCCATATGGAATGTGTTTAATTATAGGGCGTCTTCTAATATATAGAATGTATTCTATATTACCTGTCTATAAACTGGAAAATTACAAATTTCAATTTCCATCTTGTCTCCAAGGGTTTTCCAATAAGGATTGCGGATCTGCACCAGTTTATATCCTCATCAAACAGTGTAGAAGAAGACCTGTTTCTTTATACCCTTTTTTTTTTTTTTTTTTTTTTTTTTTGAGACAGAGTCTCACTCTGTTGCCCAGGCTAGAGTGAGTGCCGTGGCGTCAGCCTAGCTCACAGCAACCTCAAACTCCTGAGCTCAAGCGATCCTCCTGTCTCAGCCTCCCAAGTAGCTGGGACTACAGGCATGCGCCACCATGCCCGGCTAATTTTTTCTATATATATTTTTAGCTGTCCATATAATTTCTTTCTATTTTTGGTAGAGGTGGGGTCTCGCTCTTGCTCAGGCTGGTCTCGAACTCCTGAGCTCAAACGATCCGCCCACCTCGGCCTCCCAGAGTGCTAGGATTACAGGCGTGAGCCACCGCGCCCGGCCTCTTTATACCCTTATTGAATTTTATTTTTAAACTTTACTAACCTGAGAGTAGAACAAACAAAAAAAGGGTATCTTATTGTTTCAATTTAGATTTCTTTGGTGTTGATTTTGTTTGTGAATGACTTATTCAAGTCTGTGGTAGATTGCATTTTTTTTTTGAGACAGAGTCTCGCTCTGTTGCCCGGGCTAAAGTGCCGTGGCATCAGCCTAGCTCACAGCAACCTCAAACTCCTGGGCTTAAGCAATCCTCCTGCCTCAGCCTTCCGAGTAGCTGGGACTATAGGCATGTGCCACCATGCCCGGCTAATTTTTCTATATATATTTTTAGCTGTCCATATAATTTCTTTCTATTTTTGGTAGAGACGGGGTCTCGCTCTTGCTCAGGCTGGTAGATTGCATTTTTGTTTGAAAATATCACCTGTCACATTTCTGTAGCGTACCTTTCCCTGCCCCTTGATGTTGGACTTTGGCTGTGTAGGGCAGTTAATATATCCTGGTTTGTTTGGAACTTTCCTGGTCTTAAAACGAAAAATCCTGAGTCCTGGGGAGCCCCTTACTCTTGGGAAAACCAAGGAGGTTGGTCACCCTATTTGGCCATGCAATTCATTTTGTCCTATGGGACGTTAGTGAATGTGACATGCCTCATTGAAGAAGAAAGTTTAAATGCAACTGCATGGTTTGGCTCAGTCTCTCTTGTGTTTCTGCCATCTGCTATGAGAACAGCCTGCTCTGTACCAGGATTTCGAATTCAGCCTGGGTCCTGGAATGAAACGACACAGAATAGACTCACAAATGACTCACAGCCTCGATTTAACATGAGCGAGAAACAAATAAATGTTTTTTGTAAGTTTCTGTGATTTTGGGGTTGTTAGGAAACACAATTGACTAATGCATATGTTATACCAATTTTTCTTTGAATTTCTTTTTTCTTTCTTTCTTTCTTTTTTTTAGAGATGAAGGTCTCGCTCTTGCTCAGGCTGGTCTGTAACTCCTGAGCTCAGAACAGTCCACCCAGCTCGACCTCCCAGAGTGCTAGGATTACAGGTGTGAGCCACCATGCCAGGCCCTCTTTTCTTTTTTTTTGAGACTGGTTCTCAATACTTTTCCATAGATTGGGTTATTCCTGCTTAACATGAGGAAATGGAATTTTTTATTTTATTTTATTTTATTTTTTTCCCCCACGTGCTGAAAGAAGGCTAAGGAAATGGAATTTGAACTGGAAATGCAATTTGGGAAATACAAAAATATTGTAATTTCATCAATTTCCTCCTTTTGTTTTGGAGACAAAGTCTCTCTCTGTCGCCTGGGCTAGAGTACAATGGTGTTATCATAGCTCACTTTAACCTTCAACTCCTGGGCGCAGGCAATCCTCAGCCTCCCAAGTAGCTGCGACTATGGGCATGCACCATCACACCCAGCTAATTTTTTCTATTTTTAGGAGATGGGGTCTCACTCTTGTTTAGGCTGGTCTCAAACTCCTGGCCTCGCTTGATCCTCCTGCCTCAGCCTCAGAGTGCTAGGATTATAGGCGTGACCCACCGCACTTGGCCATCAATTTGCTCTTGTGTCCTTAAAGTTAATCTTCCAGACTACAGTTACGTAACTTATAAGGGAGACGTAAATGAGGGTATAAAATATTTCTGATTAAGTTTGTAAGCTAGTCAGCCTCCTTTTTTGCTGTGAACATCTAGCAGTAGGAGTAAATGATATAGTTTCCTTAATCAGGGAGAGGTTAGATACTTAGGAGGTGGCTTTGGAGCATTCAACTCTGGTCAATGCCCTCAAGTGACAATAGAGATCTAGAGATGTGCCCAGTAGTCAAGGCGAGTGCTCCTTACGTGATGAAATCTACACCTATGTGCTTATCACTGTGCTGTTGTGCCAGTGGCTTATGGCACACACTGGCTTTTTCCCTCACTTTCACCAGGTTGCCCCGTGGGCTAGCTGTGGCCCTGCTTTGCCATCTACTGTCTAACTGTGGCTTTAACCAAGATGGTAATCAAGCAGAACTTCCTTATGCCACTTCCAGACCCCAGGATACCCATGCTGTGAAGGAAATTGCTATTTGTTTTTAAAATTGCTCTTTTTTTTTTTTTTTTTTTGAGACAGAGTCTCACTCTGTTGCCCAGGCTAGAGTGAGTGCCGTGGCGTCAGCCTAGCTCACAGCAACCTCAAACTCCTGAGCTCAAGGGATCCTCCTGTCTCAGCCTCCCGAGTAGCTGGAATTACAGGCATGCACCACCATGCCCGGCTAATTTTTTCTATATATATTTTTAGCTGTCCATATAATTTCTTTCTATTTTTAGTAGAGATGGGGTCTCGCTCTTGCTCAGGCTGGTCTCGAACTCCTGAGCTCAAACGATCCGCCCACCTCGGCCTCCCAGAGTGCTAGGATTACAGGCGTGAGCCACCACGCCCGGCCTAAAATTGCTCTTTTAAAGTCCTTTTTTCATGTTGCTTATGATGAGTTTGGAAAAGCTAAATCTTGAGGACAGAATTTCAATAGGATTACAAAACATACCATGATAAATAGCATACCAGAATTTTTCTGATGTATTTTCATGCATAGAATTGAATTGTTAAATTTCTCCATCAAAATAAGGAGATGGTGATAGAATATGGCTTATAAATACATCTTTTGCTAGCTCCTTGAGAAAAATGTGTCCATCTTTGAAAAATAATGTATTGGGAGCAAATTTTTAATTTTTACATTGCCTTTTTATCCTAGGTGAAGTGTTCGTCTTAAATGATGGTGGAGAAGTTGATTTAGATCTTGGAAATTATGAGAGATTTTTGGATATTAATTTGTATAAAGACAACAACATCACCACCGGGAAGATATATCAGCATGTGATCAATAAAGAGAGGCGTGGTGATTACTTGGGGAAAACAGTACAAGGTATTATATTCCACGGACATGATCTGTGCTGAGCACCAGCACACTGCTCAAAAATAGAAGTGAAAATGTCACGGTCCCTGTGTTCTACAACTTCTAATCCTTTTTAGGTCTTTTCATTTTCCTCCGAAATGTCAAGTTCATCCTCCATGTTGCTGATTATATTTTCATCAGTTTCTTTTGTCTTTTTTACTCATGTCATTGTTCTCCTTGGTCTCTCTCTCTCTTTTAGCACTGGTTTGGAAAATCTATGGAGAGTCATTTATTCATCACATTTACCTAATTGGAGTGCAGATTTTTTTTGTTTTTTGTTTTTTGTTTTTGAGATGGAGTCTTGCTCTGTCACTTGGGCTAGAGTACCATGGCGTCATCACAGCTCACAGCAACCTCAAACTCCCGGGCCCAAGCGATTCTGCTGCCTCAGCCTCCCTAGTAGTTGGGACTACAGGCATGTGCCACCACGCCTGGCTAATTTTTCTATTTTTAGTAGAGACAGGGTCTCGCTCTTGCTCAGGATGGTCTCAAACTCCTGAGCTCAAGTGATCTTCCCGCCTCAGCCTCCCAGAGTGCTAGGATTACAGGCGTGAGCCACCGCGCCCAGCCTAGATTTTTTTGTTTTGTCTGTCTTTTATTTAGTGTGTTCTTTTTCTCTGCCCGCCCCCCCCGCCCCCCCCCATACCTTTGCACGGATGATTACTCATCTTTGAAGAAGGTCAGTGTTGGGGAGGGACTGGAGCGGCAGGCAGCATGGTCAGCCGATTCCTGACTCTTCACCAGCCCTTTCCCTGGGTGGTATGATTCTCTTTTGTCTTAGAAGAACACCTGTCCCAGCACCCTATAAAGTCTTATATCCATACATGCCTATATGGCGGGGTAATGGTAATTCCTCCTCCCCTTTAAATAATTTTCAATTTGGAACCAGCTAAGAAGGAGACGTAGGAGTCAGGTGGCGATCAAAACGTTAGCTATGCTACTACTGATACTGGACAGTGTTCTTAGATCTCAGCTGCAACTGTGTTTTCGAATAGTTTCCCCCCAAGTGTAAGTCTTGGGGAGAGCCACCTGAGGGAAAGTGGGCACCTCACACCTGTCACATCCCACCGATAGGGAGAAAGCAAGGACCCCTGAGCTGCCCACGTGGAGGCAGAGCCCAGCAAACCGGGTCTGGGTGGGCATGCGCAGTGGGTGATTCTAAATTCAGTCAGAGCTGCCTTTCTCCTGCCTCAAGGGAGAGCGGGTGGGAGGTGGCGGTGCCCCTTCCTCTCAGCTTCCCAGAGGCCACCGTTACTACTTCATGCATTAAGTTAGGAGGATGTGTTGAGTCCCTCCCTGCCCGCAGGCATGTCCCCTTTTTGTCTCATCAGCAGGTGCAGGCTTGTTTACCACCCAAGGAACCCCTGGGTCTTATGTGCCTGTGGAAATGTACCCTTTTGGCCTCTAAGGGCAACATTAGCAGCCAGGGGCCTGGTCACACCCTGTTGGGGCCCCTGGTCAGCACGCAGGCCTCTGTGCCCTTGGAGTGGACCCTTCCCCACAGGCTGGTGTTACCCTAGACGTGGTGGGCTTGGTGGGGTCACCCTGGCAGCTGCTATGTGGTGGGCTTGGTAGGGTGGCCCTGGTGGCTGCTCTGTGTCCTTCCCCATGGAGTGTAGCATTCAGTTCGCTGGCTGCCCTCCTTACACAGTTTTTAGCTGGCATTATGGGTCTTTCTAGTTTTATCAAAGATGGCATTTCAGCTGTTTCTTTTTCGCTGCGATTGGTGGGTTTCAAGAGAAACAGCCTAACACTTAAATGACTAAACTTAAACATAAATTGCATCAGTACATACTGATTTCAACGAGGGAAGGTCCTAGCATGAGGACTGTAGCTTGCCTAATTTATCAGGTGACTTTCAGGTTATTTGGGAGGTCTAAGTACATTCCTTTGTCCTGAGCATGAAATAAGCATTTGTTAATTATTACTTCTTTCTGCAGTTGTCCCTCACATTACTGATGCGGTCCAGGAGTGGGTTATGAATCAAGCCAAGGTGCCCGTGGATGGTAATAAGGAAGAGCCCCAAATATGCGTTATTGAGGCAAGCATGGAACTTTTCTTTATAAACTTATATCCTGCCGGGTCTTTAAGCATCTCGTACTGGGCTAAGAGGTGGGATTACAGCAGGGAACAATGTAGATGGCTTCTGCCCTTGTGGTCACAAGGCAGTGGGCAAGATTATCATTAAACAGATAATCAAGTGTACTCGTCGGGTGGGCGTGCAGTCATCTTCGTGTGGAGACAGATCAGGCGATCATCAAGTCAACGTTAGAGCCTCCTCTATGCTGGGGCCTGGGATGGCACAGTCTCTGCCCTTGAGGAGCTTGCAGGTGTGTGTGTCCACACATGACAGACTGTCTTCTAGTGCGTGTTGTTCGAAAGTATTTGCAAAGTGCTTTCGACATAGAGAGACCCTGAGTTAGGGAAGTCAGATGCTTGGAGTGATAAGTGAGTATCAGCTGTTTAAAGAAAGGAAGTAGCATTGGAACTTGCCACTTGTTCAATGCTTTCACCTTCTTCCCTTCCTCTTGATGTGCAGAATGAGAATAACATCCATGTCCTCCTCATCTAAACGCCAGTTGACCTAATGGCCAAGCAGGAGAACAGAATAATGAACAACTTGGTTGCTAGAGTCAGGCTGTCTGGGTTCACATATCTGCCATGAGCCCCAGTCCATCTATAGCTCAGTGGTTAAGAGTCTGGAGTCAGACTGCCTGGGTTTGTAGCCCAGCCGGGTCACTTACCAGCTGGGTGACCTTGGACAAGTTTGCTTAACTTCTCCATGCCTCAGTTTCCTCATCTGCTAAGTGGGGATAATGATAATACTTAACTCATTGTTTTAAGGATTAAATAAGTGACTACACCTAGTGCTTAGAATGGTGTCAGAGCTATAGTAAGTCCTTAAAATTATTAGCTAGTGCTAAGATACCTGTATGACTTTTGGGAAATTGTTTCTCACAGCTTTAGTGTGCTTATTTATAATGATATAGCAATAATGTAATATTATAATGATAACAAGATGATAATAACAAGGTTGTTGTGAGGATTAAATGCAATAATATAAAGTACTTGGCAATGTCTGCCATTTAGGAAGTGCTCAATCAATACACGTTAGCTGTTATTATTGTCATCATTATAAGTGTTAGCAGATACATATCATGCTATGTAGAAGATTCATTTTATTAACAGAGTTGTTAAACTTACTGCAAACATACTATGCTATCACATATTAACTACATATTATATTACTGTAATAACAGTATGGTTGAGAAACTTAACATCAATGTATTATATAATGTAGTGTGCCATACAAAATTTTCTCTCCCTTGGTGTTTCCTCCTTCACAATTTACACTGAGGAAAGAAGGGATGCTTCCTTTGTAATTTGTAAACTTGGAGTATAATAAACACAGAATAGTGCACATATAGGTGTATAGCTTGATAATGTTTTGCAAACTAAACATACCTGCATAACTAGGCTTGCTTCCTTTAAAAATATTTCATACCTAATATAGTGAATAGTTCACAAACAGATTGAGGCGATGATGAAGACAAATAATGTAAGAAAAGGGAAAGGCCAGGAGGAATCTGCAGGAAGAACAGCATGCGATATAGCAAAGGAGATGAAAGCTTAGCGCTCAGCTTGACTGCAGTGAAGGAGGCTCACATGGTCACTCTATTGACTGATTTTCAGTTTTTAGGATCAGTCCCCAAGATGCATCTCAGAAGACAGGAAAGCAGATGTAGATGTCGTCAGTTTCAAAAATAGGAATGAAGAGGTGGAGGGGGCGGAGGGGTCCGGAGGGGCAGGAGGAGAAAATTGAGATTAGGATCTGGGGCTGGGGGGACCGGAGAACTGAATCCTCATCTGGCACAACAGGAGATCAACTTGCATTCTGGAGAGGGTGTCTAGAATGGGTAAGTCAAGAAGGAGCTGAGTTGGATGCTATTTGGAAATATGGAGGTAATTAACAGAACAAATCTCCAACAGAGAATGTCAGGCATTTGCCTTGGGGAATCCAGATTTGGAAGAGGGAAGTGGTGGGACAGGGGACTCTTGCTTTTTGTTGTAAACTCTTCTGTACAATTTGATTTTGAACCATATGCTGCATGCATTGTTTTGATTTTTATAAAAGCATTAATGTCAACTTGAAGGTGCCATTTAGCAGTTTCAGTGTCTGTAGTTCAGCCCAAGACTGATTTCATTTGAGCCCACAGAGAGTAGACGTCATCTCACCTTTGGTGTATGCTGGTTATTTGTTATACGGTACCTCGTTGGCCAATATGCTAGCCACTGACCACATGGAACTATCGAGCATGTGACATGTGGCCTGTCCAAACTGATATGTTCTGTGACTTTAAAATACATACCAGGCTTCAAAGCCTTAGTATGAAAAAAAAAATGCAAAATACTCAATGATTTCATTCTGGGGCCTGTGCACCTGACTCTCTTTGTTATCTTTTTACAAAGTATATTGTAGATTCAAACTGTAATAGTTGAAGATTCCACTTGTACAGTGGAATCAAGAATGCTCAATGACATAGCAAATTAAACTGAAGTTTCCACCTAAACAAACAATAAGCAAACATTTTAGGCCTATACCTGGCACATTATTCCTTTTTTTAATGTCTAGGTCTGTGATTTTTAATTTTTGTTTTTTTATTTTTTTAGAGACAGGGTCTTGCTATGCTGCCCAGGCTAGCATTGCACACCTGGGTTCAAGTGATCCTCCTACCTCAGCCTCTCAAGCATCTGGGACTACAAGCATGTACCACCATGCATGGCTTATTTTTTGATTGATTTCTTATTCTGACCTTGAATTGACTCATTCAGTTTTATAACCACTAATTTAGCACTTAATATGTATTATCCCTGATGACAGGTTCTGGGGATGTGAGGACAAATGTGATGTGACTCCTGTTCTCCAGGAGCTCATCAGCTAGAGTTTTAATTTTATGGAAAGAGAGAAACTGTGACAAACAAAACTCCTTCTTCTCCGTATAACCCTGATGCTTTTTGGATACTAGGTCAGGCGTCCTCTTTGGTTCATTTGAAGTTATGTTCAACAGTTGTGTCTGTGCACTATTTAAGTTTTTGAAGGACTGCCAAAGCTGATTTTTAGTTTTAGGCATGTAGGAGTTATTGAAATGTCTTCAAAGCCTTTCTTTTTCTTTCTTTCTTTCTTTTTTTTTTTTTTAAAGAGACAAGGTCTTGCTCTGTTGTCCAGGCTGGAATGCAGTGGCACGGTAATAGCTCACTGCAGTCTTGAACTCCTGGCCTCAAAGAATCCGATCCTCCTGCCTCAGCCTCCTGACTACAGGTGTTCGCCACTACAACAGGCTAATTAAAAAAAAAAATTCTTGTAGAGACAGGGTCTTGCTTTGTTGTCCAGTCTGGTCTCAAACTCCTGGCTTAAGCTATCCTCCCAAAGTGCTGGGATTATAGGTGTGAGCCACCGTGCCTGGCTTCCAAAGCCTTTTTGTGGGTGAAGTCTCAACTTTTCAGACCAGTGGAGCTGACAGGCTTTATTCATACTAGTACAGGCCATCTAAGCATGAACCTGAAATAATTTATGCCTGGCTTAAAGGAATAAAAGTTTTCTTTTATTCACCCCGAAAAGAAGACTCCTTTCATTAAAGGCAAAACCAACTTTGCACATGTCATAAATTTGCTGCTGCTTCAATTTCAGATTTGGATAGATCTTAAAGTATTGTTATGGATTGTATTTTTCCTGTTGTTTGGGAAAACACCTTAGGACTCTTATAGTAATAGTACTGAAAGTTTCAGAACACAGTGATAATAATAATTGTGACCCAGTAATAGGAACTTCCGAATTGGCAGGGAGAATGCAGTACCACTGTCGGCCAGAGGAGGGCAGAAGTGGATAACGTTTAAAGTTGGCCTCCTTTTTGCATTCACTGACTCCTGGAAGACCCGATCAAGAAACACAAGGTGGCCCCAATAAGGTTTAGTTTAAGCCCAGACCTCTTTTTTTCCTTAAAGAAAATAAATATATATTTTTTTCATTAGATTCTGGTGCATTATAGTCAGGGAGCACTTACACCTCCCCACCCCTGGCAAGATCCTGCTTGCATGTGATAGGTTTTTGCTTCTTCGAGTTTCATAACTGAGTTTGCTGTTCTCTTACAGAAAGGTCATCTATTTCTATCTGTTCCATACCCAAGAAGCTTGAGTTTTAATTATGTTTTCATTATCTGAATTAAAGTTAGTAAAGAATAATTTTTTCCCTAGCAACGTGGTCCTGAGACCGCTGAGTTTCGTTCTATTGCAATTATGGTAACAGGTACTAGGACATTGTTACCTAGGGCTTATATTGAATTGAGACCTTTCTGTCCTGTCCTGACCACTAACCTAAAGCCCCAGTGCTGTGTGCAGGGTACTGGGCTTGTGTCCTCACAGGGCTTAGAGCCTGGTGTGGTAGAAAGACAGGAACAAAGACAGAAATGAAATAGTCGCAACTTGTTCCTAGGATGGGCACACACAGGGTGCTGTGAACCAGGGGTAGTGGAATGTAGGTTGCTTTAGGTGGGTGGTCAGGGTCAGCCTTTCCGAGGAGGATGCATCTTTTCCTGGGCTGAAGGATAAATACAGGTCACTGTAGGTTAAGAAGGAAGGCGGGAGAGATGGAGGGGCAGGAGGGGAGAGCGTGGCTCATCTGAGCACCTGAGAGGCCAGTGGGGAGGGACGCCAGACAGATCAGAGACTTCTGCAAGGGCCAGGTCGTGAGGGCCTTTCGTGGGCTGCATTAAGGAGTTTCCATGCTGTAGCGAAGCAGTGAGGCATTGAAGGGTATAAGCGTGGGAGAGACATGTTCTGAATTTTTAAAAGGTCACTCTGCTAGAGAGAGACAAATAGCTTGATGGTAGGACGGGGGAGGGTGGGAGCTGGGAGACATTTAGACTGGAGGGCCTGCAACCTTTTTCTGTAAAGGGCCTGTAAGTATGGTTAGCTCTGTGTGTCAGAGAGTCTCGGTCACAGCCGGTCAATTCTGCCATTGTGGTGTGGAAACAGCCACAATGTAAGTGAATGGGCATAGCCGTGTGCCAATAAAACTTGTAAAAATGGGCACCCGGCCATAGTTTTCCACCCCCTGGGTTAGATTATTACAGTGATACTGGCAAAAGATGACGTTGGAAGGGTGGTAGCCATGGCTATAGAGAGCAGTGGAGAGCGTGGCAAGAGGTTTTGGAGGTACGATCCACTGCACTGGGTTGGGTGAGGATGAGGATGGTTTCTAGCTTGAACTGGTTAGTGGGAAGAGATGCTGTTTGCTGAGATGAGGAAGCACCAAGAGAAATAGGCCCTGGGGTGGGGTGGGGGAACAAGAGTTCAGTTTGGGACTTGTTAAGTTTGAATAATTGTTGAGCCACCCAAGATGTCAAGGACAAGTGGCTTCAAAGCTCAAAGGTGCTGGGAAGAGAGGGCAGAACTAGAATTAGAAGTAGATTTTGGATCCATTCAGGTAGCTGAAGCCAGAGAAGATGGTGGATTCGGGAACTGGGCCCACCGTGATCCCTTCCTCCCCAACATCCAGATCATTCCACTCAGTGCTTACGCTGTACTCTTTTTTTTTTTTTTTTTTTTTTGAGACAGGGTCTGGCTCTATCGCCCAGGCTAGAGTGCCGTGGCTCATCATAGCTCACTGCAGCCTCCAACTCCTGGGCTCAAGCGATCCTCTTGCCTCAGCCTCCCGAGTAGTTGGGACCACAGGTGTGCACCACCATGCCCAGCTAATTTTTTCTCTATATATTTTTAGTTGTCCATATAATTTCTTTCTATTTTTAGTAGAGACAGGGTGTTGCTCCTGCTGAGGCTGGTCTCGAACTCCTGAGCTCAAGTGATCCTCCTGCCTCAGCTTCCCAGAGTGTTAGCATTACAGGTGTGAGCCACTGCACCCAGCATTAAGTTTTACTCTTAATTAATGTTCTTTAACTCTGTCTTGTTTTTCTTGTTAAATTCTGAGCTCCGTGGGAGCAGATCGTCATAAATTCTTCCCAGCACCTCACTTGTAGTGTTGAGCATGTGGCAGATGCTCAAATGCTAGAGAATTAATTTTAAAATTCGTCTAAGTCTCTAAATATGGTGAGGATGAATGAATTAAGGTGAATTTTATCCTTGTCTAAAGTAAAATGTTTAAATAACTTTATTGGAAGCAGATTGTAAGTTATGTTGACATTTATTGAAGGATTACACTGCCAGGAGTATTCATGGGGTTTTTCGTACTGTTTCCGGACGCCAGCATGTTTTAATTATGTTGATTTAATTCTAGTAGTACTAATATGGCAAGACTGCAAATGCTTGCAGGTGTGCGTGTGTGTACATGGAGAGAGAGCGAGAGCTCGAGGGTGAGAAAGAGCGCACGCTCACTATTTCAATCCAGGCAAAGCCAGGTGGCTCTTACCTCTCTCATATTGTCACTAGATTTGAGTTTTACTTTCTAACCGAGACCACTGGTGGAAACTAGCCTGTCTTGCTCCTCTATATTCTGGATCTTTCTATCTGCTTATGAATCCCCTTCTCTTCTTTCTCTCTCTTTTTTTTTTCTGAGACAGAGTTTCACTGTATCGTCCTGGTAGAGTGCAGTGGCATCAGCCTAGCTCACAGCAACCTCAAACTCCTGGGCTCAAGTGATCCTCCTGCCTCAGCCTCCTGAGTAGCTGGGACTGCAGGAACATGGCACGCCGCCTGGCTAATTTTTTCTATTTTTTGTAGAGACAGGGTCTCTCTCTTGCTCAGGCTGGTCTCGAGCTCCCGAGTTCAAGCGATCCTCCTGCCTCAGCCTCCCAGAGTGATAGGATTACAGGCGTGAGCCACCACATCTGGCCCCCTTCTCTTTTTTTTTAAGGTCTCCTTGACCTGGCTTTCTTCTCCCTTCCTGATGCTCGGCCTTGCCCTTTCTTCTTATTTCACTTTATTTACTATTTAATTTACTTTTATTTTACTTTCTAGTTTTCATTTTCTCTTCCCTTTACTGCATCTCCCTCTTAAATGGATCATAATTTTCTTCTGAGTTTTTAACTGCTTTATTGAGGTTTAATTTATATTAACATATTGTAACTTTAACCTGTTTTAAGCGTACAATTCAATGATTTTGAGCATATTTACAAACTTCAGTTCTTATGCTCGGTTTATCACGAGTTTTCCTATTAGTTTGTGAACCGTGGAAGATGTTTGGTCACTTGTGTCCCTGTTTTGTTTTTCATTCCCAGCTGGGAGGCACCATCGGAGACATTGAAGGGATGCCGTTTGTGGAAGCGTTCAGACAATTCCAGTTTAAGGCGAAAAGAGAGAATTTCTGTAATATCCATGTTAGCCTTGTCCCGCAGGTGGGCTTTCCAGATAAGTATGTGGACAGCAGTTTTGATGCATTTTCCTATGATGTTCTCTGTGGCCCATGTTTGAAACTGGGAAGCCATTAATAATGCAGAACAGCTAATGTCCCATGTCCTGATAGGAACCCCTTTCTTTTCAGCCCAGTGCTACTGGAGAACAAAAAACCAAACCCACGCAAAACAGTGTCCGCGCGCTGAGGGGGTTAGGCCTGTCTCCGGATCTGGTGAGTTGAGGGCAATGAATAAGTTCATCCCAAAGGTCACTTGGAACAGGACCTCCATTTCTTAATCAATAACATCATGTAAGTCCTTGGTAGCTCTCGAATGTCTCCTATGACCATGAGCTTTTTGTATCTGGGAGCCAGGAAAGGCTTAGTCCTTTATCCTCAAGTGTTGCTTAAATTGGCCATTTGTTCTTTCCCAGGCACTCGTTTGGTGGGCCACATGGACAGGTGGACAAGTGTGATGTCCTATCATTTTTATATGATTCCTGAACCCTTTAGAGTGAAGGGGGGACCTTGGGCTTTTCCTGTGACCCTGCTAGGATGGGCTATCACTGCTCTTATTTTTAGTCTAAACGGTAATGTGTCCTTATAGCAGGTAATCCCGTCATGGCCAATAGTCTACGTCAGGCGTCGGCAATTAAGGGCCAGCAGGTCAGCTGCCTGTTTTTGTAAATAAAGTATTATTGGCACACTGTCACACCCGTTTGTGTACATGTTGTCTGTAGCTGCTTTCATACTGCACACAGTCGAGGATCAAGACAGTGACTGCATGACCTGGGAACCTATAATTTTCCCATCTGGCCCTTTAGGGAAAAAGTCTGTCAGCCCCTGATCTAGTTCTCTTCTTATAGCTAACGAAGCAACACTTGTGAGCCTTGTTCCCCAGAGGCTTTTTGATGTTTCAAGTTCTTACTGGTAGATTTGTGCTGAATTTGATCATACTCACTTATATTAGTGCTCGGACCGATTTCTATAATAATACAGTGGAATGCCCACAGTGAACATGTGCATACTTGGTAAAGTCTCTTGTAGTAAAAAGAAATGAATATAGTGTCCTGCTGAGAATGAATGGCACCTTGGACAGCCGGGTTCCTGCTTGCTGACCTGTGCATAACTGGCTTTGACAGATTGTCTGCCGAAGTTCAACGCCCATCGAGATGGCAGTGAAGGAGAAGATTTCTATGTTTTGTCACGTGAACCCTGAACAGGTTGGTGCTGCTCTTTAGATTTTCTTGGCTGGCAGACACTTCTGCTGATGCATCTCTTCCATTATCGTATTAATTTTGGGAGCATTTATTCAAGCGTTGGGGCACTCCTATCCAACCATGGCTCCCTAGCCCTTAAGTGAAGAATCTTGACATTCCTGATTCCTTAGGTAGGATGTATGTTTCTTTGCATGATTGCTCCTTAAGTTACAGGCACAAAACCAGGGTGGGCTTTTTAACTCACTGTCAAACCTCTAGAGGGAGAACCATGTAAAGCCTCCCTACGGTCTCAATTCTGTCTTTCATTCGGGGACACTTACTGCTTTCACTCATTTCTCCTTTGTACCTTGTGGCAGCTTAACTCACCCCGAACCACACGAGTTACGTTGACATTCACACTAGCTCTTCTGATTGCAACAGCAGCCTCAGTTCACTTCATTGTTATAGAAACTGTACCATGATTCGAGCTCAGGTCCTCTGTTCTACAGGACTTTCTCCCTGGGTGTTCTGACAGCTAGCGTTTCTCTTTTCTTTCCTTCTCTTATCTCTGTCTCTTGTTTCCAATAAGCCTTGGGTACAAGGGATCAGCATGGGCGATAGTTTAGAAAGAGTAATAGAAATAGCACTCAGGAAAAGGGTGAGGTTTGGTGGAAACCTTTTCTTCAAATTAGCTCTGGGTTCTCTGAAGTCCAAAAACCAGCAAATTGGATTTCTGGGTCTCAGGAGGCAGTCTGATGAAGGGCCCCCTGCCTGATGCTTCAGAGTCAGTGCAAAAGTCTGAAATTATGAAAAAGGTGATGACAGATTTAAGGGACTCTTCTGTATTTCTATTTTGTCATGCCATTTTGTTTTTGTTCAATTGTTTTTGGCACCCTTCCT
The DNA here is from genome assembly GCF_041146395.1 of Eulemur rufifrons. Classification (NCBI taxonomy): domain Eukaryota; kingdom Metazoa; phylum Chordata; class Mammalia; order Primates; family Lemuridae; genus Eulemur; species Eulemur rufifrons. The sequence continues at coordinate 131,466,629 of NC_091012.1, forward strand.
GTTGGTAAATAGTACTTTGTGTGTGTGTTTAGCAAATATGACTTGCTCAATGTTTCTGAAATAGAAGGAGAACAAAGCTTTTTGAGTTGGATTGCTGAGAGCTCTGGGAACAGAAGATACAGTGTAAACTTTAGACCGTATAGAGTGTATATAACTATAGATTCTGAAGAATGCACTGTCCCATCAGGCCACACATTCGTTTATTAGTCATTTTCTATCACATCGTTTTTTCTGACGTGAGTTAATTCTCTCACTTCTGAGTTCCAGCCTTTTCATGAATCCTGGTTAATTTGCATTTGAAGCTCTTGTCATCTGGATTACTGAGGAGGGGATGGAGAAGGCCAGAGGCTTCTCTTTGGATGTGGCCTATTGTCATGATATTTGAAAAAAATCTCTCTGGCTTGGAGGATAAATGAGTAAATAGCTCTGCATTCCATGACTTCCACTTGTGGGAAGTGTGGCTCTCCGGAGATTTAGTTTTAATGAGTAATTGGGATGGAGGTCCCCCCCCACCCCCATCAGTGACATCTCAGCACTTAGAATTGCGTTGGTGAACACGTAAGTGAGGCACTGTGGTCCGAGTATTAAGTTGGCAATATTCAAACAGGTTAGGAACCCTTGATTTTATAGCTAGGTGTTGGGGCTACTGAACACAGAGTTGGCAGAACATTTTCTGGAATTTCCTTAGGATGTGGCAGATCCTTAAATGGCTGCAAGCAGCCCCTTGGATGTATTAATACTTGACAAGTTGTGAAAAACAACTCCAGCCAGGCACCTCCTGGTATTTAAAGGTGCGCTTCTCCTCCAGCAGGTGTAATTAATTTTATTGTGGTCGATGTGTGCTTGTAAATTTACCCAAATGAAGGGAGCAGGAAACAAGGTTGCAGACAAAAGCAATCACAGTAGCAGCTGTTAGGGTGGAAACCCTAGTAGGTGCTCTCGGTGTAGGGAGAGAAAGATTTCTCATGCAGAGATTAGGATATATAAAAGTAAAACTTATTTTATCTTCTTAGAGGAGAGAAAGAGAGTGAGAGAGTGAAAGCGGGGAGGGAAAGAGAGCAGGGAGATGACATGGCATCCCAAGGAAAGAGAAGGGAGTGCCAGCACAGAGGCCAAGTGGCTTGCTGATTTTAAGGGGGAGGAAGAGGAAAAAAAATAGGATGACTGTCAGTTGATAACAAAAGCTGCTGCAGGATGTCAAAGTCCCAGATTGGTTTCCCTGCCTTTGCCAGGAGAGGTGACTCTGCCCTCCAGATATGGTGGAGGCTGTAGCTTGTTCTCCTGCTGTTTACTCGGAATTTCTTTAGGCTGCAAAACGCAGATTCTCAAAAAAACAATTTTAAAGAGAAAGATTTACATCTCTTTTCCATCTATTCAGCTCTTTTCAGAAGTTGTGCAAAACAGAACTCCTGCAGGGCGCCTGTTAGTGAGAGAATTCATAGGATTGATCTTTAACTGTTACTGCGGAATTGGTGGGATTAGGTATTTTCCTGTTATTTTTGCAAGGTCGCCCCGCTCAGCAGCAACAACAAATGAATGAACAAACAAAATGAATATACACATTGAGAAGCCAAGGTGTATGTAGTCAATGCTACTGCCTTGACTCAGACTTAGAAGATGGTGCCTTGTGTGTTGGATATTGACATGTAAAGCATCTATGTTCGAACACCAATTCTCTGACACCAGGGGATCTTGCCATTGAATTCTGACAGTAACTACTCAGAGGGAGCCTCAGACTCCAGGTTTAAGGGCTCAATCCCTTAGGAGACTGCCTCCCTCTTCAGACACCTGCCACAGCTTTCCATTGTCCCTAAACTACCCATGCTCCTGCTGGCTGACTACAAATCTGGGGCTTCCCACAATCCCCTTGGGTTTGATAGTCCACTAGAGTGACGCACAGAACTCAGAAAAGTGCTATATTTGCAATGACTGTTTTATTTATTTTATTTATTTATTTATTTTTTGAGACAGAGTCTCACTCTGTTGCCCAGGTTAGAGTGAGTGCCGTGGCTTTAGCCTAGCTCACAGCAACCTCAAACTCCTGAGCTCAAGCGATCCTCCTGTCTCAGCCTCCCGAGTAGCTGGGACTACAGGCATGCACCACCATGCCCGGCTAATTTTTTTTCTGTATATATTTTTAGCTGTCCATATAATTTCTTTCTATTTTTAGTAGAGATGGGGTCTCGCTCTTGCTCAGGCTGGTCTCGAACTTCTGAGCTCAAACGATCCGCCCACCTCGGCCTCCCAGAGTGCTAGGATTACAGGCGTGAGCCACCCGCCTGGCCTGCAATGACTGTTTTATAACAAAGGGTGCAATGAACAGCCAGATGAAGAAGATACAGAGGACAAGGTCTAGGAGGGTCCCGAGAACCGGAGATTTTTCTGAGTCAGGGTGCACCATCCTCCTGGAACCTGAATGTATTCACCAATTGAGAAGCTCCCCTGAGCCTCGGTCTCCAGTTTTTATTGGAGTTTTATTATGTAGGCAGGATTGATTGAATCATTGGCCATTTGGTTGAACTCAATCTCCAGCCCCTCTTCCCTCCCTAGAATTCAGGTGGCTTAACATTCCAGCCCTCTTATCACTGGGCTGCCTTTTTTGGTGATCAACCCCATCCTGAAGCTATCTAAGGGCCACCTGGAGTCACACCATTTGCATAACAAAGACACTGCTAGCACTCAGGAAATGCTGAAGATTTTTGAAGCTCTGTGTCAGGAACTGGGGACAAAGACCAGAGATGTATATATGTATTTTTTTTATTATACCATGGTATCCAGGTTCCAGGAGTAGGATAATGATTTCAAAGAGTTTTGTAATTAAATCAAACTAACTATGTATTAATTCTGACTCTTGTTTAGGTTGCTGGGTTTTCTTCTTTGTTTTTTTTTTTCTTTTTTTTTAGTCAGTGTAAATAAACTGCCAGTCTCTCTTGAGTTTCGTCTCATTCTTGTGGCATATTTGAGATGTTTGAGTCAATCCGTCTAACTAAGTATGGTGTTTTATCATCATTGAATAGGTCATATGTATCCATGATGTTTCTTCCACGTACCGAGTGCCTGTGCTTTTGGAGGAACAAGGCATTGTTAAATATTTTAAAGAGAGATTGGACCTGCCCATTGGTGATTCTGCAAGTAATTTGCTTTTCAAGTGGAGAAATATGGCTGACAGGTATGTGAAAGGAATTACTTATGTAATTTTTAAGAATTCTTGGGTTTGAGGGTAGGACTAAGACCTGCTTTAAAGAGTAAGCATGTCTTCTTTGGCATTCTGTATGTGTATGTTTTGGTCTGGACATGTCTAAAGATGTAGCACACTGTTATGATGTTTTACTGTATTCTTTGAAGATTTCTAGAGCCTTTGATTTTGTTGTACTTAAGCCAAAATGAATTGAAGGAATTCAGATTCTGGAAGGAATTTTTTAAAATCTGGAAGGATTTTGATTTATTAGTTTATTTCTTAGTTTCTGAATATTTTGAACAGTTTTAAATATTTTTTTTTTTTTTTTTGAGATAGAGTCTCACTCTGTTCCCCAGGCTAGAGTGCCGTGGCATCAGCCTAGCTCACAGCAACCTCAAACTCCTGAGCTCAAGAAATCCTCCTGCCTCAGCCTCCCAAGTAGCTGGGACTACAGGCATGCGCCACCATGCCCGGCTAATTTTTTTCTATATATGTTTTTAGTTGTCCAGATAATTTCTTTCTATTTTTAGTAGAGACGGGGTCTCGCTCTTGCTCAGGCTGGTGTGGAACTCCTGACCTTGAGCGATCCTCCTGTCTCGGCCTCCCAGAATGCTAGGATTATAGGCGACAGCCACCGCACCGGGCTTCACTTAAAGTTTTTAAAAAATGCTTCAGCCTTTCTGGGACAAATACAGTTGGTATAAATTGCAGTTTCTAAAGTTAGTTTCTCTAATGAGTGATGATACAATTAATCCCCTGCCCTCCATGATGCTTATGGAATCACTCATTTTGTAGGAACTTTCTGAGTAGTTTGGGGCTGATCTTCTTTAAGCACTAGAAATTTTAATATTTTAACTCTTTTTATTGGAAACAGCTGTACGTTATACTGTATGCCTCTATGCTTTCTAAAGCCAAATGTGTGGCCTTTGCATTTTTAAGCACTAGAAATTTTAATATTTTAACTCTTTTTATTGGAAACAGCTGTACGTTATACTGTATGCCTCTATGCTTTCTAAAGCCAAATGTGTGGCCTTTGTTTCCTGTGGTGGTCGTGAGAGAGGACCACAAACTGGGTGGCTTAAGACAACAGAAATGTATTTTCTAACAGTCCTGGAGGTTGGAAGCTCAAAATCAAGGCATCCACAGGAATTGCCTCTGAACAATTTGTCCCACGCCTCTCTCCCAGCTTCTGGTGGCTGCTGGCAATGCTTGACTTGTGGCTGCATCGCTCCAATCTCTGCCTCCATCTTTGCATCACCTTCTCCCTCCTGTCTTCACCTCTCCTATTCTTTTAGAAGGATGCTTGTCATTGGATTTAAGGCTTGCCCTAACCCAGGATGATCTCATCTGGAGAGCCTTAATTGCGTCTGCAAAAACCCTTTTTCCAAAATAAGGTCATATTCACAGGTTGTGGCAGACAAATTTTTTTAGGGGACTGTCATTCAACTCACTACAGTCCTCAAGCATGGAAGGTGTTGTGCATTGGTCCCTCTGCATCACGTTGGCAGTAGCAGCGGTTAATTGGTAATGGCAGTGTGCAGTGTCCATTCTTTAGCTGCTGTCCCCTCTGTACAGCCTGTAGAGAGATGCAAGGAGGCAAACAGAGGTCAAAGGAGCAGCATGCATCATGGAGGCCCAGTGCTGCTCAGAGGCCAGGGGCTCTGGTGAACCTGGGGTCAGGGAGCTGGCCTGGGACCTGAGGCCAAGGTGGGGACACCCCGCCACCTCCTCCCGTTCACCTCTGCCTGTGGGGGATGGGCCTGCAAAGCTGACTCCCCTCCTTCTCCCCCAACAGTTCACAGTGGTGTCTGAGGCTTACCTTACACACTGTGCTGAGGGCCTATGGCCGCTGGGGGAGGGAGACACATACAGGTCTGAGAGGGAAAGAGAGTACGAGAGTGGGCCCACGGCACCTTCCTGCAAGCCGCCCCCCTCCCTGGGAGGTGGGACCCAGTGCACTCACCTGTCCTACCCACTGCCCAGCAGCGAGTCCTCCTCTGGGAAGACCGGACTTGAGTGAATGATAGTATCGATTCCATCCAGCTGCTTCCTCCTTGACTGTGCTCCAGTGTGACCGTGACTGCCTGCCTCTGGCATCGTCTCTGATACTTGGCTTGCTATCAACTTGCTTTCTGTTACCTGTATCCTTAATGGGAGGTGACGTGAGGCACAGGCAGCTGCAGAATCTCCAGAGCAACATAAAATGAAGCAGTAGGGGTTAGCAGCCTCCTCTCGGGTTCCTTAGTCACCTTCCTAGAAAGTCACCTTTCCTGTCAGTGTTGACTTCTTAGCTGCTTGCCCGTTTTTCTCCACATAGCCTGTTTTGAGATCCCATTTCTCTTGCACTCTTTGCAGATGTTGATATGAAACAGGGATATTCCTCATCATGGTAACATTTTTCTAAGGTATTCGGGGAAGGGTTTGCTTCAAGGCCCTAAAACATCTTTAGCCCCAAGATGACTTTTCCACATACTTAATACCAGACCCGTTATTTTTCATGTTCTTTGCACAGATTTCCTGACAAAAGCAACACTAAAGATTGTACTCTAATGGTAAAATGTGATTGAGTGTCTTCTGTAGAATGGAATTTTTCTCATAAAAATGATCTAAATGGCTTGTAATATTTTAAATCATTCTCTTAGCACCATTCTTCAGGCTTGCCATGAATAACCAGACTTTTGTGGGCCAGCTGGGAATGTAACAATTTTAAATGCAGACACTTTGAATGCATTTTCTTGTACAATGTCACCTTACAAAGTTAATATTGGAATGTTTCCTATTGACAAGCAGAATGCATTTTTCTTATACGATGTCACCTTATAAACTATTATAATAATTTAAGAACAGCTCATGTTTATGAAATGGAGATGGCTTTTGAATTTTTTATTGTTAATGCTTTTAACTTTTTCTCTGATTTACTCTCTCAGATTTATATCTGCTTATGTAAACCAACATTGGAATTTCTTATGATTTTGGAATCCGTTTGGAGAACAGATTTTGGTTCTTTGAGGGGGGAGGTTGAATCAAGTACATCAAGCGTCAGGCTTGTCTGCTCCGAAGGTTTTAAAAAGTGCCTTGGAATAAGAGCGGTGGCTGCCACTGTTATGTTGGTGATGTTCTGTTACATGCATATAACCTTTGAGCTTGTCTTCCTTCCCAGATATGAAAGGTTACAGAAAACATGTTCCATAGCCCTGGTTGGCAAATACACCAAGCTCAGGGACTGCTATGCTTCCGTGTTCAAAGCCCTGGAGCACTCAGCCTTGGCCATCAACCACAAGTTGAAGCTGATGGTGAGTCCTAGCCTAGTCTTCTGGATGCTTTAGTCATTTATTCCAATATCTCGTGTTCCAGAGAGGCAGGTTGTGTTGAAGGACCCCTACGATCACCCCTAGCATCTATGATTTACCAGAATGACTCATAGGACTCACATGTAGTCATATTTAGGGCTAAGATTTATTAGAGCCAAAGAATACAAAGCAAAATCAGTAAAGAGAAAAGTCGCCCAGGTCGAAGTCTGGGGGAAACCAGGTGCAAACTTTCAAGAGCCCTTGCCCAGTGGAGTCTCATAAATTGAGCTTAATCCCCCAGCGAGCTGTGATAATATATGTGAAGTGCCATCTACCAGGGAAGCTTATTAGAGACTCAGTGCCCAGGGCTTTTATTGGACGCTGGTCGCATAGGCACCCTCCGCCTACCATGTACCAAAATTCCAGACTCCCAGCAGGAGAGCACGTGCTCCTCATAAATCGTGTTGTTTGTACAAACACTTTAGGCACAATGAGCCACTCTTATCAGTTCTTGGAATGGTGGGGACCCTCCCCAAACCCAAGTTCCCAGATGCCAACCAAGGACCAATCTTGTAGCAGGCCTTTCCAAGGACAGCAGTGAGGCCTGCTGTGTTAACTGTTTTCTGCATGCAGGTTTAAGGCACATTTCTGAAATTAGGCTGTGCATATCCAAATTTATATTTAATGATATTTGATATATGTATATCGTGGTTTAAGCAAGCCTTATCCTCTTGATTTAAATGGCAAAATCTTTGTATGGTGAGTAAAAAAGATCCATTTATATGTTGAAGAAATTTAGTGACTTCCATTTCGACACTAGCTTAGGACCTAGCTGACTGTTCTCTCTCTTCTTTTTAGCCTCTTTCTCTCCCAATTAGTTTTTATTTTTGGCTTTCCAAGGAATAGTTCACTTCCTCTTCCTCCCACTCCTCCATGTCCCCAACCCTCGTATAGAAAAAAAGAAAACGACGATAAAAAAATGGCCATGGTGCAAATTTTATAAAGGCTCTAAAATTTTGTATCCTAAGATATATTCAGATAGTCATTTTCATAAAAGCAATACTAAAATAATCTAGCTGTGTAGGGATTGTTAGGTACATAGGAATCGGTGTACATGATGCTTCATCTCATAGAATTTAGTGACATTAGCTTCTACTGAGGACTGTTTGAATCATGACCTTGTCATATTCCTGTTAAGGACAGGGTGTCCCTGTTTATCCTGCCTGGATGGCTGCAGCAGCTTCCTGGCTGCTTTTCAGCTGCCAGTCTTCCCTCTATTTTCCAAATTGTACCAGAGTGATCTTCCTAAAACCACTCAGTTCTCTCTGTTCCTGTCAGCCCTTTACTTAAGACCTTTTAGTGGTGTTGCAGTCTGTTTGGGCTGCTATAACAAAATACCATAGGCTGGGTGGCTCACAAACAGCAGACATTTTTCTCTCACAGTTCTGGAGCCTGGAAGTCCAAGGTCAGGGTGCCAGCATGGCTGTGTTCCGGGGAGGGCCTTCTTCTGGGTTGCAGATGGCCAGCTTCTGGTTCTATCCTTGTGTGGCAGAAGCTGCGAGGGAGGTCTCTGGGGTCTCTTTTATAAGGACACTGATTCTATTCACGGGGGTTCTGCCCTCTTGACCTAATCACCACCCAAAGGTCCCACTTCCTAATATCATCCCCTTGGCAGTTAGGATTTCAGCATATGAATTTTGGGGGGACACAAACATTCAGTCCATTGCCAGGGGTTCAAATGTAAACTCTGTGTCATGGCTTCTCAGCCTCACCCCTTCCCCCCACCCCAACTAATCAAGTCTCTCCTCTCGTGAGTGGAGCCTCTTTTGAGGGTCCCAGAGTAGCCACTACTTTCTCTGTCTTTCCTCTAAGGTTTCATAGGAGCGGTTCCTTTGCCTGAGATTTCATACCCTTCTCCCTTTCTCTCCTCATCTCCCAGGCATGTTCCCTGGGGCCTCCCAACACACACCCCTGTGCTTATCCTGCTTCCTTCTACTCATCCTTGGGGCTCAGCTTCTCGGATGTCATCTCCCCAGAGCTGGTCCCCGACCCCACTCCTTCCCTTCTTTCCTCTAGTGTCCAGTTCTTGATGAGATGTGGCTCCTAATTACTTCCATAGCATTCCCATCTTCGCCATCACAGCCATTGTCACACTACCGTGTGGACTCCCATTCATTTGGTTTCATAATCTTCCTGAAAGAGTACAATAGCCACAAGACAGAGATCATGTTTTTCTATCCCCAGAACCTAGTACGGTGTTTGCATAATAAGTAATTAATGAGTACTTGTATCATAGTTACGTGGTGCTAGTACTTTTCAGTGTTTATTTTTCTCAATATTTTTTTATCTGTTGGATGTTTTTTAGTACATAGACTCCATTGATCTGGAGCAGATCACTGAAACCGAGGACCCTGTGAAATTCCACGAAGCTTGGCAGAAGCTATGCAAAGCTGAGTGAGTACGAGGGACCATCCACACCAGTTAGGACAATGCCATTGTGATTTTCCCATAATGGTTCGGTTTATCCCATTTACTAATTTCTATTCATTTTGAAAGGTAGTTGAGAGTACTTGCAGTCTTTGTGGGTGGTTGTGTTGCATTCATGCTGCATTGCTTTGAACCGTGCCATGTTAGTGTTCGTGGCATGTGCAGTGGAAATGGTTTTATTTGGGGAGGATGGGAGTATTGTATTGGAGGGAAAGTGTGTTGATTCTCCTGAAAGATACAGAGATCTTACATATGCAAAGTTAAGGTACAAGAATGATAACTTTTCTTGAGTATATTTTCTCTTTCACATGTTTTGGTTCTTAGGTTTTATTTTGTAAGTAATCGACAGAACTCTTGGGGGCAGCATTGTGTCGTTGAATGCAGCACGACCCTCCTGGTTTCTTCCGAGACTGTTTGCCTAGAAGGTCTCTAAATTGTCTTCTAGCCAGGAAATTTCATTTGCCATTACTTAATTAGCAATTGAAATCTTAGGCTGCTGATTTTACCCATTTGATTCTTTCTGATGATGTGAGAGATCTTAACATTTTTGTAGTAGTGCTTTGAAGGAACCTTCACCTATTTTTATTCAGATTTTTCTCTCAGTGGCATTCTTAATTGAATTTAGTTTCCCAGTTACTATGCTCCGGTGCCACAAAGACTTATCAGAAAATACATATCAAAGTCAGCTGTGAGAAATTGTCTCAACTTCTTCATAACATTGGGAGGATTTCAGGAAGAAAGTTCAGGATGTGAAATCACGTAATCGATTCTAAAAGTAGACCTCAAACATATTCACTAGTGATTGCACCAAGCATTGCATGAAAGGCTGAAAACACAAGTTTTAAAAATAAAAATAATGGGTAGTCAAATTTACCCTCATCTTGTGTTGATTTCAGTGGTATTCTTGTGCCCGGAGGCTTTGGAATCAGAGGAACACTGGGAAAACTCCAGGCGATTTCTTGGGCAAGGGCAAAGAAGATTCCTTTTCTGGGTAAAACTCATGTTTATTGATCCTATTATTAATAGATTTTGAAACTTACTAGGGGTAACACTGGAAGTTTGTTATTGTGAAGGTGTGAACTCAGATTTGAAAATTCAGGCCCCAAATAGTCTGCTACAGGGTCAGCAAACAATATTCCAAGGGCCAGATCAAGCTGGCAGTCTGTTTTTATAAATAAAGTTTTATTGGAACACAGGCACACCAATTTGTTTGCATATTGTCTGTGGCTGGTTTTGTGGTTCAATGGCAGCGTTTGAGACCCCATGGCCTGCAAAGCCCAGAATCTTTACTATCTGACCCTTTACAGAAAATGTTTGCCACTGCCCTGGCTGGGCGGCAGGGGGCTGGGGAAAATCTCTGCTGCACTTGCTCTTGCCTTCTTGGGTTCCTGCCCCAACCCGTGCCCTCACCACTTTAAGCAGAGAACCATTCAACGGAATTCCACAATAGTCTTTCCAATGAGAAAAACTGTTTAAGTTGCACCTCATCTGCTCATTCTGGAAAAGAGAATGCAGAAAGACTGTCCTTGGTCACAGGAACAGCTCCGTTAACATTTGGCAGAGTTGGGCCTTTTTCCTGCTTTTGTTCAAATTGCAAAGCATGGCCCTTGTACCAGTGAAGCCAGATGAAAAGGGACCCTGATGTGGTAGAGGCGGCCCTGCAGCTGGGGATTTGGGCTGGAGGGGTGTGGAGAGGCTGTCTTTCCCACTGTGCTGTGGACGGAGGGATTGGTGGGTTTGTGAGCTGACTGGAGGGGATTTTACTATCAGCAGACTTTATTTTCCCCATGACCTGCTCTTTGATTAGCTTCCTAGACTCTCGCCTCTTGGGATCCATTTTCAAAAGACAAGCCAGGAGTAGTTACCTTGACACTTTGTTTTTTACCTGTCTAAGCTCATATGGGCCATCGTTTTCTTTTGAAGTTTCTATCTAAACTTGGTTTCTGTCTAAACATGGCTGATGTTCCTAAGATAATTTTCACGGTATAGAATGATTTACAAGTCTTTAGCTTTCTCTGTAACACAGTATCTCATTATGTCCCAGCCATATGGAACTTTCCAAAGTCCCCCAAGCACTCAGCTGTTTCCTGCTTATTGACTTTCGTTCTGGTGTCCCCAGTATATTGATTGCACCCTCCTTTGTGTCCCCTGTGTACCTTATATGTGTCCATGAAAGCATCTGGGATGCTCACTGGCATTTGTTTAGTGGAAGGGATTGGCGGGCCCCAGGGAACGTGGAGCAGCCCGTGGCAGCTGGCCTGGGCTATTCGGGCTTCTCCCTTTCTCCATCGGTTCCATTCTGTGTCTCCTTCCCTGCTGCCCACCGCGCTCAAGCCCTCCCTGGAGGGCTTAACCGCTCACCCCCAGCAGCCTGACTGATGTCCCTCAGGTCCTCGCCCTCTGGCCAAGCCCATATTTATGGCTGTGAAATCACCTTGAGAAGAGGGACACAGAGACTCCTTCTTGAGCTGGGGTGTTGCTAGATGGCCTCTGAAGGAACCAGGGCTCTGTGACAGCCCTGCAGCCCACACAGACACCTAGAGTTACGGACAAATGTAGAAGGTGACACATTTGCCCTTTGGACCCTTGCCTTCTCCTTTTCTGCCTTTCCTGACCTCATGTTCCTTCTTTGTCAACTCTGGGCCTTAGGTTGCTTCTTGGTAGTCTGAGTGCCTGCCCTGCTGTCTGCCGAGGGCCTTCTGAGGGGACAGGAGGGAGCAAACCAGGCAGAGTCTTGTTCTCTCAGAGTCTGCATTCTGGGTGGAGGGGACAGGCAGGGAACAAATGAACAGAAAATCTGATTAAATACACAGTTTGTTCATTTACTCTGTATATGTGCTTTTAAAAATAGGAGTTTGCCTTGGGATGCAACTAGCAGTGATAGAGTTTGCAAGAAACTGCCTTAACTTGAAAGGTAAGTTCGAGGTTTGCTAATAACCATTTATTAAAAAAAAATTTTTTTATCACTTCAAATATTTTTCAGCAATATTGGTGAATTACTGACCTCTTTTTTAAATCTTCAGATGCTCATTCTACAGAATTTGAGCCAAATACCCCAGTTCCTGTGGTAAGTGGCTTGTTTATCTTTCTAGGTCCAGTCATCGTCATTTGGTTCCCGGTCCTTTCCTAAACTCATAGGGGGCTGTTATTCTTTTTTCTTTACAAGATTAGAACATTTTAAATCATATATGAATTTATTATTATTACTACTTTTACATCAAACCGCTTTGTTCTCAGTACTCCATCTTGACACTTGTCCCTTGAAGACAGACAATCCTGGACTGATTTCTCTTTGCTGCAGTTTTCAAGCTTAATGTTTAGGAAAGGATTAAATTGGCTGTGACAACAACTTACAACATGTAGTATAAATACATGAGCTGTCCTGTCTCTAGACTCATCCCCAGTCTGCCTATTTTCCACATTGGTGGTCATCTATCTTTCCAGAACAAAAGTGTCAATCATTGTGCTGGCAGCCCGTGTCTCCCACCAATCCCTTTCCCTTAAAATATTCAGTCCAGGATTCTTGGCTGGGTCCCGAAGGCCATTGTACTCTGCCACCTGCCTTGCTCATTCATCCCATGACATCCTGATTCCTCCCATGCTCTAGGTTTTATGTTTGGATGATCTGAACTAGTTTTTTCAGATGTAGCCTGAGGTGTCCCCCTGCCTAAAATCTCCCTTCCCCTGGAATTGCAATAAAACCAGTGAAGAATTTAATAATAATAAAAAAAACCAGCCCAACAACTTGGTTACCAGCAACTCCCGATTCATCCTGGAAGCCTTTCCTGATTTCTTTTCTTTCCCTGCCTCCGCCTTTTGCGCCCATGCTACGGCGCTCACCACTAACGGGCACATTCTGTGCGGTTGTGATTGGCCTTTGATCTGCCTGTTCACCAGCTGCCCGTGCACGCCCACTGTGTCCCTTGTGCCAGGCACCCACCTCTAACAGAGCATGCACCTCACAATTGTGACTGGTTTTTTAAACAGCTTTGTTGAGATATAATTCACATACCACAAAATATAGCCATTTATAGTGTATAATCCAATGGCTTTCAGCACATTCACAGATCTTTGCAACCATCACCACAATCAATTTCTGACCGTTTTCATTATTTCAAAAAGAAACCCCACACCCCTTAGCTGAAACCCCCAAGTTTCCTACCCTCCTAGCCCTAGGTGACCATTAATCTACTTTCTGTCTATAGATTTGCCTATTCTAGTCATTTAATATAAATGGAATCATATAATATGTAGCTTTTTGTGACAGGTTTCTTTTACTTAGCATAATGTTTTCAAGGTCTATCTATGTTGTAGCGTGCACTGGTACTTTGTTTCTTTCTTTCTTTCTTTTTTTTTTTTTTTGAGACAGAGTCTCGCTCTGTTGCCCCGGCTAGAGTGTTGTGGCATCAGCCTAGCTCACAGCAACCTCAAACTCCTGGGCTCAAGCAATCCTCCTGCCTCAGCCTCCTGAGTAGCTGGGACTACAGGCATGCGCCACCATGCCTGGCTAATTTTTTCTGTATATATTTTTAGTTGTCCAGATAATTTCTTTCTATTTTTTTCTAGTAGAGACGGGGTCTCGCTCTTGCTCAGGCTGGTCTTGAATTCCTGAGCTCAAACGATCCACCCGCCTCGGCCTCCCAGAGTGCTAGGATTACAGGCGTGAGCCACTGCGCCCGGCCGGTACTTTGTTTCTTTTTATTGCTGATTAATATTCCATTGTATGGATATACCACATTTTATTTATCCATTCACCCATTGATGGACATTTGGGTTTTTTCCACTTTTTGGTTATTATGAATAATGCTGCTGTGAACATTCATGTGCAGCTTTTTGTGTGGATGTATTTTTTCATTTCACCTAGGGGTGGAATTGCTTTGTCCTATGGTAATTCTATGTTTAACCCTTTGAGGAACTGCCAGACTGTTTTCCAAAGTGGCTGCAACATTTTACTTTCCCACCAGCAATATAGGAGGCTCCCAATTCCTTGTGAACATTTGTTATTGTCTGTCTTTGATTATAGCCATCCTAGTGGTATGTACTGGTATCTCATTGTGGTTTTGATTTGTGTTTCCTTGATGAGTAAGGATGTTGAGCATCTTGTCACGTGCTTATAGGCCACTCGTATATCTTCTTTGGTGAAATGTTTACTCACATCCTTTGCCCATTTGTAAAGTGGGTATTGTATTTTTATTATGGCATTGTAAGAGTTCTTTATATATTCTAGATACGAGCTCCTTATCAGATATATGATTTGCACTATTGACATTTTTGGCCAGATGATACATGATACTTGTGTGTGCGTGCTGTCCTGTGCATTGTAGGCTGTTTGGTAGCATCTCTGGCCTTTACCATTAGATGCCAGTAGCATCTCCCCCAATTATGACACTAAAACTACCTCCAGATACTGCCAAATGTCCCCTGGGGGCAGGAACATAATCACCGGGGTTGAGAATCACTGATTTAGAGAAATCTAGTTCTATTCCCTCCCTTTCCTTATGGCAATCATTCATTCTTTTTTTTTTTTTCTCCCTTTGGTTATCTTTCCATTTTTAAAATATAAGTAAAACTGTAGGTCCATTTGTAACCCCCTCCTCTTCTTAGATTAATGGAAGTATACTCTGCATATTTTTTTCTTGCCTTGCTTTTTTCACTTAATGCTGTATGCTAGAGATCACTGCATGGAAGGATGTAGAAATGTTCTTCACTTTTTTTTATAGCTTGCAATTCAAACCATAATGAACCATAACTTACCAGCCAGATGGTACTTTTAAGTCTTATGCTCAGAGGGCCTAATACCAATGAAGAGTTCCTTATGAGCCTTTAATATAAACATATTTCCTGACTAATAGCTGAAATGGGTGTGCCAGGAAAACTATGAGTTTTCTAAGATATACCATGGGCTAGGAAGTGATTTTACCAGTAGGTGCCACTGTTAGACAGCCTTGGCAAGGTTAATTCTTTGATAACTGTTCTTTACTCTGTGTGTGTATGTGTGTGTGTGTGTATGTATGTATGTACATACGTGCATGCATTTAAAAAAATTTATTCATGGGGTGAAAAGTTAAGCCCGGCAAAAAAGGTACAGAATTTCCTCTCCTATGTCCTCACCTCATGTCAGTTCCCTTCCCCAGAAGCAGCTGCCTTGATCTATCCATCCATCCCTCCTTTTCTTCTTCCTTCCCTTCCTTCCTTCTTTTGAGGGGGTCTCGCTATGTTGCCCAGGCTGGAGTGCAGTGACTATTCACAGGCACCATCATAGCATGCTACAGCCTTAAACTCCTGGGCTCAAGTCATCCTCCCACCTCAGCCTCCTGAGTAGCTAGGATTACAGGTGTATGCCACCAGATCCAGCTAATTTTTTAATTTTTTGTAGAGACAGGGTCTTGCTATGTTGCTCAGGCTGGTCTTGAACTCCTGGCCTCAAGCGATCCTTTGTCCTCTGCCTCCCAAAGTGTGATCTATTTCTTTTGTTATTCATTCAGAGATTGTGAGTGTGTGTGTATGTATGTGTGTGTGTGTGTGTGTGTTTATGTGTATACCCACCTACCCACACATATGTATAGATATGTAATTCCTTTTCAAAAAATACATATGGTAGCATACTTGAGATGCTGTTCCCATCTTGCTGTTTGTACTTATCATTCCATATCAGTGTGCAGGGATATCATCTATATGCTTGTCCTGCTGTGTGCTATTTAACCAGTCTCGTACGTAGGTTGTGCCCATTATTTTGCTACTTTAAATCATGCTGCAAATTAGTATTGGTGTACATGTGTCCTTGCACCCATACATAAACACATCTGTGGGATAAATTCCTAGATAGAAGGGGAGTTCCTAAGTCAGAGGATATGTGCGTTTTACATTTTGATGTCTCCTGTGTACATAAGTGAGATGAGAACAATAAAATCTAATTGCTATTGAAGATCTTTATGGCCTGCAATCAGTTTGTTAGAGAAAAATAGCCTTAAGAGGCAGCATTTGTGTTGATGGTGAGAAGTCTTCTTAAAGAAAAAGACTACGGTGATTGAATCATGCGGCAGCAAGCATGAAGCCAGGGGAGTCACTGAAACTTGAACAAATAATAATTATTTAGTGAGAAATGGTCATCCTGGTCCTGTCTAGCCAAAAAAATAAACAATTGGGAAAACAGCAGTCTCCTTTAGGGTATATTTGCCGTGAAAATCTTTTCTTGGGCCATTGTGACTCTCCTTTGGCATGCAGGATTAATCAATAGAGACACTGGCATCCAGAACAGATCTAAGGGGAGGTGTCTCTTATACGCATAAAAGGAGAAAGAGATTTTTCTCCAAGGGTTAAATTAAGGTAGACTTTTTCTGAGTCTCAGAGTACCCGGGAGAGAATGAGTAAAATTTATTTTATTGTGTCATTTCTCTGCTTAATCCACATGGTAAAATACAAGGCTCTGGGACTTTGCAGAATATCTACGGTTCTACAGCAACTCTGCTTCAGAGTAGTCTCAGCTGCCTCCTCGAGGATGCTTACCAGGAACACAGCTGTAGCTGACTTATATTCTAATTCTATATCAACCACATGGCTGCTTCTCACATCCTTGACCTTGAATTTGGGTTCAGAACGCTCCAGTTCATCTGGAGGGTAGTTCATGGCATTGTGGACTTTATACTTAGAATATTTTTGGCTTTTGAGGCAGGTACACGAAGAATCATCCCAATCTCATGTGTAGACAGGCACGTGGATGTGCTTAATTTTAATCATTCCTTTTATGTTTGTTGAAAAAGGTAACTTTAAAAAAATCTGAATTTACATAAGATGTAACACCCTGAAAACAGAATTAATGTTCTAACTTCAAAACACATTAGCATGTGCACGCTGGATGGTGGTATTGATAAGGAAAAGTGAGAAATTCGAAGCATTTTAACAAGAGGCAAATGGATATTTGAGGCTTCAGCATTCGATATTATTTCAATTTTCATTATTTATCATAAGTTTGACTTCATTTATTCCTTTTTGATCCAGGGATTTTCAGAGTGAAAATTAATTTTACATCTGCCACGGTAGATTTGTGAAACTGTCATGTATAATTAAAAGTCAATTCAGGTGAAATGTAATTTGTGTTATACATTAAGCATAATTAATGCATAACATTTTCCTGCTTTTAGTTGAAGCCCTGTTTGAAATATTTTCCTCATCTCTATTATTTTTCGACAACTTCGTATGGAATGTAAATTAAGAGGTGTTTAAAAAAACCCAGACGACCCACTTAGAGCAAGCTTTTAGGCAACTTTGATTACTTTGGAAACTGATTTGCGTTTAGAATGTTGAAGCATCTCTCAGCTAACGAAAAGATCTTAATAGAAGTCATTTGGAGTTTAGTTTGTGCTAAAAATCTTTTTTCCCCGTAAAAGCAGTCATCAAGAATACAGCTATAATATGGTTGAAATAGCCTTTTATGGACGAGTCTAGGAGCCTAATAGTCATTCGATACTGTCTCTGTGGGGATGGTAGGTTTAGAGTTGATATAGGCTGAGATAACTGGTTTTTACCCAAAGAAAAATTCTCCTGAAAGGGAACCCTTGCACACTGTTGGTGAGAATGTAAATTGGAATAGCCATATGAAAAACAGTGTGGAGATGGCTCAAAAAATTAAAAATAGAACTACATATGATCTAGCAATTCCACTTCTGGGTATATGTCTGAAAGACATGAAATGAATATGTTCTAGAGATATCTGCACACCCATGTTCATTGCAGCATTATTCACAATAGCCAAGATACAGAATCAACCTAAATGTTCGTTGACAGATGAATGGATGAAGAAAATGTGGTGTATGTGTGTGTGTGTATAGTATAATGGAATATTATTCAGCTTCAAAAAAGATGATAATCCTGCCATTTGCAACAACTTGGATGAAGCTGAAGGACTTTATTAGTGAAATAAGCCAGGCACAAAGGACAAATACTGTATGATCTCACTCATATGTGGAATCTAAAACAATCAAACTCATAGAAGCAGAGAATAGAATGGTGGTTACCATGGCTTGGGGATCGGGCGGGAAATGAAGAGGTGTTGGTCAAAGGGTACAAACTTGCAGTTATAAGATGAGTAAGTTCTGGAGACCTAGTGTACTGTGTGGTGACTACAGCTAATAATACACTATTGAATACTTGAAATTTGCTGAGAGTAGATCTCAAGTCTTCTCACCACACACACATACATAATTATGTGAGGTGATGGATATGTTAGCTTGATTGTGTCAATCATTTCATAACATTTATGTATATCAAAATATCATGGTGGTCGGGCGCGGTGGCTCACGCCTGTAATCATAGCACTCTGGGAGGATTGCTCGAGCTCAGGAGTTCGAGACCAGCCTGAGCAAGAGCGAGACCCCATCTCTACTAAAAATAGAAAGAAATTAGCTGGACACCTAAAAATATATATAGAAAAAATTAGCCGGGCATGGTGGCACATGCCTGTAGTCTCAGCTACTCGGGAGGCTGAGGCAGAAGGATCATTTGAGCCCAGGAGTTTGAGGTTGCTGTGAGCTAGGCTGACACCACAGCACTCTAGCCTGGGCAACAGAATGAGATTCTATCTCAAAAAAAGACAAAAAACAAAAAAACATCATTTTGGCTGGGCATGGTGGCTCATGCCTGTAATCTTAGCATTGTGGGAGGCCAAGGTGGGAGGATCACTTGAGGCCAGGATTCGAGACCAGCCTGAGCAAAATCAAGACCCCTGTCTCTACAAAAACTAGAAAACTTAGCCAGGTGTGGTGGCGCACATCTGCTACTGGGGAGGCTGAAGCAAGAGGATCCCTTGAGCCCAGGAGTTTGAGGTTGCCATAAGCTGTGATAACACCACTAGCCACTGCACTCTACCTAGGGCAACAGAATAAGACCCTGTCTCAAAAGAAAAAAAAAGAAAAAATATCATGTTGTACACCTTGAATATGTATAATTTTTATTTGTCAATTATATCTTGATAAAGCTGGAAAAAAAAAAAAAAGAAAAAGTTTCCTTCCAGACATGATGGCTGCTGCCTAATGGCTCGGGCTGCTTTTCTTCCCACTCCTCCCCCTTAACCGAATCTACTCTTTGGGGTGAGCCCCCTTTAGTGAATCACAAGGGTGGTTCATAATGTTAACAATAAACGAGCGACTAAATGAGTACTTCAAAGCTAATGTCTTTTAAAGCTACTGTACCTTGAGCTCAATGGGAAATGCCTTAGGAATAGATATTTCAACCACTTGAAAGATTTTTTTGCAGTAGAAATAATGAATGCTAGTGGAAAGAGATTACTAAAAAGAAAAATGTCACTGTGTGTTTGGAGCTTGTCCACTTATCCTAAATACAATGTGTTGCAAAAGACCTGCTGCCACAACTCCACTTGCAGCTTAATGGGGGATTCAAGACATAGACTGGTGAAACCACTAAGCAGATGTATGGGCAGTATGTGAGTACGCCCTCATTAATGCTACCAGTTCTGCCAACCAGAACTTTCTGCCATGATGGAATATTCTATTTCTGTGCAATCCAACATGGCAGCCACTAGCCACATAGGGCTATAGAGCGCTTGAAATGTAGTTAGTATGGCCCAGGAACTGAATTTTAATTTTATTTAGTTCTAATTATTTTAAATGTCAATAGCCACACGTGTCCAGTAGCCACAGTTTTGGGCAGTGCAGGTAGACTATAGATACTTACGAATTCAGAGTCAGGAAAAAATATTGTGAGTTAGAGTAAAAAGGGAAGATTGTCAAAGGCTTGGACACCTTGTAGAAAGGAGGGGAGGCACATGCTAGGCTGGAATGTCCAAGATTTGGTCATAAAGTAGTGAGTAGTTTGGCTGAAGCAACATGGCCCCTGTAGGGATTATAGGAAAGTAAGGGAGACTGATGCAGATTTGTGGAAGTGAAAGCGTGTCAGTGTCAAAATTAATCCTGAAGGCAATAAGGAACCAATAAGGTAATATGCATCAGCTGGGACACATGCAAATCCCGTACTCATTCCTGCAGGCTAGGATGGGTGCTTTCTGAAGGTTCAACTGGCCAGGGAGCTTGGGTGATCAGAGTGGAGAAAAGATGCCAGCCAGGGCACATGGCCGAGTGTTGGGCATCCTCGGTCTGCGAGTTAAGGATCTGGGCTGGCACAGGTTTCATGGTAGAAAGAGCTGGCCGGTAGAGTGGCTTTGTGGAAAGAATTGCCCGGATTTAGTGACTGGATAGTCCAGAATCATTCATTCATTCAGCAAATACCTACTTGCCAGGTCCCAATCTAGACTTGGCGATTCTTCAATGAACAGACAAAATCTCTGCCCTTGTGGGGCCCACAGCTTAGTGAGGGTTGGAGTTCTGTGGCTGACAAAATTTTGGTACTGTTGATTCAAGAGGAAATTCACGTGGACCCTGTTGGATGTGGGAGGTCAGATCAGTGTTGGAAATGAGGTCAAGAAGGCCAAGCAAAGGGACACACACGCGTACACACCCCCTGCTCCACTTGTTTTCACCCTTCTTGAGTGTTAAACCTCAGATGATTAATTTGTCCACGTCAATAAATCTCAGCAATCGGAGAAGGTATCTTTCCAACACGCTTCCTGTGTGTTGTCTCTGTTCTGGCTGTGCTGCTGTGTTCCTTGCACCCTTGCAGACTCTTCGCTGGTGTCCACCTCTTCTTCTTAAAGTACAATAATATCACTCTGTGACTCCTATGCCTTCCTGTTCTCTTTCTGACCTTGGGCAGACTCTTGAGCATGGCAACCGCGGACTTTCATGATCGAAAGCCGTGTGCCCTCTTTATTCCTCATAGCTGGCCTTCCAGCCAAAACATAGCGTGTGTGTGTTCCTGAATTGCCTTGCACTTGGACACAATGTGTTGACTTGGGGTATTTTTTTCTCTCCAAATGCCCATGGCATGCTCTCCTCAAGGTACTTCCTACAAATCCCAGTTGAAATGCTACTTTTTCCATTAATTCTTTCCCTGGCCTGATCTCAGACTTACTGACTTAGAATCTCAGAGGTCTGGAAATTTGTGTCTCTATGGCATATTGCATAATGCCTTGCCCATAGTAGGTGCTTTGTATATGTTGGAGTTGAAATAGGTAATGTGTATTTACTCTGTGAGGGGCTAGCTGATACCTAGAACATAGGCTAAAATGAGAAGCTTGCTGGACCCAGACATTAGAAACTTAACAGAGCACGCACTACAAATAATAAAAACCCAAACTATAGACTAACGTTAGTTAGGAATGAGGGTGTGGAAATCTTTAAATAAAATATTAGAATCCCAAATTTAACAGCATTGAAGAATAATTGATTATGACTGGAGAGTGTGTTTACCCCAGGAATTAAATTAATTAACAAATCATATTGATTGAACAAAAGAGAGAAACTCTGCTCAGTATCTAAATCCTGCTGCTCACAATCTCATAACAAACCAGGAAGAGCCTTGTACTTCTTAAACAAGAGAAAGAATATCTTTTATAAACCCATAGTCAACAGTAAACTTAATGGAGAAATAGTAAAGGATTCCTATTATTATAAAACCAGCAACAAATAAAAGATGTGCACTATAGTGACTGATAAAGTTGGTAAAACAAGACCAGCTAATGCTGTCTGGGGAGTGAAGCCAGCATTCTCCTGCCTGCTTGTAGAGACGAATCCATACACACTTTTCGGAAAGCAATTGGGTGGTCTGTTTCACAAACAATATGAATATCCATACTCTGTGTCTCAGACATTTACTTCTCATAAATTCTCCTAAGGAAATGTGAAATGTTGACAGAAATATGAACAAATACTCATTGTAACATTTGGAAGAATCAGAAATGAAAACAATCTAAATGTCCCACAATGGGAAAATAGTTAAGACTATTATGGGGTATCTCTACAGTGGAATATAATGAGTCATTAGAAATGTTTAAGGGTTTTGACACCATGGGAATGCTCTTGTGTTGAATTAGAATGATACAAATTGTATTTAAACATTCCCTCAACTGTGTATAAAAATCTCCTCTGTTTCTTGGTGGAAGGATTGGTAGTCACTTTTCTTTTCTCCTGGTTGAGTTTCTAAATGTTTGAAATGGCATCTACTGAATTTCTTTTTATTATTGGGGGAAACTTCCATAATTATGTGCTTTCCTCCCAAATCTCCCCAATTTATTATACTCTTCTCCCAACATTTAGATAGTTGTATTTTCTGGTTGTTCCAAATA
This sequence comes from Eulemur rufifrons, assembly GCF_041146395.1. Lineage (NCBI taxonomy): Eukaryota > Metazoa > Chordata > Mammalia > Primates > Lemuridae > Eulemur > Eulemur rufifrons. The sequence continues at coordinate 131,488,779 of NC_091012.1, forward strand.
AGAGAGTGCCAAGAGGCTTATCACAAAAAGCAGCAACACAGGATTTAGACACTGTTCTCTGCTGAGTGAAAATTTTCATTTATTCTTTTTGATGGGACACACATCATGTGGTTCAAAAATCAAAATGTACAATAAGGTATCAAATGAAAAGTGGCTCTCTCATTCCTGCCCCCAATCTGCCCAGTCCTCTTCTAATGTGGAACCACTGATATTAGTTTCTAGTGTGTACCTGCAGAAATTTTTTTTAGCACATATTCAAACAAATTTGAATATATGTCCTCCCACCATCCTGCCCTCCCAGTCACTATCTACTACCTATTCATCTTGTGCCCGGCAGCTCAGTTTGGCCACCCTGGCCCCACCCTGTGCTTACACCAACCAGGACTTCCCTCTCTCAGAGATCAAACTCCCCAGCGATGAGCCTGGCCTTGTCCAGCCCATGGACAGGGCTCCTGCCGCTCAGGTGGCTGCCTGCCCTCTTTATGGGCAGGTTAGCAGGGAGTGTGGGCTCCTTGGCCCACCTCGGAGAGCCTTCCAGCTACTGGGGAAATGACAGCAGCCAACTTGACTGACAGACCCAGCACACACCTTCACGTTCATTAGGTTAAAAAAAAAAATAGAGCCAAAAGGCAGTGCTTTGCAGGCAGTGATTCTCAGCTTGATGGTAGGGTGATACAGAAGAATCATTGAGAGGGCTTGTGTAGTTCGGAAAAATAGTATTATCATTTTCTACATTTTGAACGTGGACATGATCTCATAGCTTTCTGATGTCAATTACAGAAAGTAAAGCGTGGCAAAGTAGGCTCTAGAGCATGAGATCAGAATAAAATGATTGGCCAGGTGTTGTGGTGCATGCCTGTAGTCCCAGCTACTTGGGAGGCTGAGGCAGGAGGATCCCTTGAGCCCAGGAGTTCGAGGCTGCTGTGAGCTGTGATTGTGCGGCTGCACTCCAGCCTGGGCAACAGAGTGAAATTCTGTCTCTTAAAGAAAAAGAAAAAAAAAAAAAAGACGAAACATTGTTCATAAGTATGTGTGTGATGTTGCTCCCAAGGAGGTTACAATTGTTTTTTTGGTGTTGGGGGGGGGGGAATCTGGCTCCATGTCTGAAGCGCAGATACTCAAACAGTAAATAAACAGATGCACACAGTATATCTGTGCAATTAAAATTTCATTGAGGGGGTGATTAGAAAAAAATATTTAACAAGGCTCCTTAGGAGGGTGATAATGATAAAGATAAAAAGGTTGAGAAGGGAATGTTAATGGTAATGGCAATGGGCATTTTGGAGGGGAGGAGAGTTGCAGTGAGGATAAAGGGGAAACAAAGACCCAGCTGCCAGGCATTTCTGTGGCCAGCTCGAGCCATTGGTAACTTACACCATCTTGAACTTCAACTCTGTCTAGTAAGGGGTAGATGAAAGTTACCCTCCCTCCTCTGTGCTCCCTCTTCAATACTCCCCACCCTCCTCACCCCCCTGCTGGACTCAGCAAGTGGAACTTGAGGGCTGTTTCCTCAGAGCCTGAGAGCCCCATACATTGGGATGCCAGAGCTGGGAGGGCCCTGGGTCTTTCTGTCATCTTTGTTTTGAGACAGTCTCACTCTGTTGCCCTGGCTAGAGTGCAGTGGCGTGATCATAGCTCACAGCAACCTCTAACTTCTGGCCTCAAGCGATCCTCCTGCCTCAGCCTCCCGAGTAGCTGGGACTGCAGACGCGCACTATGACTCCTGGCTTTTTTTCTATTTTAGTAGACACGGGGTCTTGCTCTTGCTCAGGCTGGTCTTGAACTCCTCACCTCAAGCAATTCTCCCACCTGGGCCTCCCAGAGTGCTAGGATTACAGGCATGAGGCACTGGGCCCGGCCTTGGCCCTCCTTTTTCTTTTTAAATCTGTAGAATTAGATGAATCGCATTAAGGTTACTTTCACATCTATTAAGTTATGAAGGTCAGCACTTGACAAGGTGAGACATGCCTAAGAATTTCTTTATTAGCAATAATTGGGCCTCACAGCCAGATCATTATAATTGCAAAGAATTAAACCAGAGACACTGGGGATGCCACGTAGGCTAGGGCTCGGCCCAGGCGCGCTTCCTTCGGTGCGTAGGAATACTGTTTCGTTTTTTCCTTCACTGGCATATCTTCTTTACAAACAGTTGGAATTCTTCAAAACTAACTTCTCCATCTCCATTCTTGTCCAGTTCTTGAAACAGGTCATCTAGGGTGTTTGGACCCTGGTTTTAGACAAAAAGGATGGGATAGGGGAGGAGAGAAAAAATGAATCAGCTACTGCTGCACAGTCTCTGCAATTAGAGGCCCCGAGTGTGCACTGCAGGAAGGCAGCTTGAGCTTCCAGTCACGTGCAACTGATAGTTAGAGGGGGACAAACCAGCTTCAGCTGTACTATTGCTTCATGTCACCGAACTGGCCACCTTGCTTTTTCCTATATCACACGTTCATTATTTTAATATAATGTATAATGTAATTGGTTTCTTATATGATCTTATGTCTTTTTCTTTATGCCTCTAAAAATATTCTTCTTAGAGGGGCTCTGTGGGCTCCACCGGGCTGCCGAGGGACCCACGGCCCACAAACAGTTGAGGACCCCTGCCCCAAGGTTTTCCTGGGAGCTGGTTTTATCTCTGGCTCCAGGTCTGGGGCCAGCATATTACCCGAGTCCCCAGGCAGTGAGGGCTCTTTGCTGGCCAGCACTGTGCCAAGGCCTTTAGACGGGCTCTGTGATCCTTCCAGCCACCCTGTGGGGGAGATCCACTTTACAGGTGAGGAAACTGAGGCTCAGAGATAGCGAGTGACTTGCTCCTGGTCCTTCAGCTGGTTAGCAGAGGGCTCGGGGTCCAAACATTGGCTCCAGAGCCAAACCCCTTAACTAGCCACCACCCCAGTTTTTCCCATATCCCAGGCTATGCAAAATGACTTTGGATCAGTGGCTCCCACCGCACTTTAGCTTGCATTAGAATCACCAGATGGGCTTGTTGACCTTAGTAAATACAGATTGCTGGCTATACCTCCAGAGTTTCTGATTCACTGGGCCTGGGGTGGGGCCTGAGAATCTGTATTTTTAACAGGTTCCGAGGTGGTGCCATTGCTGCTGGTCTAGGACCATGCTTGGAGAACCACACTGCTTGAGATGTTGCATGAGATCATGTTTCAATTTTTTTGATTACCGATATTTCTGTTGTGTCTTAAGCATACTTAAATTTTGTCTCTTAATAAAACTCAAGTCTTAAAGCCATTGCCACGTGGACTTTCAGATAGGAGTCTATCTGCAGCAAAATAGTACTTAGGAAACCTATTGAAATAACCGTTTAGTTTATGTCAGCTTCAAATTGGATTGTATATGTATGTATGTATAAATTGTGGTAAAAAACACATACCATTAAATTTTTTTTTTTTTTCTTTTTTTTGAGACAGAGTCTCACTCTGTTGCCCGGGCTAGAGTGAGTGCCGTGGCGTCAGCCTAGCTCACAGCAACCTCAAACTCCTGGGCTTAAGCGATCCTACTGCCTCAGCCTCCCGAGTAGCTGGGACTACAGGCATGCGCCACCATGCCCGGCTAATTTTTTGTATATATATATTTTAGTTGTCCATATAATTTCTTTCTATTTTTAGTAGAGACGGGGTCTCACTCTTGCTCAGGCTGGTCTCGAACTCCTGACCTCGAGCGATCCACCCACCTCGGCCTCCCAGAGTGCTAGGATTACAGGCGTGAGCCACCGGGCCCGGCCCATACCATTAAATTTACCATCTTAATCAGTTTTTAAGTGTACACTTCAGTAGTGCTAAGTATATTCACATTGTTGTGCAACAGATCTCCATGGCAAGATGCATTTTAAACCCTAAGATTCCTGCAAAGACACTTGACACTTTGCTATGATCACAAGACCAAACTGTTAGTTGTTATTCAGCATCTGTTTTATAAACACAAAGCACTGTTTTCTTGATGTGTTTACTAGATTCTAGACCATACAAGGCGATGATGATATATAAACAGAGCATAGCTGGAAAATCTTAGTAGTTCTTGTGGAACTATCATTAGTCACATGACTTTGTAAGTATACTTTCAAAACTTACCGTTTCAAAACTTACTGCTAGTCTTCCTACCGTTTTCCAAATTATAAAGTCTTATGTGCTTTTTGTAGGAAATACATAAAATATAGAAAAGTTTACCAAGTCTTACCGTTTAAAACAACTTGTTTGAATAGATTTCTTACGTTTTCCTTAGATTATTATTTTTCTTCCTTTTGGAAAATTTAAGAGTTTTTTAAGAATTTAAAATTTCTTAAACTTTTGTTTTTCTTTTTAATTAAAAAGTACCTTTTTCTGCTAGTGCCTTTAACTGTTTTTAAAAGTTCTTTTATATTTCAACTATAAAAAATGAGGAAATATCAGATTATAAGGTCATTAAATTCAGATTTTTTTCTTTCTAGTATTAAAAACACAAGTCTCACCTGCCATAGTGGCAGAAAGAATATTTCTGGTCAAAATCTGGAAAGCAGGGATACTTGAAGCAAATGCTTTCTTCTTCTGGAATTAGAGCTAAACAGTGACTTATTCAGATGTAACAGCTTTTCAGTTGCTTCCACAGTGAAGATGGTTTTTAGCTGCAAAGTGACAAAATCTCTTCTCCTTTGACCAAAACTTTAGTCAGGCTCCTGTGGGCAGCTCCCTGCTTAACTAGGCCCATCCTTGGGTTTCTCTCTTTGTCCTTGTAGAATCCAGTTTGAGCAGGAATCCTGCTATGTCAGTTTAGCACAAATCCTCCACCCCTAGTATCTGATCACCCTCTATATTTTATCTCCCTGGCCTGCCTTCAGCAAGAATCCCATCAAGGCATTTTAGCCAAAAACCGCTTATTCCTCATGTTTGCTCTTGGTGATTTTCCATCCACTGAGCCCCGGTAAGTGTTGGTCTTGTTGAGGGATTTTTACATATAAAAATGAAGTACGTCCAAGGCCAACTAACATTAGTGGGCAGTCCTCTTTGTTTTCCTAAAGCCTGGCACAGAGGTACTGAATCCAGGCTGAAGGCCTTTAGTGGGTTTGCATGGCAACTTTCGGGTCTTCCAGGCATAGCTTGGCTGCGCTTCCATTTACTATGGCTAATCCAGGAGGTGCCAAGGCTGGGGGTGGACTAGAAGGCCTGGCCCTTGCTTTCTGGGAGCTTGCCTTCTGAAAGGTGGCCTGACTTGAGGGGAAGAAAGTCCTCCTTCAGGAGTGCCCTCTCAAGCAATGCCCCCCACGAAGCCATTCCCACCCTGAGCCTCTGCCCTCTTCTCCCTCCCCTTCCACCAAGAGGTCTGGCCCAGCGGGCTCTGCACAGGTGCACTCACTTTGAGTAAGGTGGGGAATTCAGCCTGCATCAATAGCTTCAGCTCATCCTTTGACAACTGGTCGGGATCACCTTCTTTGGCTGCGTATTTTTCAAACATGCTCTTCAGTTCTTCAGGGGACTTTTTAGTACTCATTCTGGCGTCCTGTAAATTGGGAAGAAAATAAACTTACCAAAAAGCGGAAGTGGAGTTTCATGCTGAGAGTTGTCAGGGGGATCTTAGGGTTATTGGGCCATTTCTTGGCATAGATGTGGGAGAACAAGGAAAAGAGAGGGGAAGAGAAGAGAGGCTGAGGGTGGGAATGGCTCCAGTAAAATAAATCTTCTTAGTACGTTAAATGTCTGTTCTTGGGGTGATCTGTTAGGGGATAGTCCCTGCAGTCATACATTTTTATTAGTCATTAATGACCTGACCTTCTTCACTTTTTATGTACCTGGTCTGCACTCTCTGCACTCTGTAGGCTGTGGTTATTTATTTATTTATTTATTTTTGAGACAGAGTCTCACTTTGTTGCCTGGGCTAGAGTGCCGTGGCGTCAGTCTAGCTCACAGCAACCTCAAACTCCTGGGCTCAAGTGATCGTCCTGCCTCATCCTCCTGCGTACCTGGGACTACAGGCTCACGTCACCACGCCCGGCTAATTTTTTTCCTATTTTTGGTACAGACAGTGTCTTGCTCTTGCTCAGGCTGGTCTCAAACTCCTGAGCTGAAGCGATCCTCCCGACTTGGCCTCCCAGAGTGCTAGGATTACAGGCGTGAGCCACTACGCCCGGCCTTAGCTGTGGTGTTGAACAATACCTGACCACAGCTTCTAGCTTCTACGTGATAGCGAATACCTTTAGATGGCATAAGCCCACCTTTTTCCCAGACCATCTTCTTTCACACTATTCTAAAAGGAAGCAGAGTGTTATGTTAATTCAAGCAGAAGGAGCTCTAGGTAGTACTAAAATCACACTGACCTGGTGGCCCGGCAGTGAGGCAGCTAGAAGGATCAAATAGCATGAAGAGCTGAGCAGGATCATGAGACTTTTATAATCTTTACAGACACACCACCCTGATTATGACATTTTCCTTTTGTTGTCCATTTAAGGGTAATTATTAATGATTTTTGAAACCCAAGCTTAAGACTGCATGAACCTCATAATTAAGGGCAAGATGCAATAAAGGGCCACCTCAACAGTTGCTTAATGGTTCAGAGTCCCAAGAGTAAGCTTGGATTTTTTTTCCCCCTTAGATTATGTTTTCCCTCCAATGTGGAATTATGATATTTGCTCACAGTTCACATTTCATAAAGCTTAGATATGGAGGATTATTTTCAATTTAGTTTCGTATTTAGGCTTGAAAAAATAACTTTCTTCATATCCAGAAAAAAATACTGTCACAAAAGGACAATATTGCATAGTTTAAAAAATTGCAATATGGCTATTGAAGTCCTTCTCACGTCTTGTACATATTAGGTTCTTAAATGTTTGAATACATTAATGAATGAATGGAAGTCTCACTTCAGAAGCAGGTTGAAGAAGTGGGAAGAAGACACACAATAATTTGTGGTTTCAGTTGGCAAAGCAAGATTACTGAGTAATGTCATGTTTCAACCTTTTCATAATTTGTTGTTCTCATGTCTGCTTTTTATCTCTCATTATCCTTTTCCTTACCAAATACATTTTGTTAATCATTCAAAAAACTTGTGAAAACACTCAACTTTACTCTTATTCAATTGGAAATACTTCAAAATTTTTGGAACTGCCATGATTTAAACTTGGAGACTAAATTGATTTCTACTGGAAAGAGTTCCATGAAATAAGCTGGACATTTCCAGGGGACATTGATCTAATGCTGATTATAACTCACAGGACGGGGTTCCAGATCGATTTTAAAAGCACTTAACAGCTTTTAAACACTTGTACACTTCCACACTTGTAGAATTTTCTCTGACCCTGCATTATATCACCTACAATCTGAGGATTTAACTGTTGGACTGCATTTCTCCCTGATGCTTTTCAACTCTAAATTCTAGAGCCTTATTTACAGTGGAGAACAAATGTGAAATCTTATAGAATTCCTTAAAAGCTTCCCACCAATCCTAAGCATTTATCATTTTATGTGTCTTCGTTGTCTTGTATATATTATTCTTTTTTTATTACAGATTACTTGACTTTGGTATGCACCAATATAGAATATGTATCAACTTCATGGTTGGAGTGAAGACAAGCATTTTATTCTTAGTTGTAAGATTTTGTACAAAAATATTCTGATTTTGGCAATGCATTTTAATCAAGATTTTAGAAAATTTCCAGTGTTTTTACACATGGGTTCTGTTTTCCTGGGAGGAAGTAGGCTTTTGTGCATAATCATAACAAGAACTCTTTTTTAACATCTTTTAAAAATATTTCAAATCTACAGAAAAGTGGCAAGAACAGTACAATGAACACCAATTCACCTTTTGACTAGATTCACTAATTGCTGACATTTCCACATTTGTTGTCTCTTTCTCTGGACAGAGACAGCTTTCCCCACCCCTGAACCATTTGAGAGTCAGTTGTGGACGTCCAGATGCGTCCCTGCTAAACACCTTACCATCTATCTCCTAAGGACAAGGACACTCTCCTACATAACCACAAGGCCATTATGATAGCCCATAATTCAAATCTCCCCAGTTGTCGAACTAGCATCTTAAATCATCTGTTCTCTCAAATTACCACTTGTGAGCTAAAATCGATGACATGGTTACTATATTTCTTGCATCAGTATTGAAGAAATGATTTTAGTAACCATATATAATCTTAATAACTGTATATTCTATGACAGATGACATGTCCCTTATAAGACATATATAACACACAACATACATGGTGTATGCATATATAACAATTATCTCTAAGAAAAACTTTTGAAGCAGTATTGGTTAATAGTCTTGTAGACTACAGATCTCTTGTTTCAAGGGACAACCTCTGATTAGAACGGGCCCAAGGCTGCATGTCATCAGAACTTATGCTTTTTGCAAATGTCAGCAGAACTTGAAAAACAGCCCGTGGGACTTCTCAAGTTTTTGCTTGCTCACCTCCCCCAGTCACATCTCTTATCTCTTATTTTTCTCTTTGCCCATAGACTCAAAAGCGTGAGGGTAAACCTGCAGTCAGAAACACAAAATCCACCAGTAGATATTCTCATGAAACATTAACTAAAAATATATGGAGACAAATGATAAATATCGGGTGTGTTCACAAGAGTGCATTTTGAAACTAAGGAAGGGGGAAAAATTACAGGCACAAGGTTGGTAATAGAAAAATGGAGAGGCAAAGGTTATTATTCATCAGCTTGCTGTTCAATTGCTTGATCTTTGGACAGACTTAATATTTTCCTCGGGAAGCCAGGAGTAACTTATTTTAAAAGCTCTGGGCACCACAGGCTTCCATGGCTGGGATATTCTGCTTAAAGTCGCTAACACAAAGTGTCTTGACAAGCATCTTAGGGGAGAGGGAACAGTGTTAGTACCCATTGCCTGAAAAACAAAATGGGGGGCCGGGCGTGGTGGCTCACTCCTGTAATCCTAGCACTCTGGGAGGCCGAGGCAGGAGGATAGCTCAAGGTCAGGAGTTCGAGACCAGCCTGAACAAGAGTGAGATCCCATCTCTACTAAAAATAGAAAGAAATTATCTGTACAACCAAAATTATATAGAAAAAATTAGCTGGGCATGGTGGTGCATGCCTGTAGTCCCAGCTACTTGGGAGGCTGAGGCAGAAGGATTGCTTGAGCCCAGGAGTTTGAGGTTGCTGTGAGCTAAGCTGACGCCACGGCACTCTAGCCCGGGCAATAGAGCAAGACTCTGTCTCCAAAAAAAAAAAAATAACGGGGGTGAAATGCTATCCATGAGTTTTTATTATTTTCGATTCTGAAGTATAAAAGAGGTCCTGAATACTAAAATGCAGCTGTCCCTAAAGGGCACAGCTTATTTGTCCCCTTACTTGGTGCCTGCCTTCCCTGAACCCTCAAAGTTCATTTCCAGTCCTTGTCTGGGCTGTGAGTCTCACCATCTCCTGGGCCTGCCTGTGCTTGCCCTCAGTGGTTGAGTTCCCAGAAGCCTCCTGATCATAGCCACGCTCATGGAGGGCTTATTTTTCCTGTGGGCAGTGTGCTGCCTTGGTGGCTGACTCCTACGACCTCAGGAAACCTTTGTGGCAACTATATGAAGTGGATGCTTTTGTTACCCCTGGTCTGTGGAGATGTCTAAGGCTCTGCTCAAGGTCATGTTGCTGGTTAGTGGTAGAGCTGGGACTCAAGATCACCCACCATGCCACATGCCCCCTCCCAGGACTAGATCTCCTCTGAGGAGGACAGTTCTATGTTAGAATGAGGTCCACGGGTAGGAAAAAAATGAAGTGTTATATTTACATCTGGAGGTATAAGAATGGTCTTTTTCTGATGAAAGTGATATAGGCCTTTGTCTTAGTTCATTCTGTGCTGCTATAACACAATACTTGAGACTGGGTAATTTATCAAGAAAAATTTATTTCTCACAGTTCTGGAGGCTGGGAAGTCCAAGATCAATGTGCTGGCATCTGGCGAGGGCCTTCTTGCTATGTCATCATATGGCAGAAGGCATCACACGAGCAGGAGAGAGGGAAGGGGGCCGAACTCTTCCTTTATAAGGCCCCACTCCTACAGTAACAGCATTAATTCATTCATGAGGGCAGAACCCTCATGACCTAATCACCTCCTAAAGGTCCCACCTCTCAGCTGTGTTGCATTGAGGATTAAGCTTCCAATATGGGGGACATATTCTCCCCTAGCAGCGTTCTTTTACTGTTGGGACAAAACAAAACAAAGAACAAAAAAAACCCCCAAAAAACAAAACAAAAAAACCCACACTTAAAAGACCAGAAAATACATACATACTTACAGGATGCAAAATGTTTTCCTTGTTACAGATTCCATCCTCATGCTGCTTTGTGGCACAGCAGAGCAGGTTGGAAGCCAGAAACGGGGAAGTAAAGGTCCTGTTTCAGGTTAGAGGCAGGCCTGGGCACAGCGTGCGCTTGGCCTCCAAGCAAGGCGCTGCCCCTCCCTTCCTGTCTGCTGAAGTGACCTGCCTGCAGCTTGGGACACTCCATGGGTGTCTCAGACACCCCTTTGCTACTCTCCAGCCCACCATCCTGTCCTTTAGTCTCCTCTGTTAGTTTTTGATAAACTTAAAAACACTAGGAGATTGCATTATTGAGCACTTGATCTGAACTTGACACTGTGCCGAACTTTGGTGGAGATAGAGAAGAAAAAGATCTAATCCTTGTGCTTGAGGGGACTTCCGTGTAGTTTTTGAGAGGAGACGCACTTGAGAAATACTAGAGGGGGTTAAAGCTGTATGCACTACAGGACTGTATTAGATCCCTATTGCTGCTGTAACAAGTTACCCCGAGCACGGTGGCTTGAAATAACACAAACATATTCTGGAGGCTCCAGGGGAGAATCCGTTTCCTTGCTTTCTCCAGCTTCTAGAGGCAGCCTGCACATGGCCCCCTCCTCCATCTTCAAAGCCAGTTGGGTAGAATCTTCCAATCTCTCTGATCTCTGTTTTGTCATCACATCCCTGACCCTGACCTTCCTGCCTCCCTCTTTCAAGGGCCCTGGTGGTTACACTGGGCCTGCCCCGATAACCCAGGGTAACCTTCCCATCTCAAGAGCCTTTATTTAATCATATCTACAAAGTCCCTTTTGTCATGTAAGGTAACAGATTCATAGGCTCTGGGGACTAGTCTGTGGACATCTTTGGGGGGCGTTATTCAGCCTCCTACAGAGTCTAACTGAAAATGGATTGACAATGTATAGGTCATTTATTTGGTAGGGTGGGCATAACAAGGGTGTTAATTATGGGGCAACAAGAGGAACTGGAGGGTGGCCCTAGGGCATGAACTGTCAAGGAATGGAGGGAGAAGGCATCTTGGGAAAAATAGAGAAGAGATGGTCTGTGTGTAGCAGCTGACAGGGAGCAGAATGGAAAAGCCATTGGCAGTGGTCCCGTTTAGCAGAGATAGAAACCACAGGTTAGAACACATAAGGAGCTCAGCTAGGCTGGGCCCCTGCATGGGGTGGGACCTGAGAGCCACTCAGAGGAGTTTAGGTTTGATTTGCAGTGACAGAGGCTGCTGAAGCTAGCAGTGCCACCCAGCATCAGGGAACATAGCACTGATAGAAAGCTGCTTCATACTTTATGCACAGCTGGAATATGCAGAATCACAAAGAATCAAAATCAGAGTCAAGCTTGAAAACAAATGAATACAGAACCTAATGGGCAGTAGGAAAGTAACAGGTTGGGGAATCCTTATAAGGAATACTTGAGGAACACACTGGAATGTTTCAGAGAATCTCTGTGTGTGTTGCCTAAGAGACTGGAAATGGTCTGCTGGGGGGTTGGCTGGGCTTTCCCACTGTCCCCAGGGGAAATATTCAAAGGCAAGGAACGTGGTGGAAGCCAGTCTTACCAGGGCTAAGGTAGGTCCCATATACACTGCCATTTAGAAATTTTGTTGGTAAGAGAAGCTAACTTCCCTAGACTTTGTTGTTTAAGGCACCTGGGACACAGGAAAGTCTTGAACTCATTACACTTTTATCGTGGGCTGCAGAAAATATAGATAAAGGTTAATTATTGCCATTATTTATCCTTATATAGTGCTTTTACATCTCCTAAAGCTTTTTCACTTATTGATACTTTTTAAAATTTTTCTTAGGCTATATGGCTTAGTTCCAAGAAAGGACAGATCCGAGGATCAGATGACAGCCAATATTTAGGCTAAATTAGAGGGGGCCAAGGCAATCCTTTTGCAAGACTTGTTTTCCTTTTAAATGCAAAATTGAGGGTATTTTGGAAATGTAGGGGTTAAATCTAAAGCATATTTGAGGTTCTTTTTTTTTTTTTTTTTTTTTTTTAAGACAGAGTCTTCCTGTGTTGCCCAGGCTAGAGTGCCATGGCGTCAGCCCAGCTCACAGCAACCTCAAACTCCTGGGCTCAAGCAATCCTTCTGCCTCAGCCTCCCAAGTAGCTGGGACTACAGGCATGTGCCACCATGCCCAGTTAATTTTTTCTATATATTTTTAGCTGTCCAGATAATTTCTTTGTATTTTTTAGTGGAGACAGGGTCTCACTCTTGCTCAGGCTGGTCTCGAACTCCTGAGCTCAAAACAATCTGCCCGCCTCGGCCTCCCAGAGTGCTAGGATTACAGGTGTGAGCCACCGCACCCGGCCTGAGGTTCTTTTCTTTAACCATTCCGGTAATGATAAAATATGTTTGCAACTTTGATGTCTCTCAGGCTCTTTGTGGAAGGAATACAAGGAACAAAGACATTTTTGTTGATGTTTGGTGCTGAATCAGGTTGCTTATAACCCAAGAGGCAGCCAACTGTCATCTTTAGAGCTTGTAGGATGTTCAAGGCAGCTGGTGCGCCAGGCTTGGGCAGAAAGGCACTGTGTTCTCTGCCTTAGCCCAAACTTCCCCTTCCTGATAGAATTCTATCAGCTCGTGCCCGGCCGTGTTGTTCTTCGCCTGAGTGTGCAATGGGCATTCCCAGATGAGGCCTCCTAAGCCAGGCCCCGAGGGAGCCCTTCCGTTCCCGCCCTCCTTCGATAACTGTCCTGCCAATTCTCGCTCTACTTTTCTGCTTTCACACTGACATTCAGGGCATCATTTGGTGGGGAGACCTACTTCCACCTGCTCACTACCTCTTCTCTGACATTTTTTGCCCTCTCCACTGGTTCCTGTGCTAGCACGTTTTAATCAGAGGATCACAGTGGCTGTTACACCTTGGGATTTCTTCCTATGCCACCATTCTAGGAGCAGGTTGGATTTACTACTTCTGAAAACGGCAGGGATAATGTGAACTAATACCCTAGTATAAGGCCTAAATACTACATTTCACTCTTGGTGCCTTAAACTTGTATTTTCATTACTATAACACTATGTACAAAGTTGAAAAAGCCAACAGTTCTGAAAAGCCTATAATGAAAAAGTCAGTAATCCTCAGCCCCTCTCTTCTACCCTCAATACTTCTAGCTCTTTGTCCTGGTATTTACCACCATGTTTCTAAATCATATTCTTCTATTGTTCTTTCTAGCCTTTTCAGACTCCCTCCCCTTTGTTGGAGGAGTATGTAATGCTCTTTGCAGCCCTTGTGCCCACTGTATTTTCCTTCTCTCCCTCCTCGCCCCTACACTTTAATTTTGTAAATATTTTCTGGTCAAGTTCATCCCAAGTAAGCAGTACGGTAGGTTCCTGTTCTTGGTTGGGTAATTTTACTCTAGTCTCAATGGTTCATATCAGAACATTTCTTGAATACCGAACTTTCTGGTAACTGAACAAACTATATGTATAGACTCTTCCTGGGTGGTTGGACCCAGCACAGTAAGGAAGGGTGGACTGAAGAGTCATAGTACGTTACGTTTCGTTTCGTTTCGTTTCGTTTCGTTTCTTTTCTTTTCTTTTCTTTTCTTGACAGAGTCTCGCTCTCTCACCCTGTCTGGAGTGCAGTGGCGTCATCATAGCTCACTGCAAACTCAACTCCTGGGCTCAAGTGATCCTCCTGCCTCAGCCTCCCTGATAGCTGGGACTACAGGCGCATGCCACCATGCCCGGCTAATTTTTTTTTAGTTTTAGTAGACAGGGTCTCACTCTTGCTCAGGCTGGTCTCGAACTCCTGACCTCAAGTGATCCGCCTGCCTCAGCCTCCCAGAGTGCTAGGATTACAGGCACGAGCCAGCGCTCCCGGCCCATAGTGCACTTCTAACAAGAAACCCAGAAGGGTTATTGCTGTAGTCTGCCTAGATGATTCAGGTTATCGTAAACGTGAGTGGAAGTTGAGGCTTTGAATATACTTAGGACTTCTTTTTTTTTTTTTTTTTTTTTTTTTTGTTGAGACAGAGTCTCACTTTGTTGCCCAGGCTAGAGTGAGTGCCGTGGCGTCAGCTTAGCTCACAGCAACCTCAGACTCCTCGGCTTAAGCGATCCTACTGCCTCAGCCTCCCGAGTAGCTGGGACTACAGGCATGCGCCACTATGCCCGGCTAATTTTTTCTATATAGATTTTTAGTTGTCCATATAATGTCTTTCTATTTTTAGTAGAGACGGGGTCTCGCTCAGGCTGGTCTCGAACTGCTGACCTTGAGCGATCCACCCGCCTCGGCCTCCCAGAGTGCTAGGATTACAGGCGTGAGCCACCGCGCCCGGCCAGGACTTCTTATAAATATGTGGCAGGTAGTGCAGTCTTATCTGCCCTTTGCTAGAAGATACCCAGAGGGGCCAGCTCAGCTTCATTAACTAGAAACTAATGCCCTATTTCACGTCACTCCGGTAATACTTAACTAGCCACAATTAGCCAAGCAAAAAAGATAGGGAAGAGATGCTAGGGCCAAGAGTACTTCAGAATTGATCACTCCATCTAACAAGGGAGGTTATTGAGTTTTTTCTCCACCCCTTCCCTGAGGTGACTCTTGGAGAGACCTTGGGACACCGGGTTCAGATAGCTTTGAAAGTGACTCTTGGAGAGACCTTGGGACACCGGGTTCAGATAGCTTTGAAAGTTCTTCTGGGGCACTGATAACATCAGACGTTTTCTTGGAAAACTTTTAGTTCAGGAAATTTCAGTTGTCACAGATTCCTATGTAGCACTATGTGGCATTTAGGGTGTGGAAAAAAACAACAAAAGAAAGGTTTTATGAGAGAGAAGCTTGAGCAGAATTGTAATCATTATAACAGGTTGACTCTGGCCGGGTGCGGTGCCTCACGCCTGTAATCTCAATACGTTGGGAGGCCAAAGTGGGAGGATCACTTGAGGCCTGAAGTTTGAGACCAGCTTGGACAACACGGTGAGACCCTGTCTCTACAAAAAAAAAAAAAAGAACAGACTGACACTCACCCAAGTGTAGTGTGTTCTAACAACTTAAAAAAAAAAGATGGCACAAACCATGAGATCAGAGCAAGCAGAACTGAGAAAACATGAATTACAATACGAGAAGAGGCTTTTCATAAAAGTCACCTGTTCATTAATTTCTCTGGAGTGATCAAAGATAAAGCTGCTCCAGCTCTCAGAGATGGACAGTTTTGCACACAAAGCACTCGCCGGATAGCCGTTGGGAAGAGCCTGGTTCTGCAAGGGTAGAGACAGAGGAACCCCACTGGGCTACGGCTCCCAGAAATACCAGCTCCAGAGTCGCTGGAGTTGGATAGTTTGAGCTGAGATCTCGGGGTTAAGGATGGTTTCATTTAGGAAAAGAGGGCAGGGGAGTGGGAGGAGATGTTCCAGGCAGAGGGCACAGCAGTGCCAAGTCCTCATGGCGGGAGGAAAGAGGATGCATTTGAGGAACTGAAGGAACCAGGGCTCAGGACGAGAGTGAGGCTGGAGGGTTAGGTTAGGTTGGGCTGAGACCACAGGGTCAAGGGTTTCAAGCAGGAGGAATGCCACACTAAGTAAGATTTGCTGGTTGAATAGATCACTCTGCCTGCAGTGTGCAGGGTGCGCTGGAACTTCAGGAATGTTGGGTGGCCAGTTAGTGAGCCATTGCTGTGGCCTGGGGAGGGGCTGGAGGGAAGTGGATGGGTGCAGGAAGTGTGGAGGAGGTAAATCAGGAAGGGGTGAATCAGCAGGACTTGACAAAGTGGGGAGGGAGAGATCAGGGGTGCCCCTTAGGGTTCTGGCCTACAGAATGTGCTAGGATGGATGATACTACTTTTTCTTTTTTAAAAGAAATCCTTCTAGCAGTTTTCTATAAATAGATTGTTTCAGTACACCTTTCCAGAAGGACTGACAGATTTGCTTATGGAAAATCTTTGGGGAATGCAGTGGGCAGTGGGAGGAGGGTTACGGGGGAGAGACATGAGTACCCGCGTGGGAGGCCCCAGAGGCCCAGAACGTGAAGTGTGAACATTGCCTGGAACTGATAGTATTTGTAAGGCAGCAGGAAGGTCATAAGATGCTCCTGATACATTTTTTTACAAAGATGAGAAGCAGCGGCGGAGAGGAAGCCCAGCGTGAGGAGTGTGTACATTACGGCCATATTCGAACGGGAACGTCGGAAGGTCTGATCAGATGTTACAGTTCAGGGAACATCCTTACCTAGTGATCATTCCCTAAATAACAATTGAAATTTGAGAAATTACATTTTTACAAGATGGCAAAACCGGACTTGTTTTGTTTTCTAAGGTGATTGATATGCCTGAACACAACCCTGGCAATCTGGGAGGAACAATGAGGCTGGGAATAAGAAGAACTGTTTTCAAAACTGAGAATTCCATATTAAGTAAGTTTCCCAGATTCGTTTACTTTACCGGGTGTTGGGTGTCGTTCCCGTGACTGTGCAGGGCTCCGGGCTTCTCGGTGGAGGCTCACCTGTGCCCCGTCTAGCAGCCTCTGGGGCTCTGACCCTCCCTCTGCCCCCTCTCCCCTGCGCTGGCCGACCCTCTGCTGTGGGCATTCCTTGCCCTGGAAAAGTTCTCCCATGGGCGGGCCTTGGAAGAACGCAACTGAATGCCCCTTCCCAGGAGATCTGCACAACACCCTGTTGCTCGGGCTTTCTTGTGAGTCACCGATGCTCCTGGGTAGAGTGCCCTGATTCACATGCAGTTCTTTTGAATCCGTGGCTCTCTCCACTACATCAAAACCGGTCCCCATTTCATTGTTTAATGTCTGATTGTTCTTAGTGCCTCATGAATGAACTCCTGAGGAGGAGAGCAGTGGCATGTAACAGTAGTCCCAGCACGGGGCGAGGAAAGGATGGTGTGGCTTGCCTTCTGATATTTGCTGATCTTCCTTCTCCCTATGAGATTAATTCTAACTTCTGTGGAACGTTTTTTTTTTTTTTTGAGACAGAGTCTCACTCTGTTGCCCAGGCTAGAGTGAGTGCCGTGGCGTCAGCCTAGCTCACAGCAACCTCAAACTCCTGAGCTCAAGCGATCCTCCTGTCTCAGCCTCCCGAGTAGCTGGGACTACAGGCATGTGCCACCATGCCCGGCTAATTTTTTCTATATATATTTTTAGCTGTCCATATAATTTCTTTCTATTTTTAGTAGAGGTGGGGTCTCGCTCTTGCTCAGGCTGGTCTCGAACTCCTGAGCTCAAACGATCCGCCCACCTCGGCCTCCCAGAGTGCTAGGATTACAGGCATGAGCCACCGCGCCCGGCCGGAACGTTTTTTTATAGCTTAGCATATAATATGAGAATAACTTAATGAATAAAAAACCTCCAAAGCCTTTAATTCAATTTAATAAATATATCTTGAGCGCCCATCCTATACACCGTGCTAGATTCTGCTGATATAGCAGTGACCAGGACAGATAACCAGCCCTGCCCTCCCAGGGCCTCAAAACTAGTGGGAGAAGTGTGATAAAGGGGGCAGGGCAGGTGCCAAAGGGTCCTTGCAGAGGAAGGCCCAGGGATCTTGGGCGTCCGGGTCATTCCTGTGAAGTTATGATAATACCTTAGAAAAATGCCTTCTTAACTCCAGGAAGAGCTAGGCCAGAAATAAAAGGAGTTTCTCCTTTAAAGATGGATATAAAGCTTCTAAGGAATATAAAGTTTCCTAGCAAGAGTGAAATTTAAAAAGGAAAGATTTCAAAGTGAATACATTTTCCTCCTTTCTCTGGATAAGAAGCCATTGTTCTCTAAGTGACTAACATTTTTCTGTATAAATACTATATAAGAATTTTTTTTTCTCCTCTTCATGGATGTTAGCAATTCTTTGGCTTTTAGATATTTTCAAATACTTTGAAACTTTGTTCAAATAATTGCCTAAGTGACAAAAAATGGTTAGTGAAAAACATTAATGTTCTAAAATTATATCTGCTGTAAAAGATTCAGTGATAATTGCACTAAGGTTTTTAAAAAGAGCATTGTGCTCAATATATTTAAAAACTTGATGGAGATAGGACTTATTTAAGATTTTGGTTTTTTTTATAGTAGACATAAAAATAATGTTGATGGTTTTGATGAATCTTAAACACAGTGCCAAAGCTTGTTTTGAAAAATTTTAAAAACAGCTTTATTGAGATATAATTCACATACCGTATAATTCATTTGTTAGCAGTGTGTAATTCACTGGTTTTATTGTATTCACAGAGTTGTATGACCATCAACACAATCAATTTTATTTTATTTTTAATTAAAAAAATGTTTTTGTTTGTTTTTTAGAGATAGGGTCTCACTGTCACCCAGGCTGGAGTGCAGTGGCATAATCATAGCTCACCGTAACCTTGAACTTCTGGGCTCAGGGGATCTTCATACCTTGGCTTCCCAAAGCACTGGGATTACAGGCATGAGCTACTGTGCCCAGGCCATAGTCAATTTTAGAACATTTTCATCATTTCATATAGAAACCCTATAGCTATCACCAGCCCACTCATCAAACTTAGGCAACCACTAGTCTACTTTCTGTCTGTAGATTTGTCTATTCTGGACATTTCATGTAAATGGAGCCACATGGTATGTGGTCATTTGTGTTAGCATACTGTTTTCAAGATTCATCCACATTGTAGCATGTATCAGAACTTCATTCTTTTTAATGGCCGAATAATATTCCATTATATGAGTATACCACATTTTGTTTATCCATGCATCAGCCACTAGACATTGGGGTTGTTTCTAGGCAACAATTTGTTGAATTTTGTTGCCTTAAATTTAAATTCTGCTTCATAGTTTGCAAGAAGCATGTGATTTATGAACCTGTGCCCTCCTACCTATATGATACTATCTTCTACAGGTTTTCCAAAAAATGTGCCAAAGATAAGAATATGACCACTGTACATGGCTCTATTGAGTGTCATATTGCACCATAGTGTTTTGCAGACTTTTTTTTCCCTCGCCAATGTATTTCTTTTGTAGGATTTTATTTATTTATTTTTTGAGACAGAGTCTTACTCTGTTGCCCAGGCTAGAGTGCCGTGGTGTCAGCCTAGCTCACAGCAACCTCCAACTCCTGGGCTCAAGCAATCCTCCTGCCTCAGCCTCCCGAGTAGCTGGGACTACAGGCATGTGCCACCATGCCTGGCTAATTTTTTCTATATATATATTTAGCTGTCCATATAATTTCTTTCTATTTTTAGTAGAGATAGGGTCTCGCTCTTGCTCAGGCTGGTCTCGAACTCCTGAGCTCAAAACAATCTGCCCGCCTCGGCCTCCCAGAGTGCTAGGATTAGAGGCGTGAGCCACCACTCCTGGCCTATTTATTTTTTTTGAGACAGAGTCTCACTCTGTTGCCTGGGCTAGAGTTCCGAGTGCTGTGGTGTCAGCCTAGCTCACAGCAACCTCAAACTCCTGGACTTAAGCAATCCTTCTGCCTCAGTCTCCCGAGTAGCTGGGACTACAGGCATGCACCACCATGCCCCGCTAATTTTTTCTATATATTTTTAGTTGTCCAGCTAATTTCTTTCTATTTTTTTAGTAGAGACGGGGTCTCGCTCTTGCTCAGGCTGGTCTCAAACTCCTGACCTTGAGGGATCCTCCTGCCTCGGCCTCCCAGAGTGCTAGGATTACAGGCGTGAGCCACTGCGCCCGGCCTCATTTATTTATTTATGCAAGCTGGAGCATTTTTTTGTAGGATTTCCTCACCACCCCCCTAATCTGGCACATTTATTTTGTAGGCTTTTTTCCCAGTCAGCACATTTTTTCAAGAATGGTATGAACAAAGTACATTTGCTTACATTGCCTGTGAAAACATAGCAGTTTTGATAGAAAGCTTTAATGCTAGTCATTTAAATTTGATTTAAGGGTAGTGCTTACAATGCTCTGGATTAAATGAAAAACAGAAAAGTAAAGAGTTCTCTAGTAAAAGAGAATTGCTTGAAATAGGACCAAAATCTAAAGATATTGATAGACACAACGGCCAGATTACTAGAGTGATTCTATTAATACTTTTTGTATTCAAGAACAGTTCCTCTTTTTTTCTCAGTTACCTGTTAGTCCCTTAAGGGTTATGAAAGCTATGAATTCACTTTTTCTGAAGTAGAAATTATAGGTACAAATTGATTTGGACAAACGTACTGGTAATGATCATTTGCTCTGTTTATAAGAAATGTGTTCCCAGAGGCTTGCTCCTGTCCTGTGTTTTGTATGTGTGTGTCATCTTCGTCTGCAAAGGCTTTTTCTTATAAAAGGGCTAATGACAGTTGTGTGGAATTGTCAAAACTGGTTTAAGGGTCCTAAGAAATAAGATATTTTTCTAAATTGTATATCTATAACCCTTTACCTCCTAATTAATTGCATATCCATGATCTTTTTCTGACTTCATCATGCTTAGTTTCTATATAGTTTTTTATTGTAGTGTAACTTTTCATGTATCTGGTCTTCATGTCTATTATTTGAGCATATAGTATTTAATTGCATTAAAGAGCCACGATCTGCTGATTCATTTCCTACTGATAAACATTTCAGATTGTTCCTGGCTTTTTATTAGGAAAACACTGATTCGGACGTCTTGACACAGTGATTTTGTTCTTTTGAATGTTTCCTTAGGATAGATTTCCAGGAGTTGGATTACTAGGCCAAAGGATATGAACACTTTTATGACTGATAATTCTGCCAGATTGTTTGGCAGAGGGTGAGCCAGTTCATAATGACGTCAACTGTACCAGTGTTCCTGCTTTCCCTCGTCTTTTTGCTGGTATTATTTTCCTTGTTGCTCTTTTAGCAAGAACACAAAGAGCTCGTTATTATTGTACTTTATTTTGCAATTCTTTTCATTGCTGCAAAGTGACAATTTCTCCCTGCGTAAATGTTGATTACTTGTGCGAATACTGCCTAGGTCTGAAGTCTTCATTAGCACTTAAACATGGAAAGATAGAGATCTATCTGCCCCAAGTCTTTTAAATGGTCTAAACCATGGGTCAGTAAACTGTTTCAATAAAGGGCCAGATAGGAAATATTTCTGGCTTTGCAGCCATAGTAGTGTGAAGCAGATCTAGGCAAATATGTAAGTGAGTGAGCATGGCTATATTCCAATAAAACTTTATTTTTTTTGGTGCTGAAATTTGATTTCATATCATTTTAACGTGTCATGAAATATTATTCTTTGTTTGAATTTTTTCAACCATTTGAAAATTTAAAAAACCCTTTCTTAGTTTGAAGGCCAAATAGAAACAGTCAGGCGGATCCCATCTGGCTATGGGCTGGGCCATGGTTTGCTGAATCCTGATCTAAACAAGAAGCACACCTTGCATGAAGTGTGTGGCTGAGGCGGGGAGACTGTTCCCATCCTAGGGAGAGTGGAAGGACAGCAACTCCCGACTTGTTCACTTGTCTGCAGAAATATCCTATTTTGTGACAGAGAATAAGACCAAGAGGGCTTTCAGAAGCCATTTGATCCAACTTCTTTATTTTGCAGCTGCAGAAGTGCAGTCCTGAGGGGTGAAGTGGCATACAGCCTAGAGAGTCAGACCAGGGCTGGGACAATGTTCCTATGTTCTTTTCTAGTCTACTGAAACACGCCACCCTGGCTCCACCGTCCCACCATTAGAATCAATCACTCTCCAAAATGTAACTCTTAGAGCCCACATTTTACAATTGTCAGACTCATCAAATGCTCTATCCTTCAGACTTGTATATTTTATTGCATGTAAATTATACCTCAATTTAAAAAAACCCATTTTATCTGGAAAGTTAGATAGCAGGGCTTATCTCCTTATAGTGATGCATTAGTTGATTGATTAGCTCATTAGATGACTTGAAAAACAGGGATAAATGGCACAGAGCAGGTAGGTCTTAAATGGGGTGCTCTGAAGAGTAAGAAATCTAGAATGCGGAGTGGCTGGAGATGGAGGCATCAGGCTCGGGTGAGAGGTCACCTGGGGGAGCACTGAGGAGCTAAGTTATTAGAGGGTTTGAAGACTCCACAAGAAATGGGAACATAATTAAGCACCGAGAACTTCAGACACGATTCGGTGCTCATTCAGGGGCCCGTGCACAAGTTGTTTGATTGTGTCTCCAAAAGATTACAGATCTCAGCCTTAATTTGTTTGGTTAAGTCCAAGATGTGTTGCCAAGACATCCAAGAAAGGAAGCAAGTCTTTGTATTGAGTGTGGTTTTCAAACCAAACTGCCACCTGCTAGAAAGAATATGTTTTTCTGACCATTCAGTTCCCGTGTTTGAATACTGCACAATCTGGTATATGCGCATTAAGTAGGAATGCTAACATCAGCCGAGTTTAAAGTCCCTGAATTTTCTGTGCCTTCCACACCAATCCCCAAACAGTTGGGGAGCCCTTACCCTTAGAGGCAAGGGAACACCAGGAGGTGGAAGGTTGCAGAGGAAGCATAGGAGGGAGAGACCCACCCATGAGCACGTGGTCATGGTGAGATGGATGCCGTCTCACCTGTGCAGGTGTGCAGTCCAGTTGAGGACACAATGCAACTTACGTGAAGGAATTAGGAGCCCAGGGCAGTGCAGTCCATATAACTGGAGATCAGGACATGACAGTTTCCTGTCAGTTCTGTGAAGCTGACCCTCACCCTCAGAGCAGATGACGTGGGGACGGTGAGACTTGATGCAGGCAGATGACAGCTGGCATAGGAGGCCAGGGAGAGCTCATCGGGGTGATGCCAGCAGGAGTGTGACACGTGTCTGGATGTAGGACCCCAGCAAAGTCGCCTGGACCCGGCAGGTGGGGATTGAATGCTGTAGGAAAAGGCTTCATTCCTTTTGGGGACCTTCTATGCATTTCCTCATATTAAGGAGAAGAACTTGACTGAAACGACCGGTTCTGCTTTACCGTGAAACACAAAAGAGTTTTGTTCAGAAAGAACAAGGCAAGGGGCCCATTAGGAAGGTATTGAATGAGGCCCGGTGTGAAGCGTCCAGGTACAATTCATGACCTTGGAAATGCAGAGTGGTTAAATCAAAAATTTGAAAGAACTGAAAGAAATGGGGAGAAGGTAGAATAAATTTTCAGGGGCTAGAAAAATGGCTTTTGCTTTCTTATCTCTCATCGAAGCATTGATATAGAAAAACAGCTTCTAGTTCCTGGTGCGATTAGGTTGTTAGGAAGTTTTTTTTTTTTTTTCCCAAAGAAAACACCACACAAAAAACCTTGGCTGGGTTAATGAGGTGATTTATAAAACAGTTTAAAAGAGGTCCATGGGGACTTAGGGACCCTGAGACTCCATGCCATGGGAATTTGTCATTGTGCTGAGACACAAATTTGAAAGCATGGTGGGGCCTCATGAGAGCAGTAGACCAGTTGGGGAGCCTCCTGCCTGTCACCAGAGCCCAGATCCATGCCACGGGGTGGCTCTCTTCTTGTTGCTTCTTGCCTTTTACTGGGGAAACCATTTGTTAGTAGGATAGCTCATAGGTCTGGGACATGGCTCCTTTAAATCCAACAACAGATGGCACTAGAGCGGCACTGTCCTAATCACTTCACCGAGAACTGGTAGAGTATTAAGAGCCAGTCCCAGGAGCCACTGCCCACAAGAGGCTCTCAGTCCCTGGCTATGTGTAGCTACTTATCCTCGTCACGCCTCAGTTTCTGCGTCTGAAAGACGGGGATGAGAAGAGTGCCTACTTAGCTGGGCATGGTGGCATGCACCTGTAGTCCCAGCTACTTGGGAGACTGGTGCAGGAGGATCATTTGAGCCCAGGTGTTTGAGTCCAGCCTGGGCAGCATAGCAAGACCCTATCTCTAAAAAAAAAAAAAAATTAAAAATTAAAAAAAAAAGAAAAGCAAGGCACCTACCTCATGAGGTTCTTGTGAGGGTTAAGTAAGTTATACATATGGGCCCCTAGAACAGTGCTTGGCACAAAGAAGGCGCTGTTCAGGTGTGACTGTCGTGACAGTGTGTGAAGGGCTTCCTGTATTGACCTGCCATCCTCTCCAAGCCTGGGACAAACATCAGTTAATGACCTGGCATTAAAAACAGGGTCCCCCTAAGATAGTGGGAGGCTAGGTGGCACCCCCTTTGTCTGGAAGTTTCTCTCCCTCCCCTCTGTTCTTAGCTCCTTGCTCCCCTTCTGCCACTGTGACTCTCAGAAGAATGCATAACATCTAAGAAAAGAGATGCTAAAAATGAAATAAGAATACTAAATAGGAAAAAAAAAAGATGAAAGCAATGAAAAAGAATGTAACAGTACAATGCAGAGTTAAAAGAGAAGATGCGCATTCTTCGACTCAGATGTTTTATACTAGACAATTGCGATAAAAGCAGATAATGAAAATAAAATTAGATTCTGAAAAGAATTGAGATGTTTTATAAAAATGGGAGGAATGACATACTAAAACCCCAAAGTAAGAAAGAAAGGAGAAAGCTCATGCCCCAACTGTGCACTTTCTGAACAGCAGTAATGAAGACATCATGTGCATTGTTCCACTTGTTCCTCTCAGCACCCCGAGGGCCTAGCCACGATTTTGCACACAAAAAAGGAATCTTAGCAAAGTTAAAGGCACTTGTCCAGGTCATTTGTTAGAAAGTCACTGAGCTGACCCTTGACCACCTCACTATACCAAATGGCTGGACTGTAATCAAAGAAGAGACAGAAAAACCCAAATAGCTCCCAGAGCTGACAGCTACACTTGTGGAGAGCCCCGACACAAGGTTCCACAGCTTTCAGAAGTGTCTTGTGGGAGGAGAGAGTAAGACCCTGCCCCCAGGCCCTTTCTGAAAGCCAGTGTGAAACCATGGCTTTGGCCTAAGGAGGGATACAGGCACTGAATCCACATTGCACTGAGCAGCTAGGCTAGTAGGGCCAGGGTGCAAATGCAAACAGCCAGGTGTGAGAATGCCTCAGCTTAAGCTCAACAATCAGTAGCAGCTACACAGGGGCCCAGGGTTAGTGAGACAGTAGGGAGAGGTGGGGACTGTGGCAAATTGGCAAGCATGTGCCCCATCAAAGGGGAGTCACTGCTACAGCTGATAGTTGCATGAAGAACTGTGGATTCACTGCTGCCAGTCTTCTAAATTTTTAAGAGAATCTGGAAATCTAGAGTTTGATGTGAAATCTCTCAATTTTTTAAAATGTCGGCAACTTATTTACATTTTAAAAATATTATATGTCTACCAACACAATGTAAGCCAAGTATACCAAATATCTGCACCCCGGGCAGCCTCTTAGGATCTTCAAATTAGACAAACACTAGCAAATCCTTGCACGTACATAGAGTGTTCTGGTTCCTAAAATGCCTAATTCGCACAGGGCACAGTTCTAGGCAGTCTTAAAAGTGAATTAAATTAAGACACTGGTGCAGCAGAGATGTTTGTGCAAAAGCAAGGCAGTTCTACCAAGAAAAAAGAGGCAATGAAGCCATCAGGTAGTGATTTTCCTTTTTATAGATGATATAGGTGATTTCCTTTAGTCCCTTGGAAATAAGAAATGTGGCACCGGGTGCCAGATAAGGATCAGAAGGTATGGGAGTTGACAGTATATGGGTGGTAGCTTCCAGGGGCATGAATGTGGGAGACAAAGGGAGGATACCGTCTTTGGCAGGGGTCCCAGCAGGTAATGGGGCAAGAGAGTGCCCGGAGGAGCAGAGGTCACAGAAGGCGAAGGGGGCATTGCTCAGGTGGCAACCGCAGACAGACCCGCTGGACTTTAGAGAGCAGTTCTGTAAAATCGCAGAAACGAGAGCCAGGTTGCAAAGGATGGGAGTGGGAGGTTTGAATGAGGGGTGAGTGAGAAGAAGGCATGGGGGCAAGATTGCAGCTGTGTAACTTTTATTTTTTATTTAAAAAAATTTTAATTGTGGCAAAATACACATAAAATTTATCATCTTTTTTTTTTTTATAGAAACAGGGTCTCACTATATTGTTCAGGGTGGTCTCGAACTCCTGGCCTCAAGGGATCTTCCCGCCTCGGCCTCCCAAAGTGCTGGGATTGTGGACGTGAGCCACTGTGCCTGGCCGAAATTTACCACCTTAACAATTTCTAAGTGTATAGTTCAATAGTGTTAAATACATTCACGTTGTTATACAACCAACCTCCAGAACTCTTATCTTGCAAAACTGAAACTGTACTCATTAAACAACTCCCCATCCCCTCTTTGGCAACCACCATTCTACTTTCTGTCTTTATGGGTCTGACTTCTCGGAGATACCTCCCATAAGTGGAATCATTCAGTGTTTGTCATTTTGTGAATGGCTTGTTTTACTTAACATCTTGTCTTCAAGATTCATCCACGTTGTTTCACGTGACGGGACAGGCACAGTAATATTCCATTGAGCGGATATACCACATTTTGTTTATCCCTTCATCCCTCAGTGGACATTTTGGGTTCCTTCCAACTTTTGTAGCTTTTTTATGGGGGAAACTTTTATTCTAAAAAAGAGGAAGAAAGAAATTAGGTTCAGTTGCTAGGATTACTCGCATGAGGGTGGGGGTCGGCCGGGCCATTAAAGGGGTGAAAATGTAGTAGGTATGAGACAGAATCTCTTAGAGAAAGGGATGGCATAATTTGGGAAAGTTTTGTTTCTGATAATCCTCTTACACACATTATTGGTGTCTTGCTGCCTATAGTGGGAGTATTTTGTAGGTCCTAACACTTCTGTGGGTCATCTTTCTTTTAAGTTTTTTTTTTTTTTTTGAGACAGAGTCTTGCTCTGTTGCCCAGGCTAGAGTTAGTGCCGTGGCATCAGCCTAGCTCACAGCAACCTCAAACTCCTGGGCTTAAGTCCTCAAACTCTTGGGCTTAAGTGATCCTTCTGCCTCAGCCTCCCGAGTAGCTGGGACTACAGGCATGTGCCACCATGCCCGGCTAATTTTTTTTTTCTATATATATTTTTAGTTGGCCAGATAATTTCTTTCTATTTTTAGTAGAGACGGGGTCTCGCTCTTGCTCAGGCTGGTCTTGAACTCCTGACCTTGAGCAATCTGCCCTCCTTGGCCTCCCAGAGTGCTAGGATTACAGGCGTGAGCCACCGCGCCGGCCTCTCTTACGTTTTGCTGACATTTACTTCTTAAGTGAGCATTAAGCTTACATGCAGTAAATATCTGTGGCTTTTTTTTTTTTTTTGGCCTCCAAAAAAGACTAGGACAGAAAGGAAGACTGTGTCATTTCATTGTTGTTGAGATTTTCCCTTGTGCTTAGGGTCACTGCATGGCACATGTGCTAAATAAATCCACCCAGAGGACTGCTCCTGTCAACAGGGTGGATCCACCTCTCAGTCTCTTACTGGACTCCTAGGTACATTTTACCTTCAGCAGCACCTGGCATTTTGCCTTGTCATTGAATGTCCTTCTACAGCACTTTCAGTGACGGTGTGGACCAGTGGCTCCTAACCGGGGATGCATGTTGGAGTAACTCACGTTGCATTTTTAAAACCCACATACCCTCCTGAGAGTAATCAAATCAGAATCCCTGGTGCCGGGGTACTGGGACCCTGGAATGAGCATTTGTAGTTTTATTTTGTGTTCAGGGTGTTCTCAAATAGAGTTTAACTGGCAGCATTCTGAACTGACTCTCAACATAGAGTTTTAAAGGAAATTTTAGTTTTTCCTTTTTCATGTATATAGCAATAGATTAATTTTGTAAATTCATTCTTGATAGAGTTGTAAGTAATCCAGAAAGTTTTTTTTTTGTTTGTTTTTGTTTTTGTTTTTGTTTGAGACAGAGTCTCACTCTGTTGCCCAGGCTAGAGTGCTGTGGCGGCAGCCTAGCTCACAGCAACCTCAGACTCCTGGGCTCAAGCAACCCTCCTGCCTCAGCCTCCTGAGTAGCTGGGACTACAGGCATGTGCCACCACGCCCGGCTAATTTTTCTATATATATATGTATATATATATATATATATATTTTTTTTTTTTAGCTGTCCATATAATTTCTCTCTATTTTTAGTAGAGACGGGGTCTCGCTCTTACTCAGGCTGTCTCGAACTCCTGAGCTCAAAACAATCTGCCTGCCTCGGCCTCCCAGAGTGCTAGGATTACACGCGTGAGCCACGGCACCCGGCCCAGAAAGATTTTTGAATACACAAAAGAAAATTTCCAAAGTTCTGGAAACATGTTTCATGATATACCATATCCATTATATATATATTTCATTCATTCATTCAACAAATCTTTGAGTACCTGCTTGTGCGCTGGGCAGTGTTCTCAAGAATTGAGGCGACAGCTCCCTGTGTTTGTTACTTTGTAGAGCTTATGTTCTAGCTCCCTTGTTTGTATTTGGATTTCTTTGTCTGGAGGTAACAATAGCAATCTCTTACATGGTTTGCTTACTATTCTAAGTGCTTCACACATCATTTTGGTTGATTTAATCCTCACAACAACTCTATGAAGTAGGAACCATCATAATCCCCAATTTACAGATGAGGAAACTGATTTAGAGAGGTTAAGTAATTTTCCCAAGGTTCTTATCCATTAAATGGTGTCATGGAATTTGAAGCCAGGCAGTCTGGCTCCAGAGTCACTACAGTCCCCTCCCCATTTCTGTCACCTCTGAGATACTTTAGCAAACACAAAGTCTGCCTTAAACTAGGCTGCTATCATAAACCACGCTGTTTTAAAAGTTCCTACAATGCCCTTCGAGTCCCTATCACTCGAAGATAGAATTCCTTATATCCTAATTGGGAGATCTGTGCCATTTTCCTCCCCATCTCTGGTAATGTCGCCAACCTCTATCATTGGATTTGCTAAGTCATCTCTCGTAATGAAAGATGCAGAAAAGAAATTTTAGACTATAGGAGAAGATCAATGTCAAGGTTGGAGGTCATAGGAGACTTAGAATCCTTTCAAAGTTAGGTCCAGATCTTTCAACTTCTTTTTTCTGTAACTTCCTGATGCTTCCATGTTTTCCAATTGTATATTATTGTGCTTTACTTCTCATTTTTCTTTTAAATTTTATGGACCAATAGTTTTAGTACAAAGGCTGTCCTGAGCATACCCTCTGAGTGGTATGTTGGAGTTCTCTCAGTGGAGCTCCCTGCCCCCACTATTCCTCATCTTTCTAAAACACATACTTTAATATTCACTATCGGCCGGGCATAAGCCTATAATCCTAGCACTTTGGGAGGCAGAGGTGGGAGGATGACTTGAGGCCAGAAGTTCAAGACCAGCCTGGGCAACATAGTGAGACCTTGTTCTCTACAAGAAATAATAAACATTAGCCAGGCATAATGGCACATCCCTGTAGTCCCAGCTACTCTGGTGTATGAGGCAGAAGGATTGCTTGAGCCCAGGAGTTTGAGGCTGCAGCGAGCTATGATTGTGTCACTGCACAGCCTGGGTGAAAAAGTGAAACACTATCTCCAAAAAAAAAAAAACAAACCAAAAACCACTATCATTCACATCATCACCAGAGAGCTCAGTCTATGTGGACAGAATTGAAACTAGAAGTTCAATTGTAATCATTGATCCTACAGAGTCACATGAGAATACAACCAATATGCTTTTCCTTGATACAAATCAAAAGCTCAAATGAGACACAAGGCATTTATTTGGTCTTTCTTGCTTGAAACATCCTGTTTCAGCTCATGATGTCTTTGAGAGTCTGATAATCCCCTGCCTGTTGAACTGAGCCCGGCTCACACCTGATTCTGTTGGAGTTTGAGGATGACTTTCAGCACTAATATGTCCTCGTCCCTTGGCTGTGTGCTTGGGGTCTGTGTTTGGAGGGCTGGGGCTATGGGAATAGCCTCTGGTCCCCTCAGACTGCTTCAGGGCTGGAACTCACTTGGTCATTGGGCCATCCTGCTTCTCCACGTGCTCCAATGAGGAGTTCTTGGGAGTCGTTTGGTGATGGATCCGACTCCATTTCACCTGACGCTGTCGTCATTGAGCCCATCTCCAAATAGGTCCCACCCAGGGTGCTACCCTGAGCCGCAGCGCCTCAGCTGTGTGAGCATGTTTAAGCAGCTCCACAGATGGTTCCCAGCCAGACGTTCCTGGTGAAGAATTATTGGTGTAGGCGTGCTGCCATTTAATCCACCAATCTTCTATTCTCGATGCTCAGCTTATTTCCAACTGTTTGTTATTAAATAATGCAGCAGTTCACATGATTGTGGTTAAATCTTTGTCCTCATGTCTGTTTTCTGGGATAAATTCTTAGAAGTCAAATCGTAGTGTCAACAGATAGGCACTTTATTTATTTATTTATTTATTTTTTTGAGACAAGGGTCTCACTATGTTGCCCAGGCTGGTTTCGAACTCCTAGGCTCAAGCGATCTTCCAGCCTCAGCCTCTCAAGTAGCTGGGACTACAGACACGTGCCACCCTGCCCCACTAAGGATAAATACATTTTAAAGGTGAGGCCATAGGTACATTTGGAATGTGGCAAGTACCGTGTGCAAATACACGGGCATCTGATGGGATGGAGAAAGCCTTGGACTTAAGAATGGACTGTGCTGCTCAGCAAGGCTGGGCTCTGGGCAAGTCCCTGCCCTGCCCTCAGTTTTGTTTTCTTCCTTTGTGAAATGAACTTCATCGTGAATCTGCACCAAAGCAGTGGTGCAGGCATAAGCGTCTCAGTCCCACAGATTCCGTGGTGGACTTGGGTGACAGTGGGCTGCCGTTCGCGCAGTAGTGATGACTCACTTGAGAATTGCTTCAGGGTTTCAAAGAAGCTATCACTATCCTCTACGAGAAGAAAATGTAGATCACTCCCTGGAGTCTAGTTCACTTTTAGGCCTATGATAGTAAGAGATCCAACAGGCTTCCTCCATACATATGCCGTGGATGTGCTTCTAAAGCTGATTACACCAGTATTAATCTCACGCTTGTATCTTTACAGGGAAACTTTATGGTGACGTTCCTTTTATAGAAGAAAGACACAGACATCGATACGAGGTACAGCTTTCACACTGAATTACTGCAGAATATGGGTGCTTCATGGGAGGAACTCCAGTGATTACAAGCAGGCCCTCTGAAAAGGTGTCCAGCCAGGTGGCATCTATAGGGTTCAGGGAAGGCGTGCCAAATTTCTTACAGTTTCCCACTTCCAGAGGACATGGGTGGGGGGTGGGAAGACTGCTTTCTTTTTGTCTTTCCAAAGGCAAAATCTTTAAGTGCCTGAACATGGGAATATCAGGGTTCTATGCTACTCTAACTGCTGTCTCCTAGACCAAAATAAGGTCCCTGTCCCTTATCCTTAGCCTTTATTTTGCCAGATTTGGGAAAAAAGGGACTTGAATCTTCTGAGAAGGAGCCAAGTGCCTCTGGGGATAGGGATGTGTCCCCTCGTTATCAACGTGGCACCTTTGGAAGTTTACATCGAGCTTGAGGCTTAGTGTCACATGACAAAGAGGAGTTAATTGTTGAGCTTGCCACATGAGAAGCATAGGTTTCCAGAAATTTAGGTTGTCTGTACCAGGATTAATTAGTGTGTCAATTAGGATGCTTTTGGCCGTGAAGAACAGAAATCCTTGCCCGTTATCATTCAAACCAGGCTAAGCAATGAGGAAATTTGTTATCTCAGGGAACAGGCAGTCCAGAGGCTGGGCAGCTCCAGGCATGGTACAGCCAGGGCTCCTGTCGTCTCTGTGAGTCTCTTGGCCCTGCCCTTTTCTGTGTGTCTGCTTTGCCCGATGGCTGCCGGCAGCAACTGGGGCAACACGCACCTCTCCCAGATAGGGAAATGAACTTGGATTACCTGCTCACCCATGAACTAGTAACCATTGCCAGGGCAATGCTGAATGTCAGTGGGCTTAAACCTAGGTCCTTGCCACATTCATCTGCCAAGAGTGATAGGGTACCATGTTTGCCTTAGACCAATTAGGACCAAACTCTTATATGGGACACATGGCGTCCCATGGGCCATGTCCAGGAGGGGTGGATACATGAACAAGCCCAAGGTTCTGTTTTGAAGGAGGACCTGTACGAGTCAAGGCTGGGTAGGCTACGAACAATCTCACTATGGTCAAAGAACATAATTTGCTGAGTGTAGGCCATTTTTTTTTTTTTTTTTTTTTTTTTTTTTTTTGAGACAAAGTCTCTCTGTTGCCCTGGCTAGAGTGCAGTCCCAACCTTGAACTCCTGGGCTCCAGCGATCCTCCTGCTTCAGCCTCCCAAGTAGCTGGGACTATAGGTGCATGCCACGACGCCCAGCTAATTTTTTCTATTTTTAGCAGAGATGGGGTCTCACTCTTGCTCAGGCTGGTCTCTAATTCCTGACCTCAAGTGATCCTCCCACCTCGGCCTCCCAGAGTGCTAGGATTATAGGCGGGAGCCACTCTGCCCAGCCCATTTTTTATCTTATTTCCACTGAGAACTGGCCCAACTGATGGGCTTGAAAACTATTGTGCTGCTTTGCCTAAGTGGTGATGAGAAGGTATAAGAACTGCTGTGCACACAATAGTGTGGCTGTTCATTCATCCCCACCTATTTTTGTCTGGCATGCACTGTGGATGGAGGGGGAAAAGACAGACATGGTCTCCCTGTTGTTAGGGAGCTTATGTTCTAATTAGAGCAGACAAAAAATAAGGTAACATAATAATTTCAGGTTAAATCATGTATTGTATAAGGGACTTGTATCTAGAATATATAAAGACCATGACAAAGGATCTGTATTGACATTTCTCCAAAGAGGATGTAAACATGGCTAATAAGCATATGAAAGATGCTCAACATCATTAGTCATCAGGGAAATGCAAATCAAGACACTAAGATGGCTAGAATCAAAAGAGACAATAACAAGTATTGGTGGGGATGTGGAATAATTGGAATCTATATATTGCTGGTGGTAATGCAGCGTGGTGCGGCCACTTTGGAATATCATCTGGAAGCTCTGTAAAAAGTTAAACATAGAGCTAACATGACCCAGCAATTCCTCTCCTGGGTATATACCCAAGAGAAAAGAAAATATATATCCACACAAAAACTTATACATGAATGATCATAGCAGCATTATTCATAATGGCCAAAAAAAGTAGAAACAATTCAAATGTCCACCAACTGATGAGTGGATAAGTAAAATGTGTTCTATGCATACAAAGGAATATTATTTAGCCATAAAAAGGAATGAAGTACTGGTACATGCTACATAGATAAAGCTTGAAAACATTATGCTAAGTGAGAGAAGCCAGTCACAAAGATCACATATTGTATGAGTCCATTAATATCAAATGGCCAGCTGGGCACAGTGGTGTAGGCCTGCAGTCCTGGTGACTCAGGAGGCTGAGGCAGGAGAATCCCTTGAACTCAGGAATTCAAGGCTGTAAGGTGCTATGGCGGCCCTTCTGAATAGGCACTGCACTCCAGCCTGGGCAACATAGCGAAATCCCGTGCCTAAAGAAAAATACATATATACATACACACACACACACACACACACACATATATATGTGTGTATGTGTTTGTGTGTATACACAAATGGCCAGAATAGGCAAATATTTAGAGGCAGGATATACATAGTGGTTACCACTAATAGGGGTGATGGAAGGATTGGGGAATGATAAAGAGTACAGGGTTTATTTTTGAGTTGATTGTGGTGATGGATGCACACCTCTCCACTGAATTGTACACTTTAAATGGGTGAATTGTATGATATGTGAATTATAGCTCATTAAAACTGCTCAAAAAGGAAAAATAGTTACAAATTATGAGAACTGGCATAATGTTGAAAAGTAGAATAAAAGCTATGGGGTTCAGATTGCAAAGGGCAGGTGAGACCCCACCTTTAAATTAATTTATTTTATTATTACTATTATTTTGAGATGGGGTCTTGCTCTGTTGCCCAGGTGTGAGTGCAATCACAGCTCACTGTGCTCTCGAACTCCTGGGCTCCAGTGATCCTTCACCTCAGCCTGTGCGTAGCTAGAACTACAGGTGTATGCCACTATGCCCAGTTAATTTTTTTTATTCTTTATAGAGATGGGGTCTTGCCATGTTGCCCATGCTGGACCCCAATTCCTAGGCTCAAGCAGTCCTCCTGTCTCTGCCTCCTGAGTAGCTGGGATTAGAAGTACACACCACCGCCCACCGCTCCCACTTTGATTTTAGATGGGAAAGCACTTTTAGTGAAGGAGAAGCTGAAAAGGAGGAAAGGGATAGTGATGAGATGAGTGCAGGAAGGGGCCATGAGCCAAGTCATCAAATTGTCATCTCAAACCGTTATTTTAGTAGAAAAATATCTCTGAGCTTTTCTTTAGTGCTTTTATGTGACTACATGCACAGCAATCATTGGGGTTAGTCATAAGGGAAATAAGATAGTTTCAAACTCTCAAGCAAATTTGTGATCTGGGGAGAGATAGATAAGTAGACATAACGGAAGAAGCAAATATGGGGACAGCCATAAATAGCTAGTTTCAAGTTTCTTAGAATATCTGGGTCACGGTGTGACTTTTTGAATCTCATCTTTGGGTGATAGAAGGTGGGCTTCCCAAATTGTGCTGATGAGACTTTATATCTCAGGTTCATCATGAATTTAAAATTGGCTTTGGGGATTGAATATAGAAAACAGCTACTAGTCAGAGGATCACTGAAATGGAAAGCCCATCCAACTGATGATGAACCTCTTTATAAGCTGATACTGCACTGTGGCCCAAAGATATTTCCTTTCTTGTTTTTCCAGGTGAACCCTAATCTGATCAACCAATTCGAGCAGAGTGACTTAAGTTTTGTAGGTCAGGATGTGGATGGGGAGAGGATGGAAATCATTGAACTGGCAAGTAAGCGGACTCTTCATTTTTGAAAAGCTTTGCGGTGAGCTGTAATGTCTTTTTGTCGACTGCAGACTAATTGGTTCATGTTCTTTCTTTTCTGCTCTCCTCTGAAATAAGTATGCAACTACAGAGTTCATGAAAAAAGCAGACTGGTTATGATCCTAATCATTTGGGGGCTTATTAGTCTGAATCTACTATAAAATGGTGTGTGGTTCAGAGTCTTCCAGTTCTACAAGCATTATGCTTCCTTACTGTACCCCCTTGGGTTTCTCCTGTGTGCCGGCCTCTAGGCTAGGTGCTCTGGGAAAAGCAGACAGCTCACTGTTGAGTGGCACTCTACTGGCCCCCTCCTTTGAGGAAGAATGGCCAAGTGCCCGCCTTGCTGCTGGTGACTGGTGTTGATATCTGTTGTGTGAGAGACCTGGTCCCCTCCTCCCTTTCCCTGCTGTTCGTGCTCCATGGTCAAGCATGGGCCAGTCATTTAGCTTCTGAACATTAATTGCTGCCCTCAGAGTTCTTTGTAAGACTAAACAGAACACAAGCAAAGGCACTGGACTTCTACTGAGGAAGAACACTAAAGAAGTTGTTTGTGGCCAGGCTGGGACACCCTTGTGAAGATAGGCACAAAGCACACATTTATTGCATACGAGACAGAAGGCAGTTCTTCTCATTCAGCTGTGCGAGGATGTGGTAAGCCTATGGTCACAGCTGGTCTCGGCTCTTTGTCTTGTCATCCTAGCCCAGGGGTTGGCGAACGACTGCCTGTGCGCCAGATCCAGCCTGCTTACTGTTTTTGTATGGCTCATAAACTAAGAATGTTTTTTACATTTTTAAGTGGTATCTCAGGCTTGAGATTTTATGTATCAGCTCTTCTTCCCATTTATACCTGCAGCCTGTAATCAATTGTCAAGTCCCATAGATTCTGTCTCTATATTCCCATCCCTGCTGCGCTAGTCCCCACTCATGGCAACCTACCTTTTGAACCTGTGTACTTTAGGCTCCAGATAAACTGGCCTACTTACTGTCCCTCTAATTTCCCTCTCCTTTCTCCATTTTAGCCCGTGCCACTGTTCTCTACTTCAAATGCCTTTTCTCTGTCCCTTTCCCTTTTTGTCTCTAGTCTATTCGAGTACTTCCGGAATCCTGAGCAGGGAGGAGAATTAAAGCCTAAGAAGGCTCCTTTGAATGCCACAGCATTTTATCTGTTTCCTAGAAGAAGGAAAGCAATGGACATTCATTGTGTACCTACTGTATGCTTGTCACTAGACCTCTTGCTAGGGACTCTGCATGCCTTATGTACCTAACAAAGCAGGTGATGCTCTTCCCACTTTACTGAGGAGACTGGAGTGCAAAGAGGTTTAGTAACATGTCCAGGGCCATTCAGCTAGGCCCTGGCAGGCCTGGAGCAAACCCAGGTCATCCCTTCCTTCTGCCATCAACCCTGTGGGATTTTATTATGCCTCCTGTTTTGTTTTGTTTTTTTTAAATTTCTTCTTCACAAATTCTTTGCCTATGTTCCTCTTGTTTTCACACTCCACCTAAGATGATTAATTCATGCCTAGAGTTTTGAATTAAAATAGTAAGGACGTATTTCCAGGA
The DNA here is from genome assembly GCF_041146395.1 of Eulemur rufifrons. Taxonomy (NCBI): domain Eukaryota; kingdom Metazoa; phylum Chordata; class Mammalia; order Primates; family Lemuridae; genus Eulemur; species Eulemur rufifrons. Next base: position 131,525,269 of record NC_091012.1, read on the forward strand.
GTATTTGTGATGGAAATGCTCATCCTTTAGAATTAAAGTGTGGATCACTGTTTGTTATCGAAGCCTCTTAAATCTTTCTAGCATGTGAGAAGGCAGAGAATTTCTTAAGCAAATTACTATTTGTTTGCTTTGTTCAAGTACTTCTTTTCTTTTAATTCTCCTGGTTCTCATTATTGTCAGCAAATACTTAGAAGCTTCTTTCATCATAAGGATTTAGATTCCCATTGATGCTTTCAAATTTCATGTGGATTGGAAAGAAATGAGAGCTGCTGTAAAACCTTGCAATTTTTAAAAGCTGCCTACAAGGGAATTCATTTTATTAGGAAAAATTTCCCAGAAGATTTTGATCTTAGGTACCCCTGAGAAGCATATCCGTGAATTTCCACTGTTCCTGAAGGATTCTAAGAGGAACAACAAAGCTTGAGATTAGTATAATGTCAGAATTTGGTTTAAAGCAAGTAAGAGCATTATTTTAAAGGTACTTTGTCTGACTGATAGAACATCATCAAAATAAAAACTTTTTAAGCTCTCCTCACGTTGGCATAGAAGATTTTTTTTGGATAAAATGATTCAGAGCAATGATCCATTCATTTAAATATTCTGTCCCTGGCTATGACACGATCCATTGCTCAGCTTCTGTCTGTAGTGATACAAAAACACAATTACTGTCTGCTTTCTTTCAAAGACATCCCTAGATGCTATGCTGTAAGATTTATTGCATCTTAAATTTAAAGCCACATTGCTTAATTTCTTTTCTAAGTATGGATGATTTCTCTTCTTTTCTTGAGGGCATACATTCCTGGGAGAAAGAAGGTGGCATTCCCCTCACCAAGCTTTCATACTTGAGTGTCCCCCTCATTCAAAGAGGGTTCTTGGCTGGGCGCGGTGGCTCACGCCTGTAATCCTAGCACTCTGGGAGGCCGAGGCGGGTGGATCGCTCGAGGTCAGGAGTTCGAGACCAGCCTGAGCAAGAGTGAGACCCCGTCTCTACTAAAAATAGAAAGAAATTATATGGACAACTAAAATATATACATACAAAAAATTAGCCGGGCATGGTGGTGCATGCCTGTAGTCCCAGCTACTCGGGAGGCTGAGGCAGGAGGATCGCTTGAGCCCAGGAGTTTGAGGTTGCTGTGAGCTAGGCTGAAGCCACGGCACTCACTCTAGCCCGGGCAACAGAGTGAGACTCTGTCTCAAAAAAAAAAAAAAAAAAGAAGATTCTTCTTAGATGTAGAGGATCTCTACACTGGATTTTTCTGGAATCAGAGCTGTCCAATAGAACTTGCTGCAATGATGGAACCGTTCTGCCCTGTTAATGTGGTAGCCACTAGCCACATGTGGCCATTGAGCACACGCCCAATTAATTTTAATGAGCTTAATTGCCACATGTGGCTAGTGGCTACCATTTTGTATGGCAGAGTTTTTTTTTTTTTTTTTTTTTTGAGACAGAGTCTCACTCTGTTGCCCGGGCTAGAGTGAGTGCCATGGCGTCAGTCTAGCTCACAGCAACCTCAAACTCCTGCCTCAGCCTCCCGAGTAGCTGGGACTACAGGCATGCGCCACCATGCCCGGCTAATTTTTTGTATGTATATATATTTTAGTTGTCCATATAATTTCTTTCTATTTTTTAGTAGAGACAGGGTCTCACTCTTGCTCAGGCTGGTCTCGAACTCCTGACCTCAAGCAATCCACCCGCCTCGGCCTCCCAGAGTGCTGGGATTACAGGCGTGAGCCACCTCACCCGGCCCAGAGTTTTTATTAGTATTATTCTTATTGTTATTATTATTTTGTAGAGATGAGGTCTCACGATATTGCTCATGCTAGTCTTGAACTCCTGGCCTCAAGCAATACTCTTGCCTCAACCTCCCAAAGTTGTAGGATTACAAGTGTGAGTCACCGTGCTCCAGCCAAGCAGAGCTTTAAATAATAATCTTAGGAGAGTAAATATTTCTGTTCGGTCATCATTTCCTTATTACTGTAGTAGTAGTTTTGGGTCTTCAGTGGTAAGTGATGGGAATTTGTGATTTTGAATTCCATACTGGATTTTTAGATCATTTGATAAGCTCATTGAAAGCTTTAAAGTTAGATTTACTTCCCCCTATGAAACTTATTATATTTTATTATCTTTAGTTTGAGTCATAGCCAGGGATGGAATGTTTGAATGAATGGTTCATTGCTCTGAATCACTTTATCCAAAAAATTCTCCATTTCATGGTACTATGATTCATATCCAACTTAAAGCTGTGACTTAGAAAAGCAGTTGTCCTTGTTGTAGTCCCAGGGGTAGCCCAGTAGGTCAGCATTTTGTTGGTTTATCCCAGGGGACCCTTCCCTTGGGAAAGGAGAAGACCTTGTAGGAAATGGCCCAGGGTTAGCCTAAAGGCCCAGGGATACCATGGAAATAGAGCCAATGGAAGTCTACAAAGTGCCTTCGAAAAGCAGGCAGATTTTGGGAAAGCAGAATTCTTGCCATTCAAAAATTTTTGCTTGGCTTTGCTCACTCTAACACCTTCCACAGGTAAAATTTCTGGAACTCTTCTTCAGTGAGATGTGTTTTACAATTTGGAATTCCACTCAGAAATGGATCGTGAAAGTAACTGACTATGATGATAACAAGTTAAATTGTCATCTTACCATTTTATGAGTTTTCTTATTCAAAGATAAGAAGACCTTTATAGCAGTTCTCATATCTGTCTGTTTCAGTCGAGTCATGATTGTTCTTATTTCAGATCATCCCTATTTCGTTGGTGTCCAGTTCCATCCTGAGTTTTCTTCGAGGCCGTTGAAGCCTTCCCCTCCATACCTGGGGCTGTTACTCGCGGCAACTGGGAACCTGAACGCCTACCTGCAACAGGGATGCAGACTCTCTTCCAGGTAACCAGCTTACTGCTCCCAGCAATGGCCCAAGATGCACAGTTATTACCATCTGAGGTTTCTCACAAAATTTCATAGAACTAGAAATTTTTTTTAAAAGGGAAGAATCAATTTTTTTCTTCTTAAATACATTTTTTCCTCTTAATGAAAATAATTTAATCATGCTTACAGCAGTAATGGGTCAGCTTTCCAAATCATGCTGACATTTGGTATTATTTTAGAAATTTTTGTCATTTTGGTAAGTAGAAAATGAGATTTTCTTTTGTTGGTTCTTTGATAAGTATATATGAATATTTCATATGTTTATTGGCTCTTTGTTTTATGAATAGCTTGTTCACATCTTATGCCCCGTTTTTTTTCATTTTGTTATTGTATTCTTTTTCTTACTGATTGGTAAGTTCTTTCTACGTAAAGGACATTAATCCTTTGTTAGGTTGCAAATAATTTTCCAAATGATTTTGCTTTTCTTCTAAGTTGTTAGTGGTAGTTTTTATTCTCCCCAAAGCGTTTTAGATAATGACTTTATATAGTCCTTATTTATGTTATTTTAAAAATTTATGTAGTCAGATCTTTTATGAATTCTGCCTTTAGTATCATGCCTAAAATCTTTCCCTATGGAAAGATTATATAAATAATAATGCTGGTGTTTTCCCTTAACATATTTATGGTTTCTATTTTATAGTTTAAATCTATTAAGCATATGGACTTTCTTTTCAGCAAAATGTGTGAGGTTGGGCTCTGACCCCTGACCCCGCGCCCCCGTGAAATTGCTAGTAAATCGAGTAATTTGCATTTGTTTCAGGGACTTCTATTCTGTTCCACTGATGATTTTGTCTCTTATACCAGAAACTTTACCACCCTTTTCAGTATCATAGCATTATTGTAAATCAAGACCTAATTTACCCTACTCCTATTATTATTAACCTTTTGAATGTATTTTGCTATTCTTCCAGGCAAACTGTACAACAATTTTTAAAATCAGATTTGAATAAAAAAATTCCTTAGGGATTTTCACTGAAATTTCATTACACTTAAATATTAGTTTGGGGGGAATTTATCTTTACTTCTTTTCATTCAAGAATATTGTAGATAGGGGCCGGGCGTGGTGGCTCACGCCTGTAATCCTAGCACTCTGGGAGGCCGAGGCGGGTGGATTGTTTGAGCTCAGGAGTTCGAGACCAGCCTGAGCAAGAGCAAGACCCGTCTCTACTAAAAATAGAATGAAATTATAAGGACAGCTAAAAATATATATAGAAAAAATTAGCCGGGCTTGGTGGCGCATGCCTGTAGTCCCAGCTACTCGGGAGGCTGAGGCAGGAGGATCACTTGAGCCCAGGAGTTTGAGGTTGCTGTGAGCTAGGCTGATGCCACGGCACTCTAGCCCGGGCAACAGAGTGAGACTCTGTCTCAAAAAAAAGAAAAAAAGAATATTGTAGATAATGACTTCAAAAGAGGAAGGACTAGCCAGAATATCATAGATGCAAGTAGGGGTTATTACCACAATAATTAGGCAAATGTTGTTTAGAAGATTACCATTGCCAATGCTCATGCTAGCAAACAACGCTTGCAGTATCGAAGTTGAGGGCTGCCGTGGTCTGTGCATGGTGTGTGCCTGTGTTCCACAAGCCTACTTATTTGTGGCTTAACCTGCTAGGAGAAATGCACAGCTCTCTAGCATTCCTTTCATTGTGTGTTCCTTATGGGAACAACTTTACATATTTTGCATGTCATGCGTCTAATTGAATTAATGATCACTGCTTGCGGTCTTGAACCAGTGCACTGGCTTTCAAACTGTGCCCGCAGAGCTGGAGTCTGGGCCGCCGTGAAGAGTAGGCTGAGGAGGCTCTGGGCTCTTCCCTGCTTCAGTGAAGCGGCTCATTTTATCTGGCTCCTGTGTCGTGGTTCTGCATGAGAGACTTCCTCTAAAGAAGAGCTTCCTGTGTTCTGAGGCTGCATGGCTTACACAGCGTATCAGACATTCCAGGGTGCTCCCACGTCAGATGCGTACTGTGACCCTTCCTAGCCACTTTATAGTCTCCGTTATTTCAGGTTCTCACACTGAAAGAAGGTGGGTGACAGTAGAGCAAGTTAGATGGCTGGGAGAAATAACTCACTCAGGACCATCTGGCTACTTGCAAGCACCAGCTCAGATACAGACGTCGTCTGGTTTGTGTGCACTGCCCACCTGCGTGTTGCATGGCCTGCCAATTCCTGCATGCAGGCTGGTGGTCTCTGAGCAAAGCTCCCCAGTCGTTTCTGAGCAAACTGACTGATTGCTAGAGACTCCTAAGCAAGATACAGTGTGTTTTGGAGAGAAGGAAAGACCCCTACCAAAACTCTGATGCAGGCACTGGAATTATGGCCGACTACTAGGCTTCCACGGAAGTGAGAGAAGTCCTATGTGTCAACCGTAAACTGGTGTATTCCTTAAGGGCGGCCAGCATCTTATTAATATTTATCTTTGTCTCCCTGGCTCCTTCTCACACAGGGGTTGTTTATTACGCATTAAAGTAATAAATGCAGGTAGCAGGGAAGGATGGATGTAGTCTAGTCTGATCTTGACACACTGCAGGGGGTTTTCCAACTGAGAATAGTGACTATGAATTGATCCAATGACAGACACCAGGATTCCAGAGGAGCCTTGCATTGCAACTCCTCCCTGCCTAGCTCCATGGGATTAGTGAGCTTTGAAAAGCAAATGACCGCTTTGATGGCAGGCTCTAATGTGAGCTGAGCTGGGGCTGTATTTCTGTCAAACAAGATTACTGCTTGTAATCAACCCTAAACAAATGTGACAAGGAATATGAACACTAGAATAATGACTTCCTTTCCCAGAAATTGGCTCTGATGATATTCAACTGTATGGCACATGTACTGAGTGTAAATATCTTTGGCTTTGAGCAAGTGTATCTGAGCTGTAGTCTCTGCATTCTGCCTAGTGGAGAACATTTATCTTTTAATGCCTGTGAAGTTGAAGTAAGGATGTTATTTTGGGATTTAGAGCCAGTGAGCTAAATTCTCAGCTACCTTGTTACCTATAGAATGGCAGCAGTTATGAAGACCAATTCTACCTGGTTTTGGACTTGTGGTTGTCTGATTAAGGACATAATAGTTTTAGGGCAGTATTTTTTAGGTTTTTATGAGGTACTCAGAATACATGCAAAATCAAATGAAGAGTCTTGTTTAGGGGGCCCCCTCAAGACCACTCACACAAGTTGGTGATTTGCTAGAAGGGATCAGAATGTGGTTGTACTCAGCTAATATGCATTACAGTGACACAGTAAGCATGCACAGTAGGCTCAGAAAGGGAAAAGATACACGTGGAACCTGGAGACATCCATTTGCAGGTTTCCTATGCTCTCTCCCTCCTGTGATAAGTCACATAGATGTCACCCTCCTTACAGCAGCGCAAGTGCAACAACACGTGTGTGATATTTTTGCCCAGAGAAGCCAGATACAGCTCAGGAGTTTGAGACCAGCCTGAGCAAGAGTGAGACCCCATTTCTACTAAAAATAGAAAAAATAGCCGGGCATGGTGGCAGAAGCCTATAGTCCCAGCTACTGAGGCTGCTGAGGAAGGAGGGTTGCTTGAACCCAGAAGTTTGAGGCTGCAGTGAGGTATGATGAGGCCACTGCACTATACCCAGGAAGACAGAGTGAGACTGTCTAAAAGTAAATAAATAAATAAATAAATAAATAAAATAAAGCAAGGAACAGCTGAGAATGAATGGGGACTATTTTTTACAAGGTCAAAGAAGCCAGCTTGAAAGGGCCCCTGCTGGCCTTATTTTGGGCAATTCGAACATCAAAAGGAACAGTGACAGTATTAGATTATAACACATTTTATTTTTTGAAATTCCATGTGTCCATAATGATATTCAGAAAATACAAAAGTAAAAGAAAAAAAGCCAATTAAAAATGTAGAAGCAGGCCCGCTGTGGTGTCTCACACCTGTAATCCTAGCACTTTGGGAGGCTGAGGTGGGAGGATCGCTTGAGGCTGGGAGTTCAAAACCAGTCTGAGAAAAAGCAAGACCCCACTTCTACAAAAAATAGAAAAATTAGCTGGGCATGGTGGCATGCACCTGTAGTCCCAGCTACTTGGAAGGCTCAGGCGGGAGGATCGCTTGAGGCCAGGAGTTTGAGGTTGCAGTGAGCTATGATGACACCACTGCACTCTAGACCAGGCAACAGAGCGAGATCCTGTCTTAAAAAAAAAAAAATTAAAAAAATATGTAGAAGCAACCCCTGATGTAATACCTGATTCGAATGGGATCATTGGTGGATGCCAAAACCTCTGGGTGAAAGTTGTGGGAAAGAGGATATTATTCATATGTTCTCAAAATATCACTATAAATTCCTTATTAATTACAGAAGGCTGTATTTTGAACTTGACACCTCATTTGCAGGTTTCCAAGTTGCATGATGTTCCTAATGTTTAATGGCTGCATACTTCAGCATTCACTCAGCACACCCTCTGGATTACAGCTTATTCTATCCTGGCCACTGTGCTGGGTGCTAGAGGAGCAAGTGCTAGTTGAATAGGAACACAATCCCTGTCCTGGGCGACTTGTCCAGGAATATAATGGTTCTCTAAATTTTGAGAGATGACAGACGGCCTTCTGAGATTGTGGTGAAAACTGTGGGACCACTTTCTGAAAAACTGTCCAAACATACCCACAATGCCCCCCATCCCTAGACTTTCTGCTAGGGGTCTTCAGCTACAAGACCCCCAGTCTTGGAAAGGACACAGACCTGCCAGCACACAGTCCCAGCAGTGTCGGGAATGCTGCTGGCATTAGAGCTTGTTCTCTCTTCTATGGTGGCACTCAAGGGCTGCTCCCAGGCTGCCAGGGGTAACTAACATCAGGGTAAACATCTTCCTGCAAGTGATCCCATGTTCCATGCAGTGTGACCTGGCTGCACTCCCGTGGGGAAGCCCAGATTCCTCCTCCCTCCTCCCCCCACCCCCAGTAGCTCACAGTCAGCAGATCTTAGAGATTCCTATTGTTGGAATCCATCCCATCTTCCCTCTGTTTTCTGCCAGGCTGCAAGGGAGTGTGCCCGGGCTTCGGAGCTTAAACTCTGGAGTCTGGACTTTAGCTAAGTCAGCCAAGTTCCGACTGGCTCTTTTATTTCCCAGCTGGCTGTGACCTCATTGTTCTGTGCTTCAGTTTCTTTATAAAAGTCCCCACTTGACATGGCAGAGATGGAGGTAAAGTTTCATACTAAAATGTAAAGCACTTACCACAGTGCCTGATCTATGGGAAGAACTTAAATGGGAACGATGATGATGCTGCTGATGCTATTATTGTTAATTTTACCTTAGTTCCAGTCTCCTTCATCTCTTGCCTCCTGCAAAGCCTCCTACCTGTTCTCTCTGCCTCCAGCTTTCCTATTCCCAATCCGTCTTCTGCTGTTAGAATGATCTCCCTACATTATTTTGGAGCTTAAAAACGCTCAATGGCTTCCTTTGACTTAGAGGATAAAAGGCACACAAATCCATACGGAGCAGCTTGCTGTCCCCTGAACTCCCCATGCCGTTTTGCCGCTTGGCTGTGGATATACGTTCCCGAACTGCTTAGCGAGAGGGGAATAGGGATCTATATCCTATTAGGATGCCAGTTCACGGAATTCGTGGCGGGCATCGGAAGTGAGAGCAGTTCCTCCACTGACTCCAGAGGGTGCATTTCTCTCTCTAAGGCACACTTATCTCACGTTAGGTGGCTGTGCTTTCGCTTGGATTTGGAGAGTAAGATACTCTTTTCCCCTGCATGAATCAACATTTAGTTTCTAGCACTGTTTCAAACTTAGAATCACCTTGCTTTTTGGCTTTTGGGCTGCTCGGTTGCTGTTGCCAGGGGCTGTTCTTGCAATATATAGTGCAAATATTTTATTTCTGTGGGGACAGTATGGATGAGTAGAGTAGATGTTATGGGTTTGACTTCTGGGTCTGCCACTCACTGGGTAGTCCTCCTTAGGGCTGCTGTGAGGAACAGTTGAGATGGTGTTTTGTAAACTTTAACACATTGACTGCCACACTAGAAAAAAATTTTCTTTCCTTGGGGCCATGGTGTTTCATTACAACAATAGAATAAAAACTTCAAAAACAAAACGATCCTTTCTAATTTAATGAAAAATTTGTTATTTTTTTATTGTTTTCTGTTTGTGAGTTATTTGTAACTTGAAAAATAGTTCACTTGGCTCCCAAGGTCAAGAGACTCGTGAGTTACATATGCTTCAGGAGGTTCCGGGCTCAAAACTAGCATGAGTTAAATACAACTCACATGGCAGTTAATGTGTTAAACTGCTATCAAAATACCACTTTCCCTTAATGTGTTACACTGCAAGCAAAAGTGAACGGAAATTGAAAAGAAAGATTCTGTTTTGCTTTGTTTTTGAACTGTTCTTTTAAACACCTTTTAAAACAGTCTTCCCCCGCGATTGTTTGACTTCAACGCTGTACCTTGAGATTTTTTTCTGGGAAATTATTGTTAATAAGCCACATGTAAGTACATCTTCCCTTGCGGAGTAAATGTTGGGTAAAAGGTGCTCTTTACCGATCATGTTTCACTGCAGAGTTGATAATGTGGTGCCAGCCAGGAATGGAGTTAATAACAATACAGACTTCTGTGCTTTTAACACCCTGCCTGGGTTGTATTCTACTGTTTACTATGAAATGCAAAACTCATTCAAAGCAAACTAAGTTTTTATTTCGTTGCTCTTATATTTTATGGCTTCCAGGGGCCCTTTACGAAGGAAGTAAGTATAGCAGTAACAATGCTTTGGGGAAAACTGTGTGCATGGCAACCTGTTTTTAAAACATGCTTTTTCACATGTAATGGATTTTGATGTTATAGGAACTCATGCATGCTGGGAATCCTAACTGTGTCATTACAAAAATTTTAGATTCCAACCACCTCTTTCTGTTAATGGACAAGAAATGGTTTAACGGCTGCCTTGGGGTAGCGTAGAAGGTGGGATGTATGAGGCGTCACTGTATTCTTTCCCTAGCACCTTGGAATATGTATTTTCTTATATTGGGAACTTATTAGGAACTAGAAGTCTTTGACAAACAAACTTGGCTATGACAAGCCTTTTGTTTGTCAAGAACCGCATGTGGACCATGGTGGTCACATCTTGGAAGTCGAGCCGGTGTTGTAAGGATAGTGATTCCCATGTGTTGGCTGCTGGTGATTTTGATTTTTGTCCTGCAAGAAATGGTATCATGAAATAGTTTTTAAAAAAGAGAGTTTCCCTGATTTGGGGGGCACATGCATGCCTAAGAGATATTTGCTGTGATTTTATTTAATGGTAGGTGGTCAGACCTTTAAAAAAAACCTTTTTAGGAAATGATGAGGGCCATTGCATGGTGACTGTAGTGTGCTTATTTTAAATCATTCATTTGTTTTTAAGTCATCACTATCCTATAGAACTTTCTGCACTGATGGAAATGTTCTATAATTTGCACTGTCAAATATGGCAGTCACTAACCACACTGAACACATGAAATGTGGTTAGTGTAAGGGAGGAATGGGATTTTAAATTTTATTTGATTATAATTGATTTAAATTTATATAGCCACCGTTGCTTGTGGCTACCATATTGGGCAGTGCAATTTTAAAACTTTCCCCTCCTCAAATGTAACAACACACACATGAATGAGTCTGTATTTTGTGGCACTTCATAAAATTTAACATGCAAGACCCTAATATCTGATAATTCTTCCCAGGGAGAACTTGTGTGCCTAGGTGTATATGTATGTGGAAAAGATTACTAGAAAAGACAGGTTAGTCTTAAGATAGAGCTGAGATGTCTTGAATTGAATGAAAAACACCCAGATAAATCTAGCTTATGAATTCTTTTGTTTGTTTTGTGTGAAACATAAATGAACCCCTAAGTCACAGGCAGCACCGAGTGACACTCACATTTTATTGCGTGTGTAAGAGCCACTGCTGTTCTGCCTTCACATGGTGACCCCCATTTTATTTCTAGCAGTTGGTTTTTGCTGGCAGATGAATGTCCTAAAATCAGCAAGTTCAGCAGTGATGCCTATTTTGATAATTCTGTTCTTGAGTGTCATGGTGTAGTTTATTGTCCTACCCTGGTCTCTGAACACGTATGAAAGACAATTAGTGAACCCAGTCATTAACCTTGGACATGAATAAGCTCAAGCTGAGCCTCATTTTGTTAGACTCAGCCTGTGCCATTTTGATGTGTTGGCAGAGTTTGGGGCAGACAGCCATCAGATAGGAAATGAGAGCCATTAGGTTAGAAACACACCCACCCAAGTCCACTTGTTAATGTGGGTAGGAAATTACACTTGGTTTAGGAAACAATTCTGAAAATCATGCACTTAGCAGTTTTCATTGATTCTTTATGTTTCCATAACTTTTTGGGAGATACCATGTTATGAATATGTAATCCCCATAAATAGTAACAGCTTATATTTTGATATAGTTTTCAGAGCAAGCTTATGCATTTTCTTTTTGGCCCTTATAAACATTTTGGTGAGTTTGTAGGTATTATTGCCACTTTTTCTAGACTCTTAGTCGTCAAGTGACCTGTCCAAAGGTCTGTGGCTAATAAATAATATAACCAGGAGTGTGAGGGGGACGATATGAGCCCACCCTATTCTTTCCCAGGTTTAGAGGTGGGGGAGGAAGTGGGTGTAAAATCTGACACCCAAGGAAATGGAGTTCCCTTGGTCTTTGGCCCTTATTACTTGTGTTAGGGGACATGCCCCGGGGGCCGCTGCTGCCCTACTGCATTGCACCTTTAACACCAACTTGTGGCCGGGTGAGTATGATGGGGATTCTGGCCTCAACTTGAATGAGCTGTATGCCAGGTAAGTCACTTGAATGCCCTTGACTTTTATTTCTTCTCAGATAGGGAGTTGAGTGCAACTTTCTTTGCTAATTCTGTGACATGAAATGTTGCATAGAACCAGGAAAAAATCTACATTTGAGTAGGGAGAGTGCCTGGATAAGGATATATCAACATTTTTGGAGCCAATTTTTAAAATATATTCTTCAGTTATTCCTATGTAACAGTAGAAGTGATTTTCCTGAACGAAAGTATAACTAGGAGGTTTATTTTACTTGATTGGTTTTAAGGATGTGTTTCATATGTTTATTTACCATATCTTGTCTTTTCTGTCATTTCTTAACCTTCTATCTCCTCTCCATACTCTAGTGCCCCTCTACCTTCACTATTTTGTCCAAAAGTCAGGGGGAGAGTGAGTGTGTGAACCAGAAAATAGATTGTAGTTTGTGATTTGGCTTATTTACTGATTTTCACTCAGTGTGTTTAGAGTAAAATCTTTGTTTTCTAACATAGGGTTTCTCCAATTGTTCCCTTCCTCCCTTTAAAAAACAAAACAAAACAAAACAGAAATTTCACCTGTTATGGAATTCAGACTTTTATTGCTATAAGTCAGCAAAAGCTTGGCCAAAGTTAGGAATGGGTCAGGCATGAAACATCTCCTGGCAATATCATCTCCATAAATCAGTAGAGCTCTAGTGAAGTTGATCAATGTGCTGATTTATTTGGAGCAGAGCAAGAGGGACCCTAAACAGAGCCCATGGCTTAGAGCACAAAAGTTCCATTATAGAGCTATCTCATGGAGAAGGTGTATTTCTATGGGAACCCAACATGGTAACATGTTATGTTAATAATCAGTCCTATTTTGAATACCATATGTGACTCAAGGTAATCAGAGCATCCCCATGTATTTCCAATTTTGAGAATTGCATAATTGTGTAATTTATTTCTCAAACCCTTGGACCTATGAGAATGTTTCTTGGAGTGGAAAACTTTCATGCCGCTCTCCTATAAATCATAATGAATATATGATCTGAAGCAGATAGGATTTCAAGGCGAGTTTAGAGAGTACATTAAGATTTTTTATGTGCACTGCTGGGTGTTTTCTGGGTCTTGAGCCAAAATGCATGTCTGAGCCCTCATGACCACCAAGTTTAAGCTCCCTGTCGAATGTGCTGATTATAGATGGCCAGTTCCTCCATAATGAGGAGCTACTGTGATCCTCAAACACAGAGGCAAGCACAGATCTGTGTCTAGGGGTGTGCTGTGGTCCTTAAACACACAGACAAAACCCAACCTGCCGCTGAAAAAAAATGGCTAGTGTTTGACCAATGTAGTCAGGGACACACAACTGTGCTCACCGTTCTCTACTTCTTTCATGTTGACATAGGGGAGGAAAATTAGTTTTTCCTCTGATCATCTTGGGTTCATGGCTGAGGTCCCTATAGCAATAGACAGATTAATAAGAGAAAAGCATACATATTTATTTACTATAAGTGCTCTGTGACATAGGAGTCTAAATAAGGAATGAAGACTCAAAGAAACATGTAAACCCTAGTGTTTCTGTAGCAGATTTGATGAAGAGTGGAGACTCAGAGAGAGATATGCTAGGGCAAAAAGAGTATGATCTAATGCTAATAAACTGGGGGAAACCAAGCAAGGCCTGTTTGCCCATATTCTCTTCTCTGTGTCCCTGTGTCTTCAGACATAAGGATGCTCCTTTCTTCCAGGTTTAGGGAGGACACCTCTCACCTGAGGCTCTTATGCCCTGTTTGAGGGAAGGTCAGAAAATCCTTCCTAGGTTTTAGGACCTGCTTCAGGGGTGGAAGGGCAGGGGGAGGTAAGAGAGATCTTCCTGCACATGCTGTCTCTCAAATCCCTTCAGCTTCAAATATTTGATATGCCAACGTGCCATATTTTGAGGTGGTATGTCCTGAACCCACTCATTGCCAAAGGAAACAGTTGGCATCAGAAGGGTGAAAAATGAAAAAACTGAAGATCCCAGGTAGTATTTTATGTTGTTATTGCACTTAAGAGCGAATTGAGATCAGTAGTAGTAGGACCAAGTGCTGCTCAATCTCATATAGACTGAGATTTAGGCCCTAGTATGACAAGAGCAGATCACAGAAAGTAAATGGATCCAACAACTAAGGCTTTCATTTTAAATTAATTTGTTAATGCAACAGCTATGGTATGAAAACAATAGGGAAGGGAGAAGGAGAGCAATCTGCTTTCAAGGGTTTTGTTGAAGTTTAGAAATGATCAGCGGTCTTCAGAAGATTATAAATTTCAATCTAAATTGAAATGCTTTTTAAAATTTTCTGAATAAGTAACTTCCAATTGCCGATGAAAGTAAATGCCCAGTTTCTCTGACCAAAGGAAGAAGCTGCTGTGTGTGGTTGGACTAACCTCTTCCTGTGGCGACTAGAAAGTGCTAAAAGAATATTCCTTAGTATTTTCTCTGAGTGGGGGTTAATATGGAATGTGTTTGGGATTGCAAATTGAATGATTGTCCAGGGTTTATTTTTATACCTTGCTAAATTAGTTCTTCTTTTAATCTAGTGATAGATACAGTGATGCCAGTGATGACAGCTTTTCAGAGCCAAGGCTAGCTGAGCTGGAAATAAACTGAAACCAATACGCAACTTGGAGTTATGGGGACTGCCTGCAAGGGTAAGGTAGAATCTTCGAGTATTGTTTGTTTTACAGACAAGCTGTCAACCTGGTGCAGAGGTGGCCATTGCAGGGCTTGTCTCACAGGATCCTGCTCCCTTGGGATGCTCTTATTTGACTGGCACAGTTAGCAGGACAGATGTGACAGCCTATGGCGCTATCAAGAATTAGTATTGGAGGCAAATGGAATACACCTGAGGCCAGGAATAAATACATAAGTATACCTGTAACTGTCTACCTGGAGGCTGCTGTGGTTAGAGTTGTAATAGTCTAGGTCAGGGGCTGACAGACTTCTTCTGGAAGGCCAGATAGTAAATATTTTAGGCTGTGGTTCATGCCGTCTCTGTGGCAGCCACTTAACAGTAGCGGGAAAACAGCCATAGACGATGCATAGATAAATGGACATGGCTGTGTGCCAATATAATTTTATTCACAAAGTTTGCTGACCCCTGGTGTAGGTCACGCAGAAAAGCAGATTTCCATGGACTTGTAGATAATAAAGTACTATTTTATTTCTTTGTAGGAAGAAGCAAGAGACAGGCTCGGTGTCCAAGGGCACCTTATTTTCCACGTGGCTCTGTAATGTGCTATTACAGAGGATAGCAGCCTAGAGAGCTTTATTAAATTTATACTCAGAGGCAGATATTGCCTGGGATTACCCTGGGGGTTATCTTTAGCAGAGACAGCCGCTTCTGGAAGACTTGTGCAGAATTAATTGCTCTAGTGTGAGTTCTCTTCATAGGGGCAGAATATTCATGTTCATTTACCTCAAACAGAGAGATCTTTAGGAGCAAGCCAAAATGGGGCAAAGGTTAGCTGGAGATATTATTTTCAGTTTCTGATGTTGCTTATACTTACATTCTTTCTTTTTTAAGCCTCTGAAGTAATTGAACTCAAGATGAAGGAACTATCTGAAGACGTCACCACACTCTTACAGTATCATTCTGTTCTCCACCAAACATGGGCTGTAAAGCCTCGAAGGGAAACTAATAATATGTATTTCCATGAACCAGAACTTTGGTACTTACAAATTTTTGTAGCTGATTAAACTTTTCCCAACAACCTTACTGGGGAGAAAGTGTGTTTGCGTTTTGTCCGGTGTATCAGGATGACGAGCAAGGATCCCGGTAACTGGGCCTTTGCTGTGTTGTATGGGAAGGGTCGCCTGGCACGTGCTGCAACTGACTTTAAGTCAAAAATGAGTCATTCTGTTACTTGGAATTCAACCATAGATTTGTGTGTGGCCCAAGATTATTTCAACTTCTTACTCTGCTTATTTCCAGTTAAAACTAAAATTTAGGCCGGGCACGTTGGCTCATGCCTGTAATCCTAGCACTTTGGGAGGCTGAGGTGGGTGGATCATTTGAGTTCGAGACCAGCCTGAGCAAGAGCGAGACCCCATCTCTACTAAAAATAGAAAGAAATTATATGGACAACTAAAAAAAATATATAAAAAAAAAAGTTAGCCGGGCATGGTGGCGCATGCCTGTAGTCTCAGCTACTCGGGAGGCTGAGGCAGGAGGCTTCATCCCAGGAATTTGAGGTTGCTGTGAGCTAGGCTGACGCCACGGCACTCTAGCCCGGGCAACAGAGTGAGACTCTGTCTCAAAAAAATAAATAAATAAATAAATAAATAAAACTAAAATTTAACAAGTTCAAGACTTGGGGTGGCAAGAAAGGCCCTTGCTTCAGGCACAAAATTTAAGGGAGCTCCAAAAATCTTGATTCCTGAATCAAGATCATTAATACAGGTTCAGTATCCCTTATCTGAAATGCTTAGGGCCAGAAGTGTTTCAGATTTCAGATTTTGGAACATTTGAGTATACATAATGAGATATATTGGGGACAGGACCCAAGTCTAAACACAAAATTGATTTATGTTTCATACAAGCCTTATATACCTAGCTTGATGATCATTTTATACAATCTTTTAAGTCATTCTGTTCATGAAACAAGGTTTCTGTGACCCCTCACATGTGGTCAGATGTGTAATTTTCTACTTGTGGTTTCATGTAGACATTCAAAAAGTTTCAGATTTCAGATTTTCAGATTGGGGATGCTCAACCTTATATGTTTTTTTTAATTGAGGTGAAATTCACATAACATAGAATTAACAATTTTAAAGGGACTAGTTCATGGGCATTCACTGACATTGTGCAAACACCACCTTTATGTTTTTCCAAAACATTTTCATCAGTCCAAAATAAATCCCTGTATGCATTAGCAGTCACTCCCCACCTCCCCCTCCTCCCACCCCCTGGCAACCACAAATTTCTTTTTTGTTTCTGTGGCTTTGTCCATTCTAGATACTTCATATAAGTGGAATCATATAATATGTGCTTTTTATGCCTGGTTTCTTTCATTTAGCATAATGTTGTCAAGGTTCATCCATGTTGTAACATGTATCAGAACTTCTTTCATTCTTATGGCTGAATAAAATGTCATTGTATGGATATACCACAATTTGTTTCCACCTTTTGGCTATTATAAATAGTGCTGCTATAAACATTGTGAACTAAAATAAAATATTAAGGTTCCCCTGCACCGGCTGACTGAATGGACCCCCTTCTTGTCCAAGGCGATGATACCCTAAAACTGAGTTGCTAGCCATGAGAAGGAAGGTCAGACATGCCTCATCATGCCTCCCTGCCTTCTTGGAGACGTCCTTTGTATAATAACTCACCAACAGGCCTAAGGCTATGCACGATAAACCTGCAGGTTCTCAATTTACGTGATGGATCACTTGGATCTGGGTGTAAGTCTGGAAGTCTGATTAACAGACTTCCTTATCTTAAAACATTCTAAGCCTTTAGACAAAGCTTCATTTCTTTAATCAACTACAAATCAAAGAGTCTTTAAACCCACCTATAACCTGTGAGATGTCCCATCTTTTTGGGCCAAACCAATGTACACCTTCCGTGTATTGATTTATGACTTTACATGTGATTCCTGTCTCTGAAATGTATAAAACCAAACTGTAACCCAGCCACAGCAAGTCCACTTGCTCAAGGATTCTTGGACGTGGCTCTGGGCCATGGTTCTCAAATTCCGCTCAGAATAAGCCTCTTTAAATTGTAGAGTTTGGCTTATTTTCTGTTGACAACATCCATGTGCAAATATTTTTTGGATACCTCTTTTTAATTCTTTTGGGGTATACATCTAGAAGTGGAATTGCTGTGTCCTGTGGTAATTCTGTTTAACTTCTGTGGAAGGATCAGTAATATTTTGACACAATAAAAAATAATAAATTCACGAACAAAATTTTAAAATAAAAACAGGATCCACCTCTGTACCCCATTATCCAATGTTCTCATCTAGTATGCTTTCTAATTTTTCCTGTTGAATGTGCTTGAGATGACTTAGGTGTTGCTTACATTTAAGCTTTCTGATACTAATTTAAATATTTTATTTACTCAGTTAACTATTTTTTTGTGGTTGTTTTTGGCCTTTTTATTTTTTTTTTTTTAATGCTATAAGGAGTTACAGCATTATTTTTTAAGATGCTGCAGAAAATTGATCTACCAAACACATACAGAAATGAAATGAATAATTCTGGCAGACAAAAATATTAAAGCACTTCTGGGCTCCACTTGTGAAAATTACAGCTTGACTATCACAAGAGGCTCCAAATCAAAAGCCCACAAGGTAGGTTAAAAGCTGGAATGGGCCTCATGGAGAGAGGGTTGGAAGCACAGAGGGGCCACTTTAACATCACAAAGGGGTAGTCTGGCTTAAATGGATGTTTTCACTTTTAATGATTGCAATTTCTAAAGTCACTTATAATGGAGTGCTTTGGCTGCTGGCTAATGATGCATGTAAGCCAGACCAGGAGGAAGGGCACTTAAGAAACAAACCAGGTTCTGGGTTGTTGCCACAGGAGATTGTTTTCCCTTTTGGAGGCTCCCTTTGAACTTGGAATGTGGGGAAGCCCAGAACAGCTGCTAGCATGGCTGCGCAGAGTACAGGCACTGGAACGACCGTGGGACATGAACACATGGAAAATTACTGTAAGTCACTCATACAACAAATGTTTTTTGAGCCAGGCATGGTGTCAGGGGCTGGGGTGCAGTGGGGAGCAGCCTACCTTCTTGCACCTGACCGTCGCGTGGGGGAAGGCAGGCTTTAAACACATGTATAGGGAAATAAGTATTTCATTAGAATTGTGATATGTTCAGGGGGCTATGTGAGTGTCAAAGAACAAGGACAAGGACAAGGGGACTTGTGAGAGAGGGTAAAATAGGGTCCTGTGACGAACTGGGGAGCCAAGGAAGGCCTCCTGAGCAAAGCGGGTAAACTCACAGGGCAGACACAGTGGGCCCCGAGCTCCGAGACCAGTGGGGCTGTGCTTTCCCTGACTGCCAGAGCAGCTGGGTGGGTGGTGGCCCAATGGTGTCATCATCTGCTTGGTATCAGCCCACAAACTTTAATGAAGTAAAAGTGTAGGCTGATAATTAAGTGACAATTAAGAATGGAGCTAGAGGCCGGGCGCGGTAGCTCACGCCTGTAATCCCAGCACTCTGGGAGGCCGAGGCAGGAGAATCGCTCGAGGTCAGGAGTTCGAGACCAGCCTGAGCAAGAGCGAGACCCTACCTCTACAAAAAATAGAAAGAAATTAGCTGGACAACTAAAAATATGTAGGAAAAAAATTAGCGGGGCATGGTGGCACATGCCTGTAGTCCCAGCTACTTGGGAGGCTGAGACAAGAGGATCGCTTAAGCCCGGGAGTTTGAGGTTGCTGTGAGCTAGGCTGATGCCATGGCACTCTAGCCCGGGCAACAGAGTGAGACTCTGTCTCAAAAAAAAAAAAAAAAAAGGAAGAAAGAATAGAGCTAGAGAGCTTCTGGAGAAGACAAAAAAGAATGAGTCCCTTCTATTCTTAATTGTCACTTTTGCTGCTGTATCTCTTTCTTACGCTTTCTGGTTTGTTAAAAGAAAAAGTACTGATTATCTGTACATCTGTACTCTGTTAAGGTCAGTGCCAGATGTTGGCCCTCACCACCGTTTCCCCTAAAGCTGAGGTTCTGGAACCCAAAGATGCGCCAAATTAGGTGAGCTGCACAGCAGCAGGTAGGGGAGGAAAAACATTTTTTTCTCTATCTATCTTAGGTTTATGGCTGAGGGCCCTTTAACAAAAGACAGATTAATAAGAGAAAAGCATACACACTTATTCGATATGGGTTTTACATGAGACGGAAGCTTTCATAAAGGGGGGGGTAAAGGGCAGGAGAAGGTCAGAGAGACCTTCCTGCTTCTGCAGTTTTCTCAACTTTTGTCATTTTCAAATCTTTGATATGCCAAAGTGCCATATTTTGGGGTAGTGCGTCCTGAACCCCATCTCAAGCAGGTTTTGATCTTTAAGAGTCAAGTCCATGAATATCACTAAAAGATGGTGGCAAATTCCATGGACTGCATTCAGTTTCATCTCTCCTGAGGGGAGCCCAGTTTCCATCCCTGTGGATTCGTCAGTCTTACCTGCTTCCTCTGAGAAGAACGCCAATGAGAAGCTAATTGATACCGTTCCATTATAGCGCTCATTGTTAAGGTTGAATGGTGTTTTAAACTTTCATCTTTTTCTTCAGCAAGAAATTGTTTTGAAAAGAGATGCATTGCTTTGATTTGTTTTCTCTGAGGGTGACTTTGCTTTCAGTTAACATACTGGCAGTATTCTGTAGAATAAGATAAAAGCCTAGAATCTGCAGGAGGGAGCCAGTGTCCCCGGAAACTAAACTTTTCCGGGCTGAATCATCCTCTCAGTGGGGTTCTCTGTACTACAGAAACCTCGGCGTCACCAGGATCATGAGACTACTTGTCATCACGGTCACTTCTGTAGAGAATTTAATACCAAGAGATCAATATTTGGTTAATTTAGATTATCTACATTTCTGGATTAGCCGTTTCTGAGTTTATTTGCACAGTATATATTGTTTTAATATCTTCAGAGGTATGAAGACCCAGAAGTGATTTTCACCCCAGGATGTGACTTCTTTGTTACCACCATTGAGTCCTACCAAAAAGATTTCTGAGAGGATGAGATTTTTTTTCATGGCTTTAGAAATACCTTTGCTTTTATGCGGGACTATCACAAACTCCATGGTTTTATCCCACAAAGTAGATGTTTTTCTTCTGTTGCCCGTTATCTTTCCTGTTTTTCCAAACTTCCCAAGCATAACTCTTTTTTTTTTTTCTTTTTAGACAGGGTCTCACTCTGTTGCCTGAGCTAGAGTGCATTGGTGTCATCATAGCTCACAGCAACCTCAAACTCCTGGGTTCAAGTGATCCTCCTGCCTCAGCCTCTCGAGTAGCTGGGACTACAGGTGCGCACTACCACGTCTGGCTAATTTTTCTATTTTCTGTAGAGATGGGGCCTTGCTCTTGCTCAGGCTGGTCTCGAACTCCTGGCCTCAAGTGATCCTCCTGCCTTGGCCTCCCAGAGTGCTGAGTTAACAGGTGTGAGCCACTGCTCCTGGCCCCTAAGCATAACTCTTAACTTGGGTTAAAAGAACGTTTGTTTTTAACCTGTTTAATAATGAAAAAGAAAGAGCATGTTAATTACACATTCTTTATTGTTCAAAGGAGGCACTATTTAAAACGGTGCCTCCCCCACACCCCCACACAAGATTAATCCTGCCTATTTTTATAAATAAAGTTTTATTGGAACACAGCCACAACCATTCCTTTATGTCTTGTCTGTGGCTGCTTTCGCGCTATGAAAGGAGAGTAGTTGCCACAGAGACTCACAAAGCCTAAAACTTTTACCATCTGACCCTTTACAGAAAAAGTTCATCAATTGCTTATCTAAAGGGTGTGATACAAGAAAATATTTTTACAAATCTCCAATGGAATCCAAGTTTTAACAACCTTTTTTTCTATATAGTGAAGATAGTCTCTTAGAAAGGTTTTGAAAGAATATGTGGCATGAGGTTCCAAATTGAAAGGTTACAGAAAAGTCTCTCTTCAAGCACTGTCCTCTGCTATCTTGTTCCCTTCCCTGGAAGTCATAGAACAAGATTGTTCTGAGCTTTTCCAGAGACACATCATGCAAAGATGATTTGTTTTGCTATATTGTTTATGCAGCATTCTTATTTCAGTGGAGATTCTATTTCTCTATTTAGTGAAAAAAGAATGTTTATGAGAGATACTGAGAAAAAATGTACAGGGGAGGAGAGGCCAGTAATTAGTTCAGACTGGCACAGGTATTGTGCACATGCTAATGGGCTTAACTCGGAATTGATGCAGCAGAGAATACCGCAGACTTCTAAGACATGGTCTGGCTGGGGAAGGCTTTAATACAGTGCTTGAACCAAATCCCGAGGGCTGAGTAGATGCATCTTTGTATTACAAATGCTGGCAGGACAAATCATTGGCTGGCATCCCAGACACTTCCCAAGCATGCTCCTGAAGGACGTGTGCCTAACTCCTCAAATAATGCTGCCCACATTTGGAGCATTCTGAAAACTGTGCATCACTGTGAAGGTTGTCTGTCTTCTCATTAACAGGCAGGGACACTTCGGTGCTGAGAAACCCAGGTTCTCATCCCAGGTTTTAGAAGAACTCCAAGATCCCCTTTCTCCTCCCTTTTCTACCCCAGCTGCTCTCTGGACTTGCGCTGTCCAAAAAATATAATGTGAGCCACATGAATTACTTGAAATTTTCCAGTAGCCATATTAAAAAGTAAAAAGAAACAAGTAAAATTACTTGAGTACTTGAGTAATTTTAATACAATATGTCTAAAATATAGATTTCAACATGTAATCAATATAAGAATTACTAACGGGATATCTTACATTCTTTTTCTCATACCAAGTCTTTGAAATTTGGTGTGAATTTGACACATCTATCACATCTAAATTCAGACTAGCCACATTTCAAGTGCTCAATAGCCACATGTGGCAAGTGGCTACAGATCGAAAAGCACAGATTTAGACTCTACATAAAGGGAATGTGTAGTGTTAAAGAAAAAATTATTCAGTGATGCTTGTTAAAGAATGGTAAGGTAGATTTTATTCAAGGAGAGGCTATCCTGATAGGTACAGGGACCACAGCTTTGGGGTCTTGCAGTGGGTGGAGAGATTGAGCTTGGCTCCCACACCAACAAGGGCAAGTATTTGTAACCAAGGAGCAGCGAGGGGGGGCCAGTGGATGGAAAATTACTAACAGGAAACATCGGGAGTGAAGGGGATTCTTGCTAGACCAACTCAACAGGATTCTTGCTGAAGGCAGGCCAGGGTGGTAAGACATCGAGGGCAGTGGAGTTTTGCTAAACTGACTTAGCAGGATTCTTGCTCAAACGGAATTCTACAAGGACTGAGAGGAAATGTCAAGGTCAGGCCCAGTGAAGCAGTGGGCTCAGGAGCCTGACCATAGTCAGGTCAAGGAGAGAGTCTCTGTCAACAGATCTATCACTTGCTCACAGCAGAATCCCTGGGTATAATTCACAAAGCACAAGGATACATATATACATTGAAATCTTGAAGCATCTCACCTTTGGTTATGCATATTTTTTGTGTTTGGATTGAAACCAGTATAATATGGCCATGAATGGGGTCTACTGTTGAATTTGGTAATCTGTCATCTTGCTTGTTTCTTCAAGTGGCTCCCCAGGTACCCTAGCCCTTACCACACTGCCTCTGGTTTTTGAGAAAATGTTTGTTTCTCTTTTCCTTAGAACTTTCTAGATGCTGAATAGCATTCTTGAAGAGAGGAAAGACATGAGTTAGTTGGGTTTGCTGTTCTAGCATCTACCATTCTCTACCCAGGACCACTGTAGGGGAAATTTACTTGGCAGATTCTTTCAGAATCCCTTTAAGAACGTTTGCAAGTGATAAGTACTTTCTGCATTCAAAGGACAATAAACCTTGATGGCAAAATCTACTAATTGCCAGTGTTTCACTTCCACATTTTGTCCTTGATTTGGGCATAGTTTAGAAAATAGCCAGACTCCTTGGCAAGCTTCAGATGTAAGCTACTGTGGATCAGCAAATCATTGGGATTAAAGAAAATAGAACTTTTTAATACAGAAATGCTGAAATACATGGAAAATTCAATTCATCGACAAACATTTGTTTTGAGTCAGCTTTGCCAGTAAGATGCTAGACAATGGGCTACAGAGGTGCCTTAGAGCCTTGTGTTCACGAATTCTGTCTTATGTTAGTAGCAGCTAGGGAGAGATTTGCACATCAGTGACATCTGAGTCATTCAAGAGTGCTTCGATAGAGGGGTAGAATACTGACACGGCATCTTGCTGGGGAAGGGATCATGTGGGTGTCAAGCTTTCTACGTTACTGAGAAAAGTTGTGTAGCTTCTCTCATGCACATAAACACGCACAAGAATGCTTTGCTCCAACCTAGGATATAGATGGGTAGATTTGTGGAATTGTGACATATTTTATGAAAGGATTCTCTAATAACAATATTGACACTTTCAGCTGTTGAACGAACAGTAGGAAATGCAGTCATGCTATGCAGCTGGGAATTTATTAAATTTGTAAAGTGCACTAGAACCCCTGCCCATGACTCTCCTGATTCCTGGCTATTTCTGGCTTGATAATGAAGAGTTGTATGTTAGTATTAATATAATTCCTTTCTAATCTAAAACAGAATAATGGCAACCTAGGAAGCCCGAAGCAAGTGGGAAGTTCCTAATGTTAATGACCCAATCAAAGTTGTTTTAATATGTCAGTTAACCAGGCAAATCATAATTGTGCAGCAGAAAATCCTTCAAGTGTATATGTAAATGATGTCTTCCTTAATTTAGAAGTGATATTTAATGTTTATTGGAATTTTGTTTTACATTTGGTATATAGTCTGGGTCTGTTGCTCTCAAGAAGGACGACATTCTTTCTGGTATGCTAGACTTTGTGGCTGGTCCCACAGAAGCAGGGAGCTTGGTGTCTGCTATTGACTGAATGTTTATGTCCCCCGCCACCACCACCAAATTCCTGTGTTAAATCCTGATCCCCAATGTGGTGGCATTTGGAGGTGGGTC
This sequence comes from Eulemur rufifrons, assembly GCF_041146395.1. Lineage (NCBI taxonomy): Eukaryota > Metazoa > Chordata > Mammalia > Primates > Lemuridae > Eulemur > Eulemur rufifrons. The sequence continues at coordinate 131,549,623 of NC_091012.1, forward strand.
CTTTGAGAAGTAATTAGGTCATGATGGTGGAGCCCTTATCATGGCATTAGTGCCTTTATAAAAAGAGACACAAGGGAGGTGATCACCCTCTACGCCATGTGAGGACACAGGGAGCATTTACAAACCAGAAAGAGGGCCCTCATTGAACACTAGATCTGCTGGTACCTTGATCTTGGACTTCCAGCCTCCAGAATTGTGAGAAATAAATTTCTGTTGTTTAAGCCATCCAGTCTATGGGATTTTATTATAGCAGCCTGAACAAGGATAGTATTCAGAATACATCCTAGTAACACTATGAAGTGTATATGTAATGTTCCTTGTCTTTATTGATCAGAGGAATATGAGGGCAAGAATGTAACAGAGGGAATGGCCTGAAAAAAACGGCAAAAATCTTTTCTGTCTCTTTAATACATCCTTGGCTCTTTTCTGGACTCTAAAACCTGCATCCCTGCCTCAGGCCAGTGGTTGAGAGGGGCGGGGTAAGTCTTTTGTTATTTGTGCTAAAGGAGATGGTTCAGCCCTGACCTGCTAAAGGGAGGTCCTAGGTGGAGGTCACAAGATTGTCTTCAGCTGAAACGGGACAATCAGAGTCAATTGTAGTTGAACAATAATTGCCTGAAGCTGAGAACCCATCCTTTAAAAGCACTGTATTGCTGCCTATTATTAGGATGATGGCGTTTCAGGGTCTCTGTCCTCCTCTTTTGCCAGCAAGGTAATAACATTTCTTTTTCCTTCTCCTCAAAACATTTCTTGTTTTTCTGATGCCGCCTCGAGGACTAGTGGCTGAGCTTTTGGTAACAAGGATAAACCTTAACTTCTGATTTATATCTTGCAAACCCGGGATTCACCAAGGATCTGGTAGCCAAAGTCCCCTTCAAGTGATACCTTTTTATTTAAGAGAGAGAGGCTTAAACCTCAGACAGGATACCACTGGCCAGACAAGGGCAAACTGCCTGGAAGGTGGCTGCTCTGGAAAACTACTGAACTGAATTAGCTAGAAGTCAGGCTCCAATCTCACAGCATCTTCTTTTTTTTTTCTTTTTGAACAGTCTCACTCTGTTGCCCGGGCTAGAGTGCTGTGGTGTCAGCCTAGCTCACAGCAACCTCAAACTCCTGGGCTTAAGCAATCCTCCTGCCTCAGCCTCCCGAGTAGCTGGGACTACAGGCATGTGCCACCATGCCCAGCTAATGTTTTCTATATATATTTTTCTAGTTGGCCAGATAATTGCTTTCGATTTTTAATAGAGACGGGGTCTCGTTCTTGCTCAGGCTGGTCTCAAACTCCTGACCTTGAGCGATCCTCCTGCCTCGGCCTCCCAGAGTGCTGGGATTACAGGCGTGAGCCACCGCGCCCGACCTTCACAGCATCTTCATGATCAGAGTGTGGTACTGTATTTCTGAGTCCATTTTCTCTTCATTTAATCTGAAGCCATACAATACGGATTGGCTGGTTTTGGAATGACAATCATTTGCTCTGGTTATCTTGTGGTCTCATAGAAGTAGCCTTAAACTCAGTTCTGGTTCCGGGCACAAATAAGAATTTAGACAGAGCATGAAAGGAAAAACAACACATAACCTAGAATATCCCATAGAAATACAGCACACGTCAGGTAAAATCTTACAGTGTTTTTGGTTTGTTTTGTCTTGTTTTCTTTGCTTCCTCGATTGCAACTTTACTCTTACGCCAGTCAGGAAGGCAGCCATGATGGCATTTCCGGGGTTAAATTACTTATTATAGAATTGAAACCCTGGGAATAAGGTTTATTGTGAAGGCAAAACTGCTGTTGGTGGGATTACACAGCTGTGAGAAAATGCAGAGTGCCTGTAAATTGGCATGCCAATCAAGACAATTTATTTATTGTCTACACCTGAGGGTTTTTAAAGCCCTAAATCATTTGATATGCAAAGAAAATAGTGAAGTAGGTAAATAACTGATTACATAACTGAAAATGTCTTTTTTTCATAAGGCATCTTTCCCCCCCTAAGACACACACCTGGAAGTGACCTTATTATGCAAGGGAGCAAATCTGGCTGCTGAAGACGTTTTAAGTCCCTTTGCCATAGCTTATTTAACTTTAAGAAATCCTATCTTGGCCGGGTGCGGTGGCTCACGCTTGTAATCCTAGCACTCTGGGAGGCCGATGCGGGTGGATAGCTTGAGGTCAGGAGTTCGATACCAGCCTGAGCAAGAGCGAGACCACCCCCCCCCCCCCCACACACACACATACACACCCGGAGTTTGAGGTTGCTGTGAGCTAGGCTGATGCCACGGCACTCACTCTAGCCCGGGCAACAGAGGGAGACTCTGTCTCAAAAAAAAAAAAAGAAATCCTATTTTATGATAGTAATTAAAGGCAAAGTGGTAAAAGTATAAATCATTTATATGTAATATAGCTATATAAAAAGTAGTAGGAAAAACACAGAAATAAAATAAAATAGGTAGTAGAAGTATATATGTAGCATTTTACATTTATATGTAGAATTAACTATATAAAGTAACTTAAAAAACATTCCATTGAGAAAACATTGGGAATATTAACAATGGTTATCTTTGAGTGGTGGGAATAGAGGTGAATTTTTTTTCTTTTTCTAAATTCCTTTATTTTTTTGAGTCATCCAGAATGAGTGAGTAAAATATGTAACTTCTGTTATTTATTTAATTAAAAAAAATCTCTGATGCAGAGAGCTTCATTCATCATGTGTCTGCATTCATGGCTTACTATCCTTTGTGGTCAGTGTAAGGCCCCTGTTTGTGTTTTTGTATTCTCCCCACTTCCCCACCATGTTCTTGAAAAGATATATATCCTTGAAATATCGACAGTATTGTTTTATGCACATGTTTGTGTTTATAGAAATGGCATTGTGCTATGATTTTTAATTCTAATTTTTTACTGTTATCATTCAACACCATGTTTTAAAAGTTTATTTCCCTTGCTATATGTACATTTAGCTCATCACTTTGGGCTTCTGCATGGTATTCTTTAGTCTGCATGCATCATCTTTTACTTGTGTGTTTTCTAATAATTGCTCCACCTTTGTTTGCTACCACAAGCAAAGAATATCCTTGAACGCATGCCCTAATTGAGTTATGTGTGAATTTCTTTGGAATACACATATCCAGGAATGGAATTGCAGGTCCACGGAAATAGGTGCACTTAATTCAGCCAAGACTGGCCAGTTGCTTTTTTGGAAAGTGGCTTCACTAGCCTGTCCACATCAGTAGGTCAGGAGTGTGCCAAGTCCCCACAGACTTGCCAAGTACTTCAATGTTTCTAATTTTTGTCTGTCTGATAGGTGCAAAGTGGTATCTCATTGTTGTTTTAATTGACATTTCTGACTGCTGGTGATGTTAACCATTCTGATTTCAACCTTTGTGGATTCCCTCTTCTTAACCTTTGTTTTTCTTTATCTCCTTGACTTCTTGACTTTAAAAAATATGTATATAATAGTCTTATTGAGATATAATTCGTATATCGTACAATTCACCCACATAAAAAGCATTCACTGATTTTTAGTATATTCACAATGTTGTGCAACCATCACCACAATCAATTTAAGAATATTTTCATCAGTCCAAAAAGAAATCTGATACCCATTAGCAGTCACTTCCCATTTTCCCCAAACCCCCTAGTTCTAGGCAACAGTTTTGTATTTCTTTTTCTTTTTTTGTTTTTTTTTTGAGACAGAGTCTCAGTCTCTTGCCCAGGCTAGAGTGCCATGGCGTCAGCCTAGCTCACAGCAACCTCAAACTCCTGGGCTCAAGTGATTGTCCTGCCTCAGCCTCCTGAGTAGCTGGGACTACAGGCATGCACCAGCATGCCCCGCTAATTTTTTCTATATAAATTTTTAGTTGTCCATATAATTTCTTTCTATTTTTTTAGTAGAGATGGGGTCTTGCTCTTGCTCAGGTTGGTCTCGAACTCCTGAGCTCAAACAATCCACCCGCCTCAGCGCCCAGAGTGCTAGGATTACAGGCGTGAGCCACTGCGCCTGCCCTGTTTTCGATTCCTATAATAGGTTTTTCTATTCTGGACATTTGAATACATAAAATCATATAATATGTGATCTTTGTGACTGGCTTCTTTCGCTTAGCATAGTGTTTTCCAGCTTCATTTGTGTTGTAGTATGTCTCAGTACGTCATTCCTCTAAGTTTTTGTATGGACATATGTTTTCATTTCTCTTGGGCATATACTTAGGAGTGGAATTGTTGGGACATATGGTAACTCTATTTAACCTTTACAGGGACTTGCTGACTTTTTCTTGTTTATTTATAACACTTCCTTGTCTATCTTAGGTACATCTTAATTTTTTTTTCTTTTTTTTTCTTTTTTGAGACGAAGTCTGACTCTGTTGCCCCAGGTACAGTACACTGTCATCATCATAGCTCAGAGCAACCTCAAACTCCTGGGCTCAAGAGATCCTCATGCCTCAGTCTATGGAGTACTTGGGACTACAGGTGTGTACCACCACACCTGGCTAATTTTTCTATTTTTTGTAGAGATGAGATCTCACCCTTGCTCAGGCTGGTCTCAAACTCCTGAACTTAAGCGATCCTCTCACCTCAGCCTCCGAGAGTGCTAGGATTACAGGCGTGAGCCACCATGCCCGGCCTGGTACATCTTAATTCTAAATATCTTCTAAATGTTTCCCATCTGTTGACTTTGTAATATTCTTCATTGAGCAGAAATTCTTGATTTTAATGTACCCAAATATTAATATATACATTTTTTAACCTTATGCTTTTTGGGTTTCGTACATGTTCTATCCCATCATCATAAAGTTATTCTCCTATACTTTCTTCTAATAGTCTCAGCATTTTTGTAACTAGGTCTTTAGTCCATTAAAATATTTTCTTCAAAAAATCCTTGTTCATGTTTTATTAGATTAATTGCTAGATGTATAGCTTTTCCTGTGGAAAATAGCACGTAATAAATTTCATCTTAAACCTGCCTGAATGAGCATCCTCTGGCATCAAAGCAACTTGACCAACTTTATGTATGTTTGTTCAGTCGATTGAGGTTTCTATAAGTGACTGTCTGTGAGACTTGGGCTTCTTGTGGCATGGCAGCCAGGTTCCAAGAAAGAATATAAGAGCAAGCGCTCCAAGAGGCATGAGTGGAAGCTGTAAGACTTTTAGGAGCCAGTCTTGGTAGTCTCAGAACATCACCTCACTATATTCTTTTTTTTTTTTTTTTTTTTGAGACAGAGTCTCACTCTGTTGCCCAGGCTAGAGTGAGTGCCATGGCGTCAGCCTAGCTCACAGCAACCTCAAACTCCTGAGCTCAAGGGATCCTCCTGTCTCAGCCTCCCGAGTAGCTGGAACTACAGGCATGCACCACCATGCCCGGCTAATTTTTTTCTATATATATTTTTAGCTGTCCATATAATTTCTTTCTATTTTTAGTAGAGATGGGGTCTCGCTCTTGCTCAGGCTGGTCTCGAACTCCTGAGCTCAAACGATCCGCCCACCTCGGCCTCCCAGAGTGCTAGGATTACAGGCGTGAACCACCGCGCCCGGCCCTCACTATATTCTATTGGTCAAGCAAGTCACTAAAGCCACCCCAGATTCCAAGGGAAGGAAATCAGACTCCACCATTTAATCGGAGAAGTAGCACAGGATCTGTGCCCATCTTTGATATACCTAAGTGGGCTTTTCTAATTTATTCTTTTGCTGAGGGTCACCACTTTATTTCTCTCTCCCTGTGTCACTCTCTCTCTCTCTGTATGTGTATGTGTGTGTACGCGCGCGTTTGCATGTACTGGGATGGGGTGGTCTTGTTCACAACTCCAATCCTTGATTCCCATTTCTATGAGGAATAACTATGGGCCCTTTGAGCTCAAGATCTCTTGGGCATAGACACAGGCATCTACCTTCACCTCCCACTCCTCAGCAGGGTAGTTACAGTGTCAACTCTTGCTTACTTTTTGAATTTTTAGTTCACACTGGGGCTGTGGAGATTTATTTTCTTGCAAGCCAAGAGATGCATTTAAAAGGATGTTTGCTTTACTTTATTCAGCATTTTGTGATATTTTGTAGTGGTTTTTCAGATTTGCTAATCATGCTACCCCATAGGGAACCATCTGTACAATCCAAATTATTGTTTTTTTGCTTCTTAATTTTTTTCTGGGCTTTCATAATTGGAATTTAACTATTTAAAAGGGAGCAAGATGCCAGCCTTGGCAACATAGTGAGACTCCATCTCTAAAAAAAAAAAAAAAATAAGAAGAAGAAAATTAGCTGAGCATGATGGCGCATGCCTGCACTCCCAACTACTTGGGAGGCTGAGGCAGGAGGATCACTTGAGCCCAGGAATTTGAGGTTACAGTGAGCTAAGATGGTGCCACTGCACTCTAGCCTGGGTGACAGAGCAAGATCCTGTCTCTAAAAAAAAAGGGATGGGGTGGGGGAGAACAAAACGGACAGTTTATTGAGAAGTATATAAATATCATTGTCACAATTGTCACAAAAAAATCACAAAAGATGGCTTTCAAACCCAAGCATTGTCTCCTTCCTTTAGAAGATTTCTCTGACTATCACCTAATTCAGTCTAGGCTAAATGAGGTGCCCCTTCCTTTGGGCTTTTTTTCATCATACAACCTCATCAAAGCTGTTCATACTGTTTGTAAATCATGTTCCCATTGCTGGGAAGAATGCCTGACTCCTAGTAGGTGCTTCATAAATGTTGCTTGAAAAAAAATGAGTAAGCTCACCTCCCCCTGAAGAGCATACAATTCCTACAAGGGCTCTCTATGCCTAGCACAGTACTTGATCCAGAAGGTACTCAAGTGTTTGCTTACTAAATGAATGCAAAGATTTCTTTCTTGGACATCCTTCTCCACATAGTTGAGTACAGTGTTGTTAGGTCTATCTTGATGTTCCCTGGTCCTCAGTTCCCAGTGTCAAGCGTGAGGACTGGTACCAAGTTGAGCCAATGATGGAGTGATCACAAATACAAAGCAATCTCACACAGTTTATTACAGAAAAGAAAGAAACTATACAAAGTCAAAGTAAAGAAGGAAGCTACCCAAAGTGAAAATACATCCCAGAGAGGAATGACGGGTCAGTCTCCACGAGTGGAGAAAGATGTTGAGGACTCCTGGGTGGTTTCCTTTTATTAGCCTGTTCCGGGGAAGGGCTTACAGGAGGTGTGGGATAGTAGCAAATGATTATTGGGTGTTCTACATTTTCCTGCAGTCCCTTCCCTGGATGGGTCCCCAGCTTTTCCACCCCTAGGAACCACCCTCCTGGCCTACACCCACCACCTCAGATTTGATCCCTACCTAACAGTGTTACTCCAAGTGGAGAGGACTAGCAGCATCACCACCACCTGGAAGCTTATTAGAAATGCAAATTCTCAGACTTTCAATATTTCTAGGGTTGGGGTTTGGATATTCTTGTTTTAATAAGGTGATTCTTGTGTACATTAAACTTTGAGATCTAACTTCCTAGCACACAATAAGAACTCTGAAACCTATGTTGACTTGTTTTAAACAAAAAGTTACTGAAACAATCTTGGAAGAGTTAAATGACTGAATTTACAACTCCTTTTTATGAAATAGCACCAATAAAGAGAATGGTAGTCATCCAAGGAAATTAAAATTTCTTTGAATTACTCTTTATGTCTGGAATGAGAATATATAATCAAATGGGTAATAACGCCAGTTTCTTAATTATACATTATTTTGAGAGAGCAAAATTGAGCTAAGAATTCTAACATTTATAGAGCATTTATAATTGCTAGATCCTAAGGCTTTAAATAGAAATATGTATGATAATCAAATTCGTTTTTTAGACCATCACATTAGTAAAAATGAATGAAAAAAAAAAAAGAAAAAGGAAACAGAACACATAAGTTGTAGAAAACATCTATTAATATTAAGCCAAACCAAAAGATTAACTCACAGCATGTTTAATATTAACCACGTATATTTGCATAAAACAAAGACAGGACTGATATAAAATAAAATGTAATTAGCATTTATGTCTGCATGGTAAGATTAAGAGTAACTTATTTTGTTTTGTTCTCAAATTTTCTACAGTGAATCTGTATATTTTCAAAAAAGACAAAAATTTAAAGTTACAATAAAATGATAGAAATGTAAATTTAAAACGCTTAAAACCTTTTTTTTTTTCAGACAGAGTCTTGCTCTGTCACCCTGGCTAGAGTGTCGTGGTGTCATCATAGGTTACAGCAACCTCAAACTCCTGGGCTCAAGTGATCCTCCTGCCTCAGCCTCCTGAGTAGCTGGGACTATAAGTGGGCACCACCAAACCTGGCTAATTTCTTTCTATTTTTAGTAGAGATGGGGTCTTGCTCTTGCTCTGGCTGGTCTTGAACTCCTGGCCTCATGCAATCCTCCTGCTTTGGCCTTCCAGAGTGCTAGGATTACAGGTGTGAGCCACCGCGCCCAGCCAAAACTTATCTTTAAAAGTAACAAATCTTTTTACTATGGAAACTTTCCAATATTACACGAAAATAAAATGAAACCCTCAACTCATGGCTAGTCTCGTTTTTTATGTATGAGTGCTTCTCAAACTTGAGTGTGCATCAGAATCACCTGGAGGTTTTGATACAGATTATGGGGCCCCACCCTGAGATTGTCTGATTTTATGAGTCTAAGGTGGGACCTGAGAATTTGCATGTCTCACTAGTTCCAGGAGATGCCTATACTGCTGTCTGGGGACCACTGACTGTTTTACACCCTCACCCACCCACTTCTACCGCTCCCTGGATTATGTGTAGGGAATCCCAGACATCATTTCATCTGTAAATATTTCAATATGTATCTATAGGGAATAAATATAACCACCAAACCATTATTCTATATTTTAAAACAAGTAATTCCTTAAAATAATCAAATATCTAATCAGTGTCCAAATTTCCCTGTCTCAAACATTTTATTTACAGTTGGGTTTTTTAATCAGGATGTATTCTAGGTTCATGCCTTGCATTTGATTGATATATCTCTTAAATTTCTTTTAACGTATTAAAATCTGTCTGAAAAATAATGGGTGAACATGGTCTGGTCCTTGCCTCTATTTCAGAGGGCGAGTGTTGGACACATCGTGTAGGCGAGACTCTCTGCAAGATCATCGAATCCAACTCCATTTTGAATTCACAGCTCGAGGAGACACATTCAGGTTGGGCACTCCCTGTCACCTTGTTGATCATACAGCCCTGGGTGAAAGGTCTGTGGACTCTGGTTGCTGAGACTCTGGTTGTTCGTGTCCTTTCGAGTGTGTGGACTTCCTCGGTGCTCTTCCAATGAATCTCCCTGCGACCTCTGCCTTCTCTCTGTGCTTATTGCTAACTTTGGTTTCCGGTTACCTGTAACCAAAAGAACCTAAATTAAGTCAGAAATTTGTACCTAGAAGAGGGATTTTGCAAGCAACAGACCCCAGGATGTGGAATTCATTGAGCTGTAGTGAATGGCAGAGTCTCCCTTTTGCTATATCGAAGGGCAACAAAAAACCTGTTGATGAATCTATGCTTTGTTTCCTCCTGGGACTGTGTACTTAACCTGTAAAAATGTCAGGGTGCTTCCCAGGCTGGGCTACTTCTTTCTGCCTTTCTTGAGGTGCTGCAACAGAAAGTGCTAAGCTTTGGCTCAAGACGGTCTATGTAAAAGCAGGGATCGAGATTGCTGTACGATTTCATTTCTGGCCAATGATCCAACATATTAAGGATCCATCAGTGATGCCCTCTTAGGCTGCCAGAGTGGTTTGGTACTCAGCAGGGGAATCCTCCCCACTGCCTCTCTCAGGTGGGGCCTTGGGGGACCCTGGGCAAAGGAAATTCAATGGGCACAACTTTTCTCCATGGCCAGGGACGTTGAATTAAGAAGTGAACATTTACAGAAGACAGTCTAGGAGGATCACATCCATGATTGAGATGTTGCTTTTTCTTTTATTGAACATTTTTGGTCCCCCCACCATGTTGTATATTGGGTATCATTCAGCCCACAGATTGCAAGATCATGAGAAGCCCCATCCCCTCCTGCCTGAGTCACAGACGTCACCAAGAGATACTTGACTTGGAGCTGGTTGGGAGCACTGGTTGTGATTTGGGGTTGTCTCCTAATGGAGAGGGGGTCAGTTCATTTTTGCTTATTTGTGAGATAGCTGTATTATGTTAGGTGGTGGCATTTTAAAAATATGTGCATTAGAATAAAGGTGTGTGTGTGTGTGTGTGTGTGTACACTGGACTACCAAGGATAGACTATGGTATACATTTATTATTTTGTTTTCCCAGGGCAGGAAAGAAACCTGTATTAATCAGGTTTCTGCTGTGAAAATGACACATAACAACTAACCCCTCAAATCCCAGTGGCTTACAAAATCAAGCATTTATTTCTTACTTATGGGTCTGCAGGTGGTTTTGGCTTCTGGCTGCAGGTTGCTTTCTGGTCTGCTACCCATGGCATGTTCTTGTGGCCATTGGCAGAAATGCAAAAAAGAGGTCAGGCCAAACCATGGGAGCACAATTAAAGCTGAAGTTTCATTTGTGGCTACAGCAAACCGCAGGGCCAACGCCCAAATAAGTGAGGGTTGGGATTTCTTTTCTGCCCACAGCAAAGGAGGGGAAGGGAGGAAGAATTGAGAACAAATAATTGATTTGACTACACTCTCTCTTCTTCTGGGAATCAACCCATGTGGTATAAATGTGTTTCCCCTCTCAGCAGACTGTGTCATTACCCATTCAGTTGCTCATGTTGGAAGCTTAGTATACAAGAGAAGGTCCAGATTGGTAAGGGAGGAGCATTTGTTCGGTTTTAGGTAAATTAAGTTTTCAGTGACTATGAAATAATCCGAGAGATGAGAAGACTATTGACTATGCAGATGCAGAGCCAAGCCACTGTGGTTGTTTAGTTTTCTACTTAGGCTCCTACAGGCTTTATTAGTAGGGTGATGACAAATGTTACTAGCTTCGTAGGGTCCTCTCCACTAAGGTGCCCTTATGATGTAAACCTCAGGAAGTTGCTCTGGATTCGGAACCAAGACCGATCTTCTTTCCTTTCATATATAACTCTGTGAGTTATTAAATGTCTTGTCAATGTTCTCTGTGTGAAATTCCATGCAGGTTTTTATTACTTCAGAGAGGTTCTATGACTGAAGGGCATCGGCAGTTAGTACTTTTCAATCTAGGTCTGTTTTGGTCCACTGTTCGTAAAGATTCTTCTGCAAAAGGAATTTCTGTGTTTGTGTAAATACACTTGAGTCATCACATCTCATGCAAATTGTCTGTATTGATTAATGGTCTCTTGTTTGCTTCCTTTTGCTTGCTGTATTTATAGCTCACATTACTTATAATTGTTGGACAACATAATATGGACCAGATGGCTTCATTATTTTGAGTTTCACGTTTTGAATTTTAAACATTGTGTTGGACAGCCTGTGGCCAGCTGTGTGCTGGGGGAGATGATGCGGCCAGACCACAGTTCAAAGATCTTGGGCCGGTTACCATGGACATTAAGTATTGTTGAGGTGTTAGCCTTTGAGATTTCCTCTGGTCCTCTGCCCTTGGTTTCACTTGGAAGTTCAGACTAGAGGGCCAGGGGTGGGGGGGTGGGGAGAGAGAGAGAGAAAGAAAAAGAGAGACCATGCATTAAAGGCCTTCTGATCACATGGCTGGCCTATGATTACATTGAGTTTGGAAAGGCTCTTCACCCATAAGCTTTTAAAATTTATTATATGTTAGAAATTTTAACAATAGCTACTAATATTTAAAAATAAAAGTATCAGTCAGGGGCCCAGAAGAAAGCAGGTATCATACTGAAATGGGATAATGGAGCAGTGGTTACCTGAGGGTACAATGCTGTGGGTTCAGGAAAACAATGAAGCAACATTCTAAACCTGAATGGGCAGGGGAAGGAGTGGTTACAAGAACCCAGAGAGAGCAGCTGTAGCTATAGGAGAAGGTGACTGGGCCAAGGGATGCCCAGACATTTGGTCAAACATGACTCTGGGTGTGTTTGGATCAGATTAACATTTGAATTAGTAGACGGAGTAAAGCAGATCGCCCTCCCCAATGTGGGTGGGCCCCACCCAATTAATTGAAGACCTGAACAGAACAAAAAGATTGAGTAAAAGCAAACTGCATGACAGATATAAAAGAAAACATACTATATGATTCTATTTATATAAAACCCCCAAATAGATAAAACTAACTGATGATAATAGAAGTAAGAATAATTAGTTACGTTTGGGGAAGGTGATGACTTGGAGTGGACATGCTGGGGGCACCTGGGACTAACAACATTCTTTATCTCGGTCTGAGAGTGAGTACATGGGTAAATTCATTTTATGGAAATTCATTGAGGTGTGTACTTATGATTTATATGTACTTTTCATTTTTTTTGTAACACTTCAATAAGAACTGTCTTGAAGATGCCTTATGTTTGGAAATTAACAAAAACATGTCAAATGGCCATGGGTAAAAAAAAGAAATCATGCTGGAAAAATAACTTAATAATAATGACAACATTTCATAGTAAAACTTGCAGGAAGCAGGTTAAGCAGTACTGTAAAGGAAATTTATAGTCTCAAATGCTTACATTGGGAAAGAAGAAAAGCTTAAAATTATGAGGCAGGTATCCAAATATAGCAGTAAAACCTTTTTAAAAAAGTATAAAGAAAGCAATGGTAAAAATAAATGAAATGGAAAACAAAGACACAATTAAAAAAACTTAATACAGATCCAAAAGTTAGTTCAAGAAAACAAAAAAAAGAGAAAAGGCACAAATATACAACTTTAAGCATGAAAAAGAGGACTTAGCTACAGGAGATCCAGTTCAGCTGCACAGGGTTTTCTAAAGATTACCCTGCATGGGGAATATTTTATAGAGGAAGCTGAATGGATGCATGCAGACCAGTTAAGAATTTATTGCTGCAATCTAGGTGAGATGCAATGGTACCTTTTATTGGGACTAGAGTTTTGTTTAGGAAGGATGATCACACCTTATTATCCATTGATTCTCTTAACTTTTATTCTAATATTTTTTGAGATTTTTACACTTAAAATAGTAATATTCATTTGGAATTTAAAAAAAATACAGTGTGAGGTAGAGCTATAACTTTTCAGATGGAAAACCATTTATACTAGCACAATTTCTTTAAAAATAAATTGCAATACCACCGTTGTTGCATATTGTTTTCATATTTACATGAATCTGTTTCTGTATTCTCCATTCTTTGTTCTGCTATTGTTTGTCTCTTCCTATGTAGATACTATACGATGGGTTTATAGTAAGTTTTAAATCTGGAAAGATAAATTATTGCCTCGCTATTTGTCTTTAATTTTTCCATGGCTTTATTTTCTTACATTTATTCTTCCATATGAACTTTAAAATTATTTAACCCATTAAAAAATCCCCATTCTTATGCTGATTGGGATGGCTTTTATATATTAGTTTTTTAGAATTGACACTTGTCTTTCCTTCCAGAAATACATTCTGATTTTCTGTTATTTGGGTCACCTTTTCTTTTCCATGAATATAGGTATTAATAACTAAAACTTGACTGAACTTAGGTTCAGTGTTTTATGCTTTTTATTTGAATAACTGAAAGTAATATTCATTTTATGGTCTATAATTAAACAAGCAAATAATGTTCATTTAATTCATCACTTAATAGTCTATTAGGCTGATGCAAAAGTAATTGTGGTTTTAGCATTGTTGAAATTTGCTGTTTGATATTGGAATACATTCTTAAATAAATGTGGTTATGTTATACATCATTTTAATGCACATTTCTCGCTTTATGTTGTTTTGTTAATGACTTATTACTTGCTGTTTATTTTATATTTATTTTAAAGTATGGGAATGATGTTAGACAAAAAGCAAATTTGAGCGATTTTCTTATTCGAGTTCAAAATGGGTCATAAAGCCGCGGAGACAACTCGCAACATCAACAACGCATTCATTTGGCCCAGGAACTGCTAACGAACGTGCAGTGCAGTGGTGGTTCAAGAAGTTTTGCAAAGGAGACATGAGCCTTGAAGCTGAGGAGTGCAGTGTCTGGCCATCAGAAGTTGACAACGACGGAAGAACTCAACGTCGACCACACTATGTCATTCGGTATTTGAAGCAAATTGGAAAGATGAAAAAGCTGGGTAAGTAGGTGCCTCATGAGCTGACCAAAAATCAAAAAAATCGTCGTTTTGAAGTGTTGCCTTCTCTTCTTGTACACAACAAACCATTTCTTGATCAGATTGTGACATGCGACCAAAAGTGGATTTTATACAACAACCGGCAATGACCAGCTCAGTGGTTGGACAGAGAAGAAGCTCCAAAGCACCTCCCAAAGCCAAACTTGCACCAAAAAAAGGTCACAGTCACTGTTTGGTGGTCTGCTGCCGGTCTGATCCATTACAGCTTTCTGAATCCTGGTGAAACCATTCTGTCCGAGAAGTATGTTCAGCAAATCGGTGAGATGCACCGAAAACTGCAACACCTGCAGCTGGCATCGGTCAACAGAAAGGGCCCAATTCTTCTCCACGACAATGCCTGATCGCAGGTTGCACAACCTATGCTTCAAAAGTTGAACGAATTGCGGCCGGGTCAGTGGCTCACGCTTGTAATCCTATCACTCTGGGAAGCCGAGGAGGGTGGATCATTCGAGCTCAGGAGTTTGAGACCAGCCTGAGCAAGAGCAAGACCCCGTCTCTACTAAAAATATAAAGAAATGATTTGGACAGCTAAAAATATATATAGAAAAATTAGCCAGGCATGGTGGCACATGCCTGTAGCCCCAGCTTCTCAGGAGGCTGAGGCAGGAGGATCGCTTGAGCCCAGGAGTTTGAGGTTGCTGTGAGCTAGGCTGACACCATGGTACTCTAGCCCGGGCAACAGAGTGAGACTCTGTCTCAAAAATAAATAAATAAATAAATAAACCAAAAAAGAAAAGTTGAACGAATTGGACTACAAAGTTTTGCCTCATTTACATGCACCTGACCTCTCGCCAGCCAACTACCATTTCTTCAAGCATCTCGACAACTTTTTGCAGGGAAAAACACTTCCACAGCCAGCAGGATGCAGAAAATGCTTTCCAAGAGTTCGTTGAATCCTGAAGCATGAATTTTTAGGCTATAGGAATAAGCAAACTTATTTCTCATTGGCAAAAATGTGTTGATTGTAATGATTCCTATTTTGATTAATAAAGATGTGTTTGAGCCTAGTTATAATGATTTAAATTTCACGGTTTGAACCCGCAATTACTTTTGCACTAACCTAATAAACATTTCCAACATTTCCAGTGTATCATTTTGAATATGGAAATTCTTCTTGCTCTGTGATTACTGAGACGCTCAGATTCAAGATTAGGATGGAGAAGAGGAAAAATATTAGCATTAGATTAATCAATTTTATATATTTTTTACTTATTTTTGAGAGATAAGGTTTTGCTATTATGCCCAGGCGGGACTCAAACTCCTGGGCTCAAGCGATGCTCCAGAGTCAGCCTCCTGTGTAGCTAAGACTACAGGCACCTGGCACAATTTTATATAATTTAATAGACAGTGTACCATTTGAATTGGTTATGCATCATTGTCTCATATGGATACCCTTCCAAGCTTTTGATTTCATCAGGTAGCAAAGCAATGGTTGAGCAGTTTTGGGATTTGGATCAGATTATCTTTATTTTCTGGAAGAATCAGAGTTAGAAATTCATCCAGAATTACTCAACAATCAGTAACAAAGCTGCTTGGACTTCTGATGCCCTGCCCTCCCTCCACACCCATAACCTGGTTGCTTAGAAAGGAGAGAGATGGACTACAGTCCTCTCAAATTGCAAGATTCCCAGTGAGTGAGAAGGTTCAAAGGACGTTATCAACATTAGCACTTATTTTCCTTTTGTGTTTTAGTGAGATTTTGGGCTGCAGCCCCTATTTATTACTTGGGTTTCCTTACAGACATGGTTCCGGAAACAACAGCGGGCGGGCACCCTTACCAGAGGATGCTTGGAGATGGAGGAGGCTGGGGTGAGTGGAAAGGAGGGAGAGAGTGTCCCTTAGTTCTGTCCATCTCCAGTCAGGGCCAAGGGCCAGTGCTCCTTTACTTTGTTTTAACCTCTCCTCTCTCCTTCCCCGGGACAAATCCAGTTTTATTTAGAGAAGACTGAGGCCAAACTAGAAACTACAAAACTGTGAAAGGGAACTATTTGGGAAAAACACTTTTTCTTGACACCTTTATTGAAAATGAAGCATGCAGAAGAATGAGAGGGGAAAATCTAAATGTGGTATGTTTGGGGAAAGGGATGGCATGATTAACTTTTAGTATAGTATTTCAATTCAAGCAAGATATGTCTGCACTGGTCACACCGAGGCTACACATTAGAATCTCCTGGGGCGCTATGGAAAATGCTAGTGCGTTGGCTCAATGCTCCAGAGGCTCTTATGGAGAATGAGACCAGTTGATTGTCTGGGATTGGTCTTGGGCATGGGTCTTTTTTAAAGCTCCCCAGTGATTCTAATGTGTGACCAAGGTTGAGAACACTGTTTTGGGGAAATTACCAAGGACCTAGGAGGGTCAGGTTTTTTAGCAATGTGTAAGACAAAATCCCAAGAAGCTTTGGCAAGGGATTGTAAAATGACATTGTCAACAGAAAGTTAGAGGGTAGATCCTTCATTTACAGTCATCTTATTAGAGAACAGCCAGTGTCCTGCTTGTTAAGTTTGTGGGCCTATTTTTTCTAAGTTGGCTTTTTCATACCGAAATAATATAGTATTTCTATCAAATTAAAAAAAATGTCATTTCCTCACATTTGTGCTTATTTGAAGTTGTATCTTATGGAGTTGTGTATGCCTGCTGCTGTTATAAAATGATTTCAACAAACACAATCTCAAAAATAATAATTGTGGGGTCTTTTTTTCTTCCTAAAATATATATGACCGTATTAGTTGCTTCATGAAAAAACCTTTGGGTTTTATTTTGTCCTGAATGTTATGATTTGTATTGGAATAGGAAGGTCATTAAACCTTCTGGGATTCATCCAATTGCTCATCCACTTGTTCATTCATAAAGTACAGGAGATAACAGACATTTCTAGTGTCTCGTAGGCCTCTCATTTTCCCCAGTTTCCAAAAGAGTTCTTCTTAATAATGTGCAGATAAAGCCAGGATTAAACTCATGATTCTGATTACTCCTTACTATTCTTCTTTAATTGACAAGTTATTGTGCTGGCTATGTTCTGTCACTTTGCTCTGATACTCCAATTATGCAGGCATCAAAAATCATAATGAGGGGGACAGGCAGAGCTTGGTCAACAGGTATAAAGTTACAACTAGAAAGGAAGAGTAAGTTCTGGTGTTCTATTGCACAGTAGGGTGGCTATAGTTAATAATAAGGTATTATATAGTCAAAATAGCTAGAAGAGAGGATTTTGAATGTTCCCACTACAAAGCAATGATAAATGTTTGAGGTGACAGGTATGTTAATTACCCTGATTTAATCATCATGCATTGTAAACATGTATCAAAACGTCATACTGTACCCCATAACTATGTACAATCATATGTCAATTAAAAATAAAAAAGTCATAATGAAATGGTAAGAGAGAAGAATGTTAAAAAACCCTATAGTATTCCATGGCATATATATACAACTCCCCCCCCAAACCTTCTAGGTAATTCTGGAGTATTGACATATGTAATAAAATTAGCTCTCCAGTCTACGAATGTGCCTACATCATGCATAGATGATTCTTTCCTATGAGAAGCTGAGTCGAATTTTTAAATTAAAAAGAAAAATGCAATGGTGTATCGGTTAGGATTATTTTGTCTGTAACAGAAACTTCCAATAGAAGTTGTTGTACTTTTCACTTTGAAGTGCGAGGAGAGCCTTCCAGGACCTGGGTGGTGGTTCTAGTCCATCAAGTCGTCACAGGCCCAGGCTACTTCCAGCTCTCCCCTCTGCCATACCTGGGGGATGGCCCTCATCCTAATGGTCCAAATTAAGCTAGAGCCATCACATCAACATGTTAAGCAGCAGGACGAAGGAAGTGGGGGGTGGTGTAGAGAGAAGGGGAAAAACATGAACTCTTGCTGTTAAAAAAAGGTTTTCAGTTAAGATCATTAGATGAGATCACATTTATAGCTCATTGGCTAGAACTTAGTCACATGGCCAACCTAGCCAAACAGGAATCTGGGAAATGTAGTCTTTTTTTTTTTTTTTTTTTTTTTTTTTTACAGAGTCTTACTCTCTTGCCTGGGCTAGAGTCCCATGGCGTCAGCCTAGCTCACAGTAACCTCAAACTCCTGGGCTCAAGCGATCCTCCTGCCTCAGCCTCCCGAGTAGCTGGGACTACACGCACACGCCACCATGCCCAGGTAATTTTTTCTATTTTTAGTTGTTTGGCTAATTTCTTTCTATTTTTAATAGAGACAGGGTCTCGCTCTTGCTCAGGCTGGTCTCGAACTCCTGAGCTCAAGCAATCCTCCTGCCTCGGCCTCCCAGAGTGCTAGGAGTACAGGCGTGAGCCACCGTGCCCGGCCGGAAATGTAGTGTTTACCTGATGGCTATGTGCCCAGCTGAAGGTCAGTGGATATAAGAGAGGAAGAATGGCCTGGGACCACCATGAGATAAACAAATAGAACTCCATAGAAATCAAACTTAAAAGGGGCATCTTCCAGAGAAGTGTATTTACATTCTAACCCATCCCTTATTCAAATAGGCAGTTCATTCAGTTGTCTCATGACATTTTTTATTGAGACCCCACTAGAATTGATATCACAAGATGGAAAAGGTGGTCACCCAAATGGAAGGATTTGGGAGATGCCACAAAAGGCTTTCCTAAAAAAAAAAAAAATGTCCACAGCCTTTTTAACACACCATTTAAGATCC